>NC_135347.1:45190997-45502361 GCF_023851605.1 Tamandua tetradactyla | reverse complement strand
AAAATACCTTCAAGTACTCTTCAAAAGTGTCATGGTTATGGTGAACAAAGAAAGAGTAAAACACATCACCAACTGAAGGAGACTAATGAGTCATGACAACTAAATTCACTTCGGTATCCTGGTTTAGAAACTGGAACAGAAATAAGGTAATAGCATAAAAATTGGTGGAGTACAAAGGATGTCCGTAGTTTAGTTCCTAGTATCATACCAATGATATAATACATGATATAATACTATATACCTTTGGTGCATATAGTTTCTTAGTTTTGATGAATAGACCATAGTTACAAAAGATATAAATTTCAGGGGAAGCTAGGTTAAAGGTACACAGGAACTCTTTGTAATATCTTTGTCATTTTTCACTAAATTTCAAATTACTTTAAAATATAACATTTAAAGAAATCTTTTGCCCATTTTAATTGTTATTTTGACCACTTATTATTAGGTTGTAACTGTTCTTTTTATAACCTAGATACAAGTCTTTGTCAGACACATATCTCGGTCACAGACTTTTAAAAAAATCTATTACATTTTATTTTATTATAAAATGATAAATAAGGGCGGGCCAGGGTGATTCAGCAGGCAGAGCTGCCGCCTACCCCAGTTCGCTTCCCCGGTGCCTGCACATGTAAAAAAAAGATAAATAAAATTAATTCCAAAATTTTTGGAATTACTTTCAAAAACATTTTTAAAGATATATTTTATTTATTTATTTTTTGCATGGGCAAGCCCCGGGAATCAAATCCCGGTCTCAGGAATGGCAGGTGAGAACTCTGTCACTGAGCCATTGCTGCCTGCCCTAAAGATATATTTTAAAGTGAATTGTAAACATTTTCATTATAAAATAAAACTTTCATTATTCTTTTGCATTTAGTTGGTGTACTATCCCTATTCTAGAAATCAAAGTACCCTGATTATCCATTTTAAGTATCCATGAACAAGTTTGTTTGTAATATTGAGAAATTTTACATCTTTTTTACTTTTTTGATGTTTTATTACTTTTTCTTTCCCCCATAGAATTTTATGCCACAGCAATATATTTTATGCTTGAAACTCTACTATTAAATCCTATTTCACTTTTCTCCAACAAAATTGGTACCTAAATTAAAATTTTAAAAATGTTGCTTTCACATTTCAACAGAAAGTGCATTCAAATTTTTTGAAGTGGTCTATCGTAAAATTAATAATAAGATTTTTAAAACAGAAATATATTAGAAATTAAATATAATTTTATTTGAAATGAATTTCTTAATCAGCTAAATAGTTCATTTTTGCCAGTATAAAATAGGATTCAGCAATAACTCTGCCTTTCCCTTTTGTAGATATTAGGGCTAAGAAAACGTTTTTTCTAAATACGTAGATAAGAGGAGTTTTGCACTGGAATTATTTTTTTCTCAATTATCTCCTATATATAACAAACCCCTCCAAAATTCAGAAGCTCAAAAAAAAAAACCCACAGTTATTTCCTATAATTCTGTGTATTCATATGAAAATTGTGCTTCTTGTGGTGTCACCCGAGGTGCAAGGGTGTCTTGAAGATCCGTGTGTTTCATCATGTGTTTGGTAGTTGTTGATGACTGAGAGTTGAGCTAAAATTTCAGCTGGGCTCTGCTTTCTTCCCTGGGGGCCTCCCTGGAAGGCTTCTCAGGCTTTATACCATCATGGCAGCTTCCCAAGCTGGAAAGGCAAAAACTCTGCCTCTCTATGGCAGCTTTGACAATTATCCAATCTTATTTCACTGCCTTTTACGGGTCAAAACAATGCTACAAAGCTGTCCCAGATTCAAGGGATGGAAAATAGATTTCTCATATTGGAATTGACATGTTAACTCAGAGATCTTGTTACAGCCATCTTTGGAAGCACAAAGTACCATAAATGTCACTTAATAATTTGCACTTCTTTTACTGTTTGGAAAAGATGACCTAGTTAATTATCACAAAAAAATACTTTTAAACATTTTCTATCAGCTGCCAACTCTCTTCATTCTTCTTTAATTTTTGTGTAAGTCAAAAATGTAAAATGTATTTTTGGAAATGTATTTCACTCACTAGTGCCACTCCCTTTCTCAGCATTAGAACTAACACCTGAAATCATGTTGATCTTGTGTTTAATTTACACCCAAAAGGAAAAGCACCAGGGTAAACTTCAGAATTGGTATAGTACGCCTGCGGTTAAAGGAAAATGAGTTGGAGATGTGAAAGAAGCAGAAGTAGCTTAAAGTTTTAAGGACAGAGGTCCTCACCACAGGCCTGTTTCAGTAGATTTGTATCAGGAAAGCGTGGAGACAGCACTGGAGCATCTGAAAAATCACTTCCTAGAATTATTTATAACCAGGTTTTCACTGAAAGTTTACAAAGACTGTTATTCTAAAGTATACCAGGGTGCAAAAAATGTCAGTTTCCCCTCTGTGAACCACCATTCATTATCCCTTGCTTGCCATTTATTCTTCCTTTAAAGATTCATTTGTTTGATATTTGCCCATCATCTCACTTCTTTCCATTCCTAAAGCTATCCCTAGTCTTCTGAATAAAACTGAAATTCAGCTTAGGTTCTACCACCCACACATTGTGAATGCCAAGTATACGTTGAATTGGAATTTTTTTACATTCTAAACAACTATATAACAATAGCATTATTAGAAATTTTTATTGATAGAGTGGATCTTGTAAAGCAAACAAGCAAGATAATAAATAAATAAAATTTACCAGAATTCACTCCCAAACTCTAGCTTTATCTGGTACTATGCAAAACAACATGTATTTATTTTCATAGTAAGTTCTCATAATAGACCTACGTGAAATGAGTATTATTACATAAAATTTAAAAATTAGAAATTTATGGTAAATATAGTAACTTGTTCAAGTTTACACCAGTAGAGATATATTTTTCAGTGCTAGTTCTGTGCACAGACAAAAGCAGTTGTTCATCATTACATTAGCCTGTGTTCCTTGTAAAAAATTAATCAGTTTGAGGTTAGATATTTAACTTTTAAAATAATGAATTATTAACGTTCTAATAAATAAGCTAATATCTTTCAGGGCTTAATGTTTCCCCATATTAATCAGCAAATTAGTTTTCTTTTATACATATATTTTGAGTAAAGCAAAAGTATAGCACTCAAGAAAATGAATAAAATAATATTCTCTTCATATTATATATTTTTTTTTTTTTTTTTTAAAGGAAAGACAGAGAGAAGGAAGGAAGGATAGAAGGAAGGAAGGAAGGAAGAAAGGGAAACATCTTTAAACATTTTCTTGTTTTATTGTATTCTGTTTCTCCGTTTTTGTTACATGGGCTGGGGCCGGGAATCGAACCGAGGTCCTCCGGCATAGCAGGCAAGCACTTTGCCCGCTGAGCCACCGCGGCCCGCCCTTCATATTATATTTTTCTATGTTGACTCTGGTGTGATTTTCTTAGAATATCAATGAGTGGATTTATATGGTGGGGCAAAATAAGGATCATTCTGACTCCATACAAGAAATGTTGGGATTTCAGTGCATAATATTGCAAATGAATATGTACTAAATCTGAGGATTAATCTTTTCTGGTATTTCCCTGGCTTCCATTATGGTGAGAAAAAAATGACTTCAAGATGGATTAAGAAAAGTTCAGAGGGATGAGTTTGCGTTTAATCAAAAACAAAACTCTGACTCATTTTCCGCATTTAATGAGATCGAAAAATGCATATGGAAGCATACTATTTGGTGTACCTGCTAATTTTTTATTATATACAAATATTTCCCTATCTTTTATTTAAACTATTTACTGACATCTTATAAAACAAGGTTTTAAAATCCCCTTTGGACTTGAATAATTCTGGGAAAGATCCTTTGAATATGCATGGGTCAAGTTTCTATAGAAAAAATTAGCTTCTCGGTGCCTGCCCAGGCAAAAAGTAAAATTAGCTTGTACTGAGTTTATTCTGTAAAACACGTATTTAATATATCTTGCAGATTGAAAATTACAAAGTACTATTGGCACTGTAAAATGTATGCTGCAAGATATCATGCTTTCTGTAAAGGAGTAAAAGACAGGGCCAAAGATAAGCGTAAAGGAAGAAGGAGTGCAAAATAGTTAAAATAACAAATCTGAAGGCTTGTTTTACTGATAAAGGGGTATTGGGGTAATCTTTGTGATTTTTTTAAAATGGATTTTTAGTCATTGTCTAACATTTCTAATCTGCTGTCTATAAAAATACTAAGAGTATTTCTCTGATGGGTCAACAGTGAATAATTTCATTTCTGTTACTTTTTTAGCTGTATTAGCTCGGGAAGCTTGCATCTTTACTTAGACAAAGTGAAAAAAATAGTTGATATTTATAAAATTTATTCTGATGCAAAATAGTGTTTCATTAGTATAATCTTGATCTATTTGATAAATATGATGTTATGTTTTTAAAATAAATAAGCCTTTAAGGGAGAAAGCTTTTACTTTCATATCATCTTAAAAATGGGATTAGTCTATCAGATTACATGAAACTAGAAATATTTTTCTATTTTTATTCATTGATAGCATTTTACACTTAATTCATTTTTATATACATCTGTAATAAATAAGTCATACTTTTTTCTTGATTGGAACAATTCAGTGATTATTGAAAGTATGTGTACCTAACACCTTTTCCATTGTTAGCAGTAATATAAATGATATAAAATCCAAAGGAGGGGAAATAAAAATGCCTCATTATGACCTATATTTACCCTCTTAACCTCCATTTTGCAGTTAGGTACCTTGCTATATTTGGTTAAAGAGGGCACAATTTCTAATATCCTTCTTTAGAATATTTTCTATTTTATGTTTTGTTGCATGCTTTTCAAGAGGATGCATAATCTGTTTGTTAGTTGATCTAAGTGCCCTGCAGCATAAAACAAAATAAAATAAGAATCCAAAAGAATTTCACAAGGATAATATATTCAGACTTTTAATACCCAAATTGACTTTGTGTATTATAAAAACACAGTTGGCATTTAGATTAATGGATTTTATACATCTTATTTTGACTCAAATCTCCTCTGGTTCCACTCCAGAAGAGCATAAGTGAAAAGTATAAAGACCAGGATCCAGTGTTGATTAAAATGGTATCTTTCTTTTAGAGAGAAACTACCCCAGTAGTTTCAGAGAGAAAATACAAGGTCTGTATAGGAGTGAAGACATTACTTCTCATTACAGAATCCAACAACCTATGGAACAAATCCCCTTCCCACATTGATCTCGACTTTATCAAGAAAACAAAATAAAGAGAAGAGAAAATATGTGAACAACGTACACATTGACTCTGCATGCATTAACTGTATATTATTTCTCAACATGCCAGGCTCTGGGTCTCCAAATGTGAATAAAGCAGATATAGCATCAAAAAATCAAATACTTCAGGAGCACTTTGCTTGAGATCTCAGCACTCTCACTACTGAAGGTATCGTAAATTCTAAAAGCAAAGTTGAAATTAGCAGGAGAAAGAAGGAAGCAAGAGGGTATTTCTAGTAGGACAACAGTATATGTAAAATCCCAAAGGCAAGAAAACTTGTTGGAAAGTTTTCAAAAAGCCAAAATTCAGATGGCTGGAGGATATAGTGAAAGGACAAGCACTAAAGAATAGCCTGGAGAAAGAAGCATAAAAAAGTTTCATAATTTATGTGTTAAAATTTAGATTTTATCCTTAAGGTTAAGAGAGGGACATGGAATTATTTTAAGTATGAAAGTACATATTCCAGTTTAAATATTTAAATAATCACTCTAGCAATCATAGCTGAAAATGATCAGGATAGAGAAAGATTAGAGATGGTGGAAGATGTGAGAAGCCCACACAGATATATAAGGGAGTTTTATATTTCTAGTACTGTATGAAAAGTGATGATGGGCCAGATTTGGTATGTTTATATATTGATATGAGAAGGAAGAGTCAAGTGCATCCCCAATTTTGTGGCTTGAACAGCTGAATAAATTGTGATGCTTTTTCCCGTAAAACAGAACCATGAAGAAAAACCAGGTTTTGGAATTTGGGGCAGATGAAGGAAAGGAAGGTTATTTTTCAATATTTACTTTGAGTAACCAGCATCATTGCCCATCAGTGCAGAGTGAGCAGAATGTACACATTTTTTTTTCCTGTATGGGCAGACACAGGGAATTGAACCCTGGGCTCTGGCATGGCAAGCGAAAACTCAACCTGCTTACCCACCGTGACCCACCCAGAATGCACACGTTTTAAGGAAGTCAGCAACAATGAATCAGAAAATAGGGCTTGGGAATCAAACCCAGTTAGTTCTAATGAAATCTCAGTTATTTCCTAACCACTTTTTCAGAGTTAATTTCTTGATTGTCTTAGACTTCTATTTCCTCATTCAAAAAAACCTAGTGAAACAATAGTACCTACTTTATGAAGTTGTTTGCAAATGAACTGAAAAACAAGTATTGAGTGCTGAGCACAGTGTTTCACATAAGAAACATTTAATACACATTGGTAATTTTATAGGTTTCCAGAGTTCTATGATGAGATGA
The DNA here is from genome assembly GCF_023851605.1 of Tamandua tetradactyla. Taxonomy (NCBI): domain Eukaryota; kingdom Metazoa; phylum Chordata; class Mammalia; order Pilosa; family Myrmecophagidae; genus Tamandua; species Tamandua tetradactyla. Next base: position 45,495,866 of record NC_135347.1, on the reverse strand, counting down.
TGAGGCCGGAAGTAAAATTGTCATTATTATGAGCAAAATGGTGCTTAAAGCTACTGGAATGGAAGACATCTCATAGAAAAAGCAAAGAATAATATTAGTAGGAAGATTATTACAAAACTGAAGAATACTAGTTTCTATAACATAAGCCTCAGATAGTTAACACAGAGAGAAGTAGAAAAAATAGCAGGGACATCTTTGGAGGAGCATGATGTCATGGAATCCAAGAGAAGGAAATATTTTGAAAAGACATGATCTTATTCTGCAAAAAAGGTAATACTAAAAACTGATACTTTTCCTTCTTATTTTCAGGTAATTCATCCATGGCAGTAGGAAAATACTGAATGGAAATGTAAACCTGAATAATAAATAGAGATAAGGAATAGAGATAGCAAATGTAGACAAGTCTTTGAAAAAGTTTGTCTATCAAGGAAAAAAGAGAAGATTGAGAGCAATGAAGAAGTTTTTGATTAGAGGGAGAAATTTAAGTAAATTTTATTAACTTAGAATGATACATCTTGCATTTCCAATGGTTTCCTAATATTTTATATATTTTCTAAATCATGCAAATGATCACAAAATCATCCCCTCGTTTTTTAACTTTGTAGTTGTGTATATGATTTAGGTAAGGGTTTTGTAAGTTGGAGTGCTGGGAAACTTTCCAAGATATATTTGACAACAGGAGAAGCTTTATAATATAATGTGTATTTACACTAAAAAAAAAAAAAAAAACTTTGCAACATGCTTATCTAGGCAACTCAGAATAATGAATTCAATATTTCATTAGTTTTCTGACCATTTAAATGTTAAGTTCTGTGAGTTGCCTATACATAATATTTCTTCAAAATTTTAATTGTATTTTCTGCTTTTTAGACATTCTGCTTATATACTTAATTCTATTCCTTTATAATTTGTATATGATGCAAAAACTTTTTCGTAAGCCTTATATTGTTTTTTTTAATTTTACCTTTTGTAGTTTACACAATTGCAGTGTTACAATATTCAAATGCATACTTTACTTTTTATGCTTCTTTTGTGTTTTCCACAGGTATTTGTCTGCCCCTTTATAGTCTTTCACTACCAATTAACCATTTCAACCTCTAGAGTCTTTTAAAAAAGCACAGAAAATGTTCCCTCTTTAGTAAGAACATATAAAAGGTCATGAACTAAAATTAGCAATTTGCAGAGGCTCTAATTTTCCTTTTTATAGCCATCTAATCTTTCTCCATCACTAAATTGTTGATTAGGTTCTTTGTCACCTTATGTTTCTATATCCTGACTACCTTATTCCTGGCAGCTAGACATTCATCTTGAATTTTCATTTTTATTATTGTAAATCTTGCTAGTTATAAGGTTCAATTTGAAAAAAGATAATGGTCAACTATTGGTTTTGTTAGTGGCCACTGCTCTGATTTAGGAACACTTATAAGATTCTACCTGAGGGAATCCACATTTTCCATTGAAATCTGAGCACCTCTTCAAATCTGCCTGAAACTAGCAGATATGCCCAGATTTTTTCTTTATAGTTTTTCATATTGTATACAATTCCTTTTGAAGTCGAATGAGAATGAAGACATAGACAATCCTTTAATTCACAAGTGTTGTTAAACTCCATTTATGTGAATGCACAATGCTCTTTTAGTTGTTCACTGTGGGCAGTCTAGTGTCTTATTAAGGTTAAGAAGTCCATAAGAGATACAAGACATATCCAAGAATAGCTACACACAAGATATATTAGGAACAAAGTTCTGTAAGTTCATAGAAAGTGAAAATATTCTAGCCACAGAGATAAAAAAAAAAAAAAAGATTCCTTTTCCAACAAAGACCAAAGTGGGTCAGTCAAAGGAAGAAGAAGAAAGAAAACGTTTTAAGAAAACAGTGAAACACAGCTGTAGACAAACGGGAGGTAAACGCTGCAGGTAGATCATTCTCACAACGAAGCTACAAAGGCACAGCTTTGGGGTAACTTTAAATCTAAGAAAATAGCAAAGAACAACAGGCTCTGAAATTTATTACCTGCCATTACACATCTAAAAAATTATCTTAATGCATGTACAGATAGAAAAAGGTTGTTCTATTTATTCTACTGTACATACATGAATATTATTAATCTTTCTCAATTACTTGACACAAGTATGAAAGACACCTATACATAGCTATAAACATATACAATTAAATCTATTCTGTAAAACAATATAATGATATGCACATTTAGGGATAAGCATATGTACTGAAGATGAACACCGAATGTCTAATATTTCTGTATTATCTCTTAATTTAGGATATTGTTAAAATTTAAGAACTTTAACTTAAAATCGGCAAGTCAATGTCATCTTTGAACAGCACATGATTCATCTTTTAAACCTTATCAGAAAGACAACATCAAAAATGTTTGTTGACTTTGATGATTCTAAACTTATTTCTAGCAGCATTGTCCATTTTGTAGAATTAATTATGGCTCTGGATTAAAACACACACACACAACAGGTAAAGTTTGAATAAACCTAAATTATATAAGACAGAAAACTTCTCATATAGTTATGCAAACTCCCACTGTTTCTTGTACTACATAGCCTGTAACAAGATATATTGTTATATGCTTACCTACCTGGGAAAATTTTTAGCTTGACAGATTAGATCCGGGATAGAAAAGACGTGATAACAACAACAGTAATTATTATTATTATTTAAAATATATCAACCAAATGCTATGTCAGTTGCTTTATCTTTAATAGTTCAGTGACTCTTCATAATAACTCTATGGGAAAGCACTATTTTTCTACTCTTTACAGATGATAAAAGTAGCACAAACTGAGAATCAGTAATGTCACTGGCAGTGAGTCTCAACCCCTATTCCAAACCCAGTCCATCTAATGGTCTGAACCCTCAGCAGCAGTGGTAGCAGTGAAGCCCCTGACTGCCTACCTTCTGCTATATTGCTGAGCTCTCATGAGGTCTATTCTGCCTGCATCAGCAACAGTGATGCTCTAAGCCACTGTAGTATCCAATTGACAACCTGGCCATGGCAGTCTGATAGCCTACAGCAGTGGCAGCATCAAAGTCTAGTATGCTTAACACCCACTGCTCCACAACTGCGGCAAATGCAGGTGGTTCATTCAATTAGTACCAGTAGCAGCAGTGAAGATACTGGCCATCTAAGATCTGTTCCACAGCAAAGTCCACAGAAGCAGGGGGTGGGAAGCATTCTGTAACTCAGTTGAAACAACAGCAAAGTCCTGTGTCTCCCTAACTAACAGTCATTGGTTAAGGAGACCCAGACTCAGTCAGCTCCTGCCCCCTAGCACTACGAAGGTTTCTCAGGGACAGAAGGTGGTCCAGGGAAGCTAGTTCTTCTCTCCAGCAGGGATCTAAAGAAAAGACACTAGCTCCAGGAGAATGAAACAAATAAGAATACTGCTATAAAGACTGAAATAGTTAAACTGTCATTGGAACTAAAATCCACAAAAGTATGCCAGAGTTTATAAGCTAAAATAATAACAAAAAAAGATTTAGAAAATAACAAGAGTTCACTTACATCATAACTGAAATGTTCCTGATACAACTGAAAATCACCTTTCATACCAAGAACCAGGAAAACTGCAATTTGAATTTTAGAAAGGCAATGCACAGATGCCAATAGTAAGGTGAATCAGATGTTGGAACTATCTGAGATGGATTTTAAAGCAGATGTCACAAAAATACTTCAATAATCAACTAAAAAATCTCTTAAAAACAAATATACAATAATAAATATAAAATATCAGCAATAACAAATAGAAAATATCAGCAAAGAAATGTTATAAAAAGAATCCAGTGAGAATTAAAGAACTGAGTAGTACGGTAACTGAACTAAAGTTCACTGGATAAACTCCTTAGTAGAATGAGAATAAAGAGAAAACAGGTTATAAAACAACATCCCTCAGGACTCTGTGGGATATTAACAAAACAATCTAACATTCATTTCATCAGCATTCCTGAAAGAATGTGGGATTGAAGAAATGGCTGAAAACTTCTCAAATTTGGCAAAAGCCATAAAACTACAGATACAAAAAGCTTAGTGAAACCTAAAGAAATCCACAACAAGACACATCATGATTAAACTTCTGAAATGTAAAGACAAAAATTTTAGATAGAAATAATCTAATACCTCAAAAGGAATACCAATTCAAACAAAACTGGATTTCTCATTTGAAATCGTGGAGAAGGTAATGACACAACATTGTTCTAGTGTTGAAAGAAATGGATTATGAACCTTGGATAAAATCTGGTGAAATTATCCGTTAAGGATAAAGGGGAAATAATGCCGTTTTTCAGGAGAATGATAACTAAGAGAAGTTGTAATTAGCATAGTTACCCATAAAAATACATCTAAAGAAACCCTCTAAGCAGAAAGAGAGAGGTAATAAGGAAGGTAAGAACTTAAATGAAAGAAGAACAATGGAATTGAAAAACCGAAAGTAAATATAATGAATTGCACTTCATCTATGGGTTACTTTAATCATATATCTCCTTCCAATGTGGTGGTCAACATATGTAGAGGAAATACTTAAGATATATTGGAAAAATGAGTTAGGGCAGAGGGTCCTAAACGGAAATAAAGTTTTAACACTTCCATCAAAGTATTCATTAAGTATTGACACCAGTGGGCTGTGATAAGTTGCATATTTATATGATAATACCTAGACCAGCCATGAAGAAACCCATACATAGTGATTTTAAAGCATTCTAAATAAGAAATGGAACTATAAATAGTGTTTATGTAACACAGGGAGGTTGGGGAGGAGAGGGAGACGGAGAGAGAGAGAAGGCCGAGAAACAGAGGGAACGATTAGAAAAAAATAATAAAATGCCAGATGACGTATAAAATACTTTCAATGTAGGTATTCTAAATGCACCAATTAAAAGGCAGAAATCAATAGAGTGGACAGAAAAGCATGACCCAATTATATGCTATCTACAAGAAAGTCATTTCATATATAATGACATAAGTCAGTGAAAGTAAGGGATGGAAAAGATAGATCATGAAAACATTAATCAAAAGCCATTGGCCAGGGCGGGCCGCGGTGGCTCAGCGGGCAAAGTGCTTGCCTGCTATGCCGGAGGACCTCGGTTCGATTCCCGGCCCCAGCCCATGTAACAAAAACGGAGAAACAGAATACAATAAAAACAAGAAAATGTTTAAAGATGTTTCCCTTTCTTCCTTCCTTCCTTCCTTCTATCCTTCCTTCCTTCTCTCTGTCTTTCCTTTAAAAAAAAAAAAAAAAAAAAAAAAAAAGCCATTGGCCAGAGCAATCTTTAATATCAAAGAACATACAAAAATAAAGAAAATTGCTATGTAAGAGAGGGGTATTATGTAATGATGAAAATATCAATATATGAGAAGATATAACAACCATATATGAAGAGTAAACTGACTCTTTTAAGAGAGGAGAAATAAACTAATCCATGATTCTACATAGGTATATCAATAACCCATTTTCAAAAATTGATAAAAATATTTTAATGAAAATTGGCATGCATATAAAAAACTGACTAACATCATCTGCCAAGAAGATCTAATTGAACTTTATAGGACATGCTATAGTAATATATATAATAATGGATCAGGCTAAAAAATAAAAATAATTAAAAAAAAGCATTCAGTGAAATTCGACACCCATTTATAAGAACTCTCAGTACACAAATAATAGATATAAACTTCCTTAACCTCATTAAGAACATCTAAATAAAAACAATTGCTAACATCATATTTAATGGTGAAAGAATGGATGCTTTTCCCTTTTAAAACTAGGAGCAACACAAGATATCTTCTCTCTCTACTCTTGTTCAATATAGCACTAGAGGTTAGGTACTGTAATTAGGCAAGAAAATAATTAAATGTACACAGATTAGAAAAGGAGAAATACTACAGTTCTGTTTTCTGACAACAGATTGTTTACATAGATAATACTCAGGAATCTATAAAAACTTACTAGAACTGATACCTGAGTTCAATAAGGATATAGGACACAAGATCAAAATTCAAAAATCATTTGCATTTCTATATAATGTAAATAGGTGGAAATCAAAAGAAAAAATATGATGCCATTTACAATTACTCTGAAGAAAATTATAATACTTATGTAGAAGCCTACCTAAATAGAGACAGGATCTGTATGATGAAAGTACAAATGAATGACATCAATGAAGACTTAAATAAATGGAGAGACATAACATGTATTTGACTGGAATAATCAACAAGTAAAGATGTTAATTCCCCCAAAATGAGATCATTTTTTTCTCCCCATGTCCAGTCTTCTTATTCTCTCTTTTGAAAATGGCTGATACACAGTCCAGGTAGAAGCAGAGTGGTAACCACTTTCAAAAGCAAGACAGTACAAGGATAGATATCTAGTTCTAGCTGTTATCCTCTAACTTCTTGGATACTTACCATGTGCAAACATACTCAAGGGCATGATGAATGGAAACATCATCCACTTTGTGTCTCTTTGGCCTAGAGTGCAGAATTATTCCATAAATTTTGAAAGGAAGTATGCCTCCTAAGAAAAGCCATGTTTTAATATAAATCCCATTTCATAAAGGTAGAATAATCCCTGTTCAATACTGTGTATTTGAAACTGTGATTGGATCATCTCCCTGGATAATGTGATTTAGTCAAGAGTGGTTGTTAAATGGGATTAGGTGATGACATGTCTCCACCCATTTGGGTGGGTCTTGATTAGTTTGTGAAGTCCTATAAAAGAGGAAATATTTTGGAGAATGAGAGATTCAGAGAGAGCAGAACAACATAGCCACGAGAAGCAGAGTCCACCAGTCAGTGATCTTTGGAGATGAAGAAGGAAAATGCCTCCTGGGGAGTTTCATGAAATAGGAAGCCAGGAGATAAAGCTAGCAGATGATGCCATGTTTGCCATGTGCCCTTCCAGTTGAGAGAGAAGCTTTGACTGTGTCCGCCATGTGCCTTCTCACTTGAGAGAGAGACCCTGAACTTTCATCGGCTTTCTTGAACCAAGGTATCTTTCCCTGCATGCCTTTGATTGGACATTTCTATAGGCTTGTTGTAATTGGGACAGTTTCTTGGCCTTAGAACTGTAAACTAGCAACTCATTAAATTCCCCCTTTTAAAAGTCATTCCGTTTCTGCTATATTGCATTCTGGCAGCTAGCAAACTAGAACAGTTTCCTTTGCTCTCTAGGGGACTGTGGGTCATTTGGAGAGGAAGCATGTATTCAGTGAATTTGTTAGGCACATGTTCAAGCATGAGTTACTAATGAAACCCAATGTTTTTCTTTGGTAATCTGATGCTATCTTCCCCTCCCAACCCTCACCATTTTCCTCTGAAGGTGGCAGGGCAATAACATACCAAAAAGCTATGTTTTAGAATTTCAGGGCAGCTTGGGCACATGAGACCTGGGGCAGTTGACCTCAGCCTTAAAAGTGTCAAGAATGGAGAAGGAAAAGAGAGTCAACTGGTGTTGGAATGAAGGATTCTTGGTAGTTCATGGAGACCAGACTGAAACCTCTAGTAGTTTATTAAATCCAAAACAACATCTTCTCTTTGGTGAATGAGGATTTCTTTAGTGAACACTTAGTACCAGCACAGAGCCCTTACCTCTACTTCCTACGACAATGTAAGTCAGGTGTATTCTTTATCACCTCAGACAGTCAGCACTAATGTGTCATTCATTCTTGTGAATGTAGTAATGAAGAAACATAATCATATTTTAAAAAGAGTTTGGGTAGGCAAAGGTGGCACAGTGGCAGAGTTCTCACCTGCTATGCTGGAGACCCAGGTTCAATTTCTGGTGCCTAACCACGCCAAAAAAAAAAAAAAAAAAAGAGGCTAATTCAATTCCTATCAAAATATCAGGAATATTTTTATGGATATAGACAAATTATTTCACAATTTACATGAAAAGTCAAAACAATTTTGAAAGAAGAGGATAAAATGATAGGGATTACTCTTCCCAAGGTAAAAGCTTTGTATAGTGTTACATAATCAAATATTGTTGTGTCATTGAGGCAAAGACACATAAATCAATAAACCAGAATAGAGAGTACAGAAATATATCTACAAAAATATGCTCAATTAATTTTTGGCAAAGGAGCAAAAACAATCCAATGGAGGAGGTATAGACTTGTATATAAATGGTGTGGGAATATTTTGACATAAGTAGGCTAAAAGATATCCTTGACTTAAACCTCATATGCTATCTCAAAATTAACTCAAAATGGATCTTGGGCTTAAATACAAAAAATAAGTCTATAAAACTTCTGGAAAAACTGAGGGAAAAATCTTCATGACTTAGGACTAGGCAAAAAGTTCTTAAAGTTGATATTAAAATATGATCCATAAAAAATTCATAATTACTTATATAGATAGTTTGATTGAACACCATAAGTCCTTGGAATCTCAGGTAGGACATGAGATTTTGTTGGTTTGCCCAGAGTGATGCCCTAATGAATCCCAGAGTGATTTGATTAGTGAGTGGAAAAGTATTTGTAAAGCCCCCTTTGGGGAACGGTGAGAACGGGGAGAAATTCAACTTCCCCAAGTTGAATTCTTGATATTCTCACAAGCAGGGTGGACAACCTAAGCTATAGGCTGAGCCCCCAGTCTTGGGGTTTGTTCATATGAAACTTAACCCCACAAAGAATAGGTCAAGTCTACTTAAAATTTAGGCCTAAGAGTCATCCCCAAGAGAGCCTCTTTTGTTGCTCAGATGTGGCCTTTCTCTTCAGCCAACACAACAAGCATTCTCACCACCCTCCCCCTGTCTACGTGGGACATGACTCCCAGGGGTGTGGACCCTCCTGGCAATGTGGAACAGAAATCCTAGAATGAGCTGAGACTCAGCAGCAAGGGATTGAGAAAAACCCTAGAATGAGGTGAAACTGAGCATCAAGGGATTGAGAAAACCTTCTCGACCAAAAGGGGGAAGAGTGAAATGAGACAAAGTGTCAATGGTTGAGAGTTTCCAAACAGAGCGGAGAGGTTATCCTGGAGGTTATTCTTATGCATTGAGTAGATATCACCTTGTAATTCAAGATGTAAGGGAGAGGCTGGAGGGAACTGCCAGAAAATGGAGCTGTTTTCCATTAGCCATGTTTCTTGAAGATGACTGAATAATGATATAGCTTTCATAATGTACCTGTGTGACCTCTATTCCTGCCCATTACCCAAATCTGGATCTCTAGCATCTTTCTGTCAATTCAGTAGGGTACTTAATCTTCTTCCAAAATATGGACTCTGCTCACATAATTTAGGGACTATGGTTTGTTCCAAGAATAGTGATAGAGGAGGGCTCCAATTATTATTATTATTTATAATCCCTTTAGCCGATGAGAATCTTTATTTTTTATGGCCAAGGCATTTAACTGCACATGTGTGTGTTTGGCTATTTCTTCCCATTCATTCTACTCTAAGGAACTGGCCTTTTTTTTCTTTACAAAAATACTTCAGGCTTACTACCATAACGTACAAGTCTTTAAGTAACCAACTTCAATTTACTTGGTAACTACAATACTGAAAGAATTTTTAAAGTTCCTTTTTTCAAGTTAAAGTTTCAATTTTTTATTTTTTAATGTAATTGCTATGAAAGAGTGACTATTTACTATATCCCATTATAAATACCTGAAACAAAATAGATATGATTGCTTTCTTGAAGTAATATTTACAGTGGATGACAGGTTTGAATATTAAAGTTGTTTTTTTATAAAGGTTTTATAAATAAAAAGACAATATCAGTAATATCTATTGAGGGTTCAAAATTTTACTGCAAAAAAAGTATTTGAAACTTGAAAAATCATCCTCTTAAAAATTTTCTATAATTTTCTGTCTTTATCAAAGTTCACCATCTAAACTATTTACATCTAGTCTATAGTCAATAAGTTATTCTCTAAACAGCAAACTGCATGAGAATTTAACAGGTAAAGGCATCAAAATAACACATAGCACAATTCCCAGGAAAATAACATTGCTGTATTTCACAGTAAGCCTTTGAAGACTTACATTGTGAATTCTTAGGGATTTAGAATTACTTAAGGACTATGAAAACAAATGTATTAAGGGATAGATAAAATAAAAGATGCAGGTATAATCATACACATAAACACATGTACAGAAAGGTTGTTCATGGCAATATTCCAAAACTGTTCCTTAAAAATAGAAAGAAAGAAAACAGAAGCTGCCTTAATTTATGTTCATGTGTATATCAAACAAAATCACAAATTGTAATGTATAAGCAGTTAGAAAGTGTTTTTTTGTTTAGAAATTGATTTATTAGCTATGTCAACACAGACTAAAGGATTTGGTAACTTAAAATGAGTGTTTATCTATTCCAGGTTAAAAGCCAATTAATAAAAAAGCATTTTATGCGATTAGAAGAATAGGCATCAATATCTGACTGATGGAATTAGCCCAGCTACTTGACCCTTCTTTTTTTAAATTTATATATTTAGAGGTTAAAATAAAGAGAAATTTGTTTTATTTCCAAAGCTTTAATGGATGAGCATGTGGTTATAAATTAATTATACACATACAAGGAATTGTCCACAACAATAAGATAATTGATCCATTAATCAGAAGTTTTCAAAATAAGGGCATAAACTTGTTAAACATTATCAAGTTATAGTAGAAAGAAGAGAAATGTAAAAGTTAAGATCTGTAATTTTTTGCCATGTAGAATAAGAGTTCTTGTAGGAAGTTTATTATATATTTCCTGAGCAAGAATAGGTATATGGTCCATTAAAATAGCCCAGATTATAAACAGCATATTCTCCTCTCATAGTCCAGTATTACTATGTAAGCATTTTATATAAATGATCTGCCACTGTGTAATAAGTACTTTTATAAAACCATTGTTGTGGTATTTATTTAAAGGAAAATAGAATGTCTTTATATGTTTATTCCTGATTTAAGGGACACATTAAAACTATATATACATTTGTGTCTGATGCCCCCAAAGCCTTAAGAAACACTAGAAAACAGTTTTTAGTTATATATTTTTAAAAAGTCCTTTGGGATAAATTTCTGTCAGTACAGAAAACAAGTAGATTCTTTTGACTTTTAGGTCTTATGTTTCTCCAGACTTAAGCAGAAGATATTGCATGGGGAATGCTAGCACTGTCATTCCAATTGGTATGATATTGTCAAACACAGTGAAAGCACTAAAATAAATGGAACCAGATAGAAATTTTAACCAGCTAACAACTGTTGAGAAGCTCAATTCCTTATGAATTCATAGTGGGATTATAAAGAACACCACTGAAATAAAAATGAAAATAGTTTCCTTAAACCTAGATACTTTCTGTATATTTATCTAGTGTTCAAATAAATATTATCATCAGCTTTTGTAGCCAAGATTTTCAATTAAATGCAGGATAAACCAAAATGGACACTTCTTACCTGAAAGAATTTTTTTTTTTTTTTTTTTTGGTGGTGTTGGGGTGGGGAATATAATTCTCAGGGTTTTAGCTAAGGTGAAGTCCTGTCATTGTGAATATTTAAGTAGACCTAATGATTCAGTAAAAAATAAAATGTAGAGATACCTAATGGTGAGAATATAAAAATTCCTTATTTTTTTGTAACAAACACTAATGTCCCTCCCTCCTCATACCTCATTGTGTCTAAGCTGCCAGGATTTTTGCTCTCTCCATACCTCAAAAAACATTAGTGGATGATATGCAAGTAGCTGTAAATTCACTCATTTTTCTCCATTGTTTCCTACTCTTATTCAGAGTTTTCATCTGGAATGGTCAGGTGGTAGAAGGTTAAGGAGTTAACTACACTTATAGGGACATATTATGTCCCCTACATTGGTTCACTGGGACCACTATAGAACAAGCAACAAGTACACCCTACCAAGTTATTATTATACTTATGAGCTTAGACTTTGTCAATACAGCAAGAAGACCCTGGTGAATGAATCAGTTTTAAGTTTGAATTCCCTAGAGCCCCCTCCTGTTCAGACTGAAGCATGGATGTTGTACAACCAGGCTAACCTGGGGTTGACTTTAAAGGAGAGAATAACATATCATGACTGTTATGGTCAGGGTCACGTGTCAAGTGGCCAGTCTCAGTCAATGTCTCAGAGAAAACTGCTAAATCGTTGGCAAAAGCCCTAGAATCAGTAAAAATCTAACAAGATTCATGGAGTAGAGAATTGACTAGAGCTATGCTGATGGCCTCAAGTTCTTCCCGCTGAGCGGAAAGATGATGCCCATTTCTGGTTTACATAGCTGGTGCTGAGCTTGTACAGACAGAACAGCTGATGGGAAACCACTAGGTTTCAGGATTGAGGGGTGACTCTGTGAAGCATAGACTCCATTCATCTAGCAACGTGACTTCAGGTAGCTGGATGAGGGAGAGATGTACCCCAAAGAGACAGCTGCCTTTTTTCATGTAATGCTGACATGCTGCTGGGGCCAGGCCAATGGTGTTCTTGAATGATTTCTCTGGGATGTCAAGAAATAATTTTCATCTTATGGTCATTCATTAATAAGTATTTGAAAAACATCTTTTTGAAAAGAATTTCTACTTGTTTGTAGGTCTTGGTAGGCTTAATCCAAAAGCTTATTAGCATAAAATAAACTTTATTGGAATATGTAAAATACTAATTAAATTTTTAAAATTCACCAGCCTAAAAATCATATAAAGGCATATTATATGTGTTTACTTAATAAATGAAAAACCTTTTACAAAATCAATATGAAACAGAAAGCAACAGAAGAAAAATGGAAAGGAAAAGAAAATGTTGAAATGTACAATATCCTTTTCAAAAGATACAAAATTGACAATAATAGAATGAGATATAATGTACTACAAAGTCAGAAATAGTTGATGGATATTTAGTGTTTCCCCGGATATTGGAAAAACATACAATTGTTAACACCAGTGGTGCAGCATAACTTCATAATGACCGGGAGTTCAGTTTTTCTATATGAATAAAATATTTTAATAAACATAATATCTGTCCATCAATTTATCTGAAAGAGAACTAATTTGTGGTGAGAAAGTCATGCGGCTAAAGATGTTTATAGAAAAGCATTTATGAAAGCCTTATAATTGTGAATAGTAGGAAATAATATAAATATCAACAGGGAAATTTTATATGCTTCATAACTGAATAATGGAACATCTTTTTGCACACAAAGGAATATCAAGTAGCTATCAAATTGTTAATGCATATTCTAATATTTGAATTGGATTATGATCACAATATGCAGTCAATAAAAATATGGTATGATATAGGCTTATGAAGAGAAAAATGGGATAACTTTGGCATAAACAATTCTTTATGAGATGTAAAACCCAGCAAGTAAAACATTTCTTTTGTTCCATTTTCTTCTCTAATATCAACAACATCTATGGATCACTTAAGGATGGTTAGATATGTTCTGGACATTATTTGGGGATATTGCAAATTACCATTTGCTCCTAAATCTTATAATTCACTAACTATAAATCTATACATGCATCCATCTGTATGTGTAGCCATGCAAACCAACAACATAAAAGTCCATGATGGGACTGTTTGTGTAGCTTATATATATTTTTCTAAACAATTAATGTGAACATAGATATTTTAGAATCACAAAGGACACAATAATTCTTTAAAATATCTTATTCTTAGAATTTAGAGCCCTTCTCTCTTTAAAGTCCCGTATTTTAGCACCCCACTAAGCATTGTTTCATTATTAGAGGAAACAGGTAAAAGTGTGACCATCATATATGACAGATGTGCACATATGAATTGTTAAATTATCAACTATACCCATAGACGCAAGCAGCTCTGTGGACACAACGCTGTTACCGATGTTATGATTATACCAAAAGAATGCAACATTATCTTTTGGTCCTGGAAGATTATACAGGGTAAGTGAGAATTCAAGACAATTATACATATTCACATAAATAATTCTGAGCAAGAAATTATACAAAGGCTTGCACTATTCAACTGCCAAATATCTTTTTGAGATGATAAAAGGCTACAAAGTTTGTGTGTAATTTTTCTTTACATGCTCTCCAACTGAAAACTGACATAAGTGCATCTTAAATTCCTGGGGGCTTTATTTCTGGAATAATTTTGGTTTATATTGTTCTATTTTCCTTTAACCCATAGATTTCACACTTAATTTACAGCCTTTTGCTTTGAGCCGCACACACCAGCCCCTCTCCGGCTCTAGCTCTCTCTCACTCTCAAGCTCTTCCTCCCTCTCTGAAACTACCATTATTTCCCGCTTTGATTCAGTGTCCACCCCCATGTATCTCTCTTACAAACATGCAGTTCGTGGCACAAACTGCCTGGTTCTTTTGCCCTGAAAACTTCTCACTGTGTTTCTCTGTCTCACAGGACTAATTATTTCCATGCCTTCTAGGTCTGATTTAACCTTTAAATTCTTGGTAGAATTAGCTACACTGTTTCAAATTGAGTGTGATTTGGAGTGAGAAAGTAGAAATCAAATGGAGGAAAAATAAATGTGTTGAGCTTTGAAGAATGGGAAGGTTATAGAGGATGACACATCTTTCAAGTCTTTTTTTTTGTCTTTATAATGCCATTTTTAATCATCAAAATTGGCAAATATTAAATTTCCTTTGCATTTCAAAGGATTTTGATTCTCTTCAATTCATAGGGAGCATTAATAATATTAATCAAATTCTTTCCTTTTTAATACATTTCAAGCATCAATTCAGTGTTTTTAACACTGTCAATTTATAACCAATATGATTCTGAATCATTTGTCAAAAGTTTGAGGCTGGCACCAGATAGAATTTTCTTTTCATGTTCAAACATGCCATCTATGTGTCCTTATTGTCTTTAAATTGAGGAATATTGCTTTTCAGTTATATTTACATTATTTAAATTGATGATATTTCATAGAAAACAAATAACTATTCAAGAATCTTGTAAGGCACACTCATTGTCTTAAATTAAATTATCATTCTCTATTCTTCACTTGATTAGTGCTGTTGTGAAATTAAAAGAAGTCATGTTGATTAAGCAAAGCTATAGTGTCAAATTGTTTAACTGATTTGGAATATAGATGAATTGTTGCAAGGGTTGGAAAGGGAAACAAGGAGAAATGAAATTAGTGGTACAAAAATAGCAGAACTGTTTGCAAAACAGCTATGAGCAATTTCAAAAGAAGCCTAAACCAAGATACTTCAGCACAGGAATCACAATCTGATATTAATGAGGACAGTTAAAGGATTATTATCATCAGCACAGGAAATTCAGCTTTGCTTTCATTTACAGTTATTAGGAGTGAAGCTGTGGTGAAGCTAAAGTTACTTACCCTAATAAAATAAATCTGCTGCACTGAATTCACACTGGAGAAAGGAAGTCTTCTTAATGACGCTGCAATCAAGAGGCAAAACAGGACAGTTTGGGGAGTGTCTTAGTTTCCTAGCAGCTGAAACACACGCTGTAGAATGGACTGGCTTAAACAATGGGAATTTATCGGGTAATAGTCTTGAGGTTAGGAGAAGTCCAAAATTGAGGTGTCAGCAAGGTGATGGTGTCTCCCAGAAGACTGTGGCATTCTGGGGCTGACCGCAGTGATTATTGATCCTCGACTCATCCTCTCCTTTCTCTCAGCGCCATTGACTTCCAGCTTCTGGCTGCTCTCTGTGGCATCTCTTCCTGTGTTCAATTTTCTTTTCATATAAGGACTTTGGACATATTGTATTAAGGCCTGCCCTCATTCAGTTTGGCACATCGTAATTAATACATTTACAAATAACTATTTGCAAATGGGTTCACACCCACAGGACCAGGGTTTCCAACCTGAACATCTTTTTGGATATAGTTAAATTCCTAACAGGAAGCATATCCCTGCAAGCATCCAACACTTCCTTTTTGCACAAGGAACAGACAATATTTGTGAGGAGTAATCTCATTTCAAGTACAAGTACAAGGTTTTTTTTTACTTGTTATACATTTAAAAAATAGAAATAAAGAAAATATAGAAAAGAAGCTAGTTTTCTTGCTTATTTTAATTTTATAAAAATTCATTTTGATTCATTTTTTTCTGGTATGGCATTTATAGTATGATGATTCATTATGTGCTAAATGAAAGGTAACCATCTTAATATTGAAGAAAAACAAATGGTTTCATCTTATGGCATTTTACTTCATGCTGATAATCCAAATTTTTTATTAATAACATCAAGAACATTTCAGAGAAATATAGAAGAAATATTACAAGCTATATAGGTCAGTATATAAATCTGAAACACCACTTCCATTTTGGTTTCCTGGCTTCCAAAACAAATACCATGCAATGGGTTGCCTGAAATAGTGACTATTTATTGGCTCATGGTTTTGAGCCTAAAGGTAGTCCGAACTCAAGACACCATCACAACAATGCTTTCTCCCAGAAAGCTGTGGTGTCCTGGGACCTGCTGCTGTAATCCTTGGAGCTTGGCTTTTTCTATCACATGGCAATGCAAATGGTGGTCTCTCCTGGTTTCTCTTTCCTCTTCTGAGTTCCAATGACTTCCAGCTTTTGGCTGTTCTCTGTGCCTTTCCTATAAATCTTTCAGCAATAGGACTATGCCCCATCCTCTTTCAGTTGGATCACATCTTAACTGAAATAACCTCATCAAAAGACCCCATTCACAAAGGTTCACAGCCACAGGAATGGATTAAGATTAAGAACGTGTTTTTCTGGAGTTAAAAAAAAAAACACAAAAACCAAAAAACATGCCACTACAGCTTTCTAAATTAAATTAGAATGCATTTTTCAGTGTGCCCTGCATAGTTGACATTTAAAGTTTTTATTTGTATTGATATTTGACAGGTTTGTATTGTTTTTAATCTTCATATTATTTTATTTTATTTTGTTCAATGTAGCAGCTCTTTCTTCTTCTAATGGAAACAATAACATATCCCATGATTATAATAATTTGATTCCGCTCAGGTTTCCAAGTGTGTAGTAAGTATTCCAAGTCAATCGATCTACATCACTCTGTCACAGAAATGGGTACATGGCTGGACATAGTCTTGAGGCAGATCAAGAAGGTCATATTAGACTAAATTTTTAGAGTTTTTTTCTCTCACTAGTTAGTTGGAAGCTGCTAGAATCACTGTGCATGGCTTAGGAATACAGTCAACCTAGTGGAAGGGAAGCCGAGAAATGCATCCTGCTGTCATTCACTGGCCTCTGCACCACATCGTATCTGAAACCAGGATTATTGCTTGGCTCTATATGTGAAACAACAAACTGCATTTTTGCTTCAACTTTTGAATCACGCTTTTTGATACTTGCAACAAAAAAAGTTCTGTCTGCGGCATTTTGTGAAACAGAAGAGCATGGTAATACTATCAGCACAATATTTCTTATTAAAGCCATCATGCCAAAGTGGTTTTAATGCTAAATAACACAAAATAAAATACACAGTTTAAATTAATTAAAATTAAATATATGAATAATTTAGGCCATTAGAATGACTACACTGATCAAAACGTCATTTTCTTTAATTCCATACGTTCAGCTTCCACTTTTTACACATCCATCATTTTTAAAAACATTCTTGTTCCAACCCAACTTTGCCCCAAGACCAAAGAATATGCCTGACATGGTCATGGTGTCACCCATGAGTTTAACTGAGACTTACAAACAGGAAAGGATTCTTCCCGATAGTGGCCGGTCAGGAAACAGAAGTCAGTTTCTGCACAAAGGAGAGAGAGACGAGTGGGTTATAAAGGTTTAAGTCCACAGCGTGTGATAACGGAGCTTCAGCAGAGTCTTACGAGATTTGATCAGGGGAGGGGAGTATTAATGACGTCCTTTCCCCACCTTTAATGTCTGTCCCAGCCATGTTAACGGCCATGTGCAGTGATTTGATTGCCCATTTGGGAGGGGATGGGGCCCAGGAAGCTGATTACATCGAGTGTAAGACAGACATTGCCTCCATATTCCAGTATGAGACAACAGAACACCAGCAGTCTCCCACACAGAGATAACAACCCTACAAAGTGATGAAAACCTTTGATTTTAGTCTTAAAAATGGGATTATTTTCCAATCTACTGAATTCTGTCAGGCCAGCAGGGTATTCCAGACAATCCAATTCACAGAGGCCATAGTCCAAGGCATGCCAGGGGCACCCAGCAATGACTGTTCAGTGTATACTCGGTGCATTAGTTTGCTAAGCTACCAGAATGCAATATACGAAAAATTGAATGGCTTCTGTAAAGGGAATTTAAGTTGTGAGTTTATAGTTCTAAGCCTATAAAAATGTGCAAACTAAGGCACCCAGGGAAAGATACCTTCATTCAAGAAAAGCCAACGGGTCTGAAGCACCTCTGTCAACTAAGAAGATTAGTGACTGGCGTGTGCTGGTCCTTATTCCTAGTTTTGTTGCTTTCAGCTTCTGACGCTACGGTTTCCTCTCTATGGCATCTGTGGGAATTAATTTAGCTGCTCCTGGACAAAACTCTGTACTTCATCTCTTAGCTTCTGCTAGGACCGGAGATATCTTCTTTTCAGAGTCTGGCTATTTTGTGAATCCTTGCTTAGCACACAAGCTATTATTGTTTCAATCTCCAAATATTTACATTGGCCCTGGTCTCTGTCAGCTCTGAACTTTCTCCAAAACATTTTCTCTTTCAGAAGATTACAGTATACTAATCAATACCCACCTGGAATGGGCAGAGTCACATCTCATCTAAGTAAAAGATCACACCCACAATTGGGGCATCACATCTCTGTGCAGAAAGTTTAATCAAGTTTCCACCCTGCAAAATTGAATCAGGATGAAAAGAAACAGCTTTCCCCACAGGATTAAAACATGGCTTTTGGGGAGTACATAATGCCTTCAAACTGGCACACTCTACATTGAGATTTATTTAACACACAGGTTACTGCAGAAGCCCACTGCAGAAAGGTGTTTGTAGTGATCCTAAACATGAATACAAGCTAAATTTTCATTAGTAGACAAAAGTGTTCCTAGAGAAGGGGTGGCATAATACATGGCCACAGAGTCATACATCCTGTGCCATGAGGTATGGGGGATCCTGACTTGGTTACATACACAACTTTTCGTTTTTACACACAACATTTTGCGTGTAAACTGTGGTCTAATACTTCAATTTTGGGTGACTCTGCTACCCGATATCTTAGGATTCCTAACCAGCATGGTTGCATCAGCCAGGATCACAGTCAACAGACCTTTTTTCCCACAATTTCTAAAGCTTTTGATGCAGACAAGAGCAAGTTATTTTCATTGTCTCATTGTGGCTGTAGCATTATTGGTCTTTTTACCTGAAATCGCAGCTCCTGCATGAACCGTGCTGTTATCGGTTGAACAGCAGTGGGAAAGCTGCTCGGTACCATGAATTGAGGCTGGTGAAGGCTGATATAACCAGCATGTCCACTGCTAAAGAGATTAATTTTCATCTTGACTGCTCTTTTAAAAGCCCGTTCATCCTTTCAATTAACCCTGCTGCTGTGGAGTTGTAAGGCAAATGGAATATCTCTAAGATATCATGTTCAGTAGCCCAGGTTTGAGTTTGCTGTACAGTAAAGGGGGTCTATTACTGTCCACACGTGTGGGGACCCCAAAGAATGCACTTAACTTTTCTAAACTATGTATTCTAGTTCTTCGCTTTTCATTCCCTTGTGGGAAGGCCAGCAACAGTTCAGTGACCATACCTACAGCTGTAAAGGCATGCTTTGTACTTTCGGATAAGGCAAGGGACCCAACATACTCTAACTGCCAGCTGGTGGCTGCAATCTCTCACAGCTGATGTGACCAACTTGACGAGGAAGCATTCAGGATGCTGCAGTGGACATGAGGGACAGGTGTCCACCACATCCTTTAGCTGTTGTCTGGGCCAGTTTCCATGGAGTTTGGAGTAACATGTTTTCCTGCGAAACCACTCATCAGCCTCATGCAATGCTGGTTCTTGGCTATGAATTCTTGCTGAAGTATCTGCTTCAATATTGCGGGTAAAGAATTAGTATCATGGGTAGAGTCATGAAACATGATTACCTTTTGCTTGTGACAGACAGTCCAGATGTCTTCCCCCATTCTTTTTCCCCATAACGGGGGGCTGACAACAGTCAATTTCTCTTGCTTCCATGTGGCCAACCACACTGTCAGGACTTGGTATTGCCCAATTGTCCATACAAACAGTTTATGCATTTCCTGGTTCATGGATAATGACCATCCACAGAGTTCTTAATTCATCCCATTGGCTACTTTGCATGGTCCCAGTTTCCCACCATACAGTGCCTATACTAGGTTACACGGCTATTGCCATCCAGGTGGCAGGCTACCCGTGTGCTGACCCATCAGTATACCAGGCAGACTCAGGTACACTACCACCTCCATCACCAGCGGTCATAGAGACAGCCACCTTGGGAGAATCAACAGGAGGGTCAAGTGTTGATTTTCCACATAAGAAACTGGTCCTAACATATCATGCATTTCTGTGCCTAAAGGGCTGTTGTTAAAAATGCTGTGCTGCAGCAGGTAAGCTTTCCATTTCTTTAATTTGTTCAGTTGGGTACTGCCAGAATGAGACTTAGTGGCAGTGTCCCATATCCATCCCTGTATGGGGATGGCTGTTCTTAATCTCCCAGGACATCTCTGAGTTAGTCCTTCAACTTGCTGGAAGGCATTATAGACAGCACACAGTTGTTTTTTTATGGGGCTATATAGTATGGATACCTTCTAGGGCTGAGACCAAAAACTGATGGGAACTCACTTTGCCTGTTTGTTGCCTTTGCCACAAGCCCTACCTAAAACCAGTGTTGGTACTGACCATGTAAAATTTGCCAAGGCACATCTACTGTAAAGCTGAGCCTGTGCGATAACCCATTTGACCTTTTCCAAAGCAGCCTGCTATGGAATATCCCATTCTTATATTTTTTCTAACTTGGGCATATGGGGTTTTAGAATCTGCTCTAAATGGAGTAAAAATGGTCTTCAATAACTCCACAAAGGGAAGACATGATCTTTCACACATGCATACACAAAGAAGTATGGGGGGGGTGAGGTAAATTTGCACTTTATCAACAACAGCAGAGAGAATATTATTAGTTTTAGACAACCAAATAACACTCAATAATTTGACAAAACATTAAAGCCCTTGTAATTTGTCCTGATTTATTGCCCATCCTCGGCTCTTGAAGTCATAGTAGCAGTTTTCAATTCTGTAAGAATTACTGGTTAACATAACATCATCAACACAAAGACAAAGAGTGACCTTTGCTGAAGGTTTTCATATTTTTAAACACTGGGCTACCAAATCATGGCAGATAGTAAGACTATGAAGATATCCTTGCAGCAGCACTGCTGTCCACTGTTTTCCTTCCTTCCTGAAGGCTAATGCAGGCTAGCCAGAGGGATCTAAAGAAATACTGAAAAGGCATTGGCAAGATCCAACACAAAATGAAATTGGCCTAATTGAGTACTTACACCCTGTAACAAAGTGTATATGTTTGGTACAGCTGCAAACAAAGGGGGGGTTACTTTGTTAAATTCTCTATAATCCATAGTCACCTGCCAGGCATCAAGCTTTCTGACTGGACAGATTTGGCTATTAAATGGATTGTGAGTGGGGATTATAATGTCCATTCTTTCCAATTATTTAACGGTGGCAGTAATTTCTTGTTGGCCCCCTGGTAGCCTATACTGGCACACAGCTGCCATGTGTCTGGGGGAAGGTACCATCACCAGTGACTACTTAGCATGTCCTCTTTGTGCAGTTTTGACCTCCCAGCAACGGAGATAGAATTTACCTATGGTAATCTGCAAAATGACATTTTTGCAAAATATCAATTCCCAATATATACTTTGGCATAGGAGTTAAATACACTGTATATTTTGAGGTGGTAACCAGCCAATCTGCATCAGTGGTTGCTGTTGTGTTGCTTTAATACACTTACCTGGCAATGGCTAATGTAGGCCCGCCAAGTTGAAGCCATATCCCATATATTAGGTACATTCCCCTCCAGTGTCCATGAGTCCCAAAACTCTCTGCTCATTAATAGAGGACCAAAAGATTGTTAACTCAAATGTGGCTTCTATCTCCAGTGTCCTATATATACCTCTTATTTGTGGCTCTTGACTAGTCCCTATCTGAGGGGAAAGGGGTTTGGCAGACCTCATCAGCAGGAGTTGCAAAGGGCCCCATAGACTGAAAGGGCTGGGTCTTGCTTTGAGTTTCTCTCCCCATATGCTTATCTGGTTTCAAGTTTAGTATATCTTTATTCCTTGAGTAATTTACTCCAGTGCCAAACAAGTACTGCATTTGGCTGCCTACCAATATCTTCAGTTTTAGTGCTGGTGGTTATTAGGTTGACCAACATCTGCCTGCCTGATACATGGCTTGGACCATCATGTCCCCTTGGATATGACCTGTAACTCTTACTCCAGCTCCTCTGTGCCTTAGGCTTTCTGACTCTCCTAATTCAGCAATAATTTGGATGGCCATTGAAATGAATTGTCCTCCTATTGGGCTAAGACTGGGTAAAGAGTCCCATGCCACTGATTGGGGGCACCATGCAAGATAGCATCCTTTATGCTTGTTGTGCAGGTTTCATTATCTGGTCCAGCGAATGTAGCAGCATAAATGTCATGCTTCATTCCTAGTCCTCTCATTGCATCTTGCAATTCATCTAGCACATTTCAGTGGAGCAGTGTGTGGTACATCGCTCACGTTGGGCCAAGTTTCTCTACATTGAGTTATAAGGCAACTTAACACAAATTCAATTATGTCTTGGCAGCCAAAATATATACATACATTGGTGGGGGGAATGTGTATAGTATATGTAATTGAGGCAAATTTGCTTATTTCTTTCTGTGCAAGGAATACTCCCTCTACACCAGTGTCCCAAAGGCATAGTAGCCATTTCAGCAGGACTTCTTTAGGCTTTAATCTGTATTGATTCCCACTTTCATGTAATTCAGTGGTGATAGAGTCCTGCATGGAAACCAAGATCTTTTGGTTAGAAGAGGGTGCTGGGGCAGTCACAGAGGCTGGGGCACCCTCAGTGTCACCCTCCTCCACTGGGAGGTGAGGGTGCCCAATATGTTCGAACTTAACTTTTTCATTGGACTAGAGGATGTTCAAGCTTCCTTTTCTCATTTTCAATATCTCAGACAGACTGGGGCTCATTATCATCTGAAGAAAATCAACAGGATCCCATAGTTTAGAGTCCCAGTCAGGGGAAGTTAGGATATGCCTCACTTGCCCCTTGGACAGTCTACTTCCTCTTACTTTAGCATATCAGCATACCAATTTTTCTGTACTCTTATCTACATGCTATAGTTTCTCATTCAATGCATCCTCCAAATATGCTTGTGTGCAAGTCCCTTTCTAACTTGAATTCTTTTAAGTGGTGCACCACAGCTTTAGCAGCCAGGGCATCTTCCATGGCCAAACATGCAGCTCCTAACAGGGGCCATGCAATAGCTGTGGCAGCCTGATGACTCTTCTTTTACTTGTGAAATTTTAACTGTCATGCAACCTGCTGCAGGAGTACTAACAATCAGGTTGAGGAGTCCTGGGCATCCCTCTACTCTCTCAGTAGTCACTTTTCATCTAGGAGGGTAACCACCTATTCCAACATAGATATTGCAGGCTATCCTGTTTATACCCCCCAGAGAATCCTTCTTCTCAGTATTCATGACTTCTGCTACAAGCCAATTTTTTGTTTCCTGGTTGGCTGGCTTGCCAAATGTTCCAACAAATTTAGCCTCAAGACCAAAGAACACGCCTGGCATAGAGTTACCCATGAGTTTAATTAGGGACTTACAAATAGGAGAAGATTCCTCCCAATGGCTGCTGGTTGGGAAGTGGAAGTCAGTGTTCCATGCAAGAGAGAGAGGGAAAGGAGTGCCATTGGAGTGGCTTATGAAAGTTTTAAGTCCACATGGTGTGACAACAGAGTTTCAGCAGGGTCTCATAAGATCTGTTTAGAGGAGGGAAGTTTAAATGACAATCTTTCTCCCTGAAGGTATCTGTTGACATTTAGCATCTGTTCTGGTCATATTGGGTGGCTGCATGTAGTGACTTGTTCTCTAATAGAGGAGGGGGTGTGGCTTGGGCCCTTAGTCCTCACAATTGTTGATGCTGTTTGTGCTGTAAGATTCTTAAACATAGCACAATTTGTACCTTAAATGGTGAAAGATACGTATCCTCTAACAAATATCACTGTCCAGAACATTGGCTTTAAACTCAAATGATGCATTTTCCTTCAAATGTAGTACTCTTACACAAGTAGCAAGGGGACCATAAGCACTTTAGCTATGAGTTTTAGGAAAAAAATGCAGACATCAGTATAGGTTAGAAACACCACCCATTAAGTTCCATAAAGCGTTTATTAAAATCATAGTTAGGAATATTCAATGTCAGCAGACTTTGGGGAGATAATTCATAAAAAAGGAGAGGTTAGTGAGAGAAGATATGCTAAAATCTAAATTGGGCAAATTTGGCACTGGATAATACAATGGATCGCATCATTATATTAGTAAGTCTTAGATTACAGAATTGCATTTTCCAGGAAAGGTGTTCAAAGAAATATAAGATAAAATGTAGCATAGATTTTAAAAATTATTCAAATCCATGCTTTACTGCTTACTGCATCTATTGATTAACAATTGATTTGATTCTTAAACCCTCTTATTCAGGTAGAAATAAGTATGAGTGTCTATATCACAAAGCCTCAAACCCTGGGTCTTGCACATCAATTACCAGTTTAAAAGTAATATTGTTATGATGATTAATATTATTAAATGGCAAACTGATGCAGCAGAAATTTTGGGGATTTTTTGAGAATCAATGATAGACTGCGTTATGTGCCCCAGAGAAAAATATGTTCTTAATCTTAATCCCATTCCTGTGGGTGTGAAACCATTGTAAATAAGACCTTTTGAAAATGCTATTTTTAGTTCAGGTTGCCCAAGTGAATTAGAATGGGTGTTACTCCTAGTACCGAAAACCTGTAAAGAGAAATCCATGAGGAGGAGCCTGAAGTCAGAAGTTAAGGGAACTCAGGAGAGAAAAAAGAGGACATTTCCACATGATGGAGGAATTCAAGGATTTCTGGTCAGCCAGAATGCTACACAGGCCATGGGAGAGAGCAAGCCTTCTAGCCTCTGAAACTCGGGTCAATAAATTCCCATTGTTTAAGCCCAAACCACTTTGTGGTATTTGTGATAGCAGCCTAAAAAGACTAAAATAAAATCTTATAGTTCCTCTAGGAAATGATGGCCCCCCTGGATTTAGAGAGTGCTCAACTTTGTGGGAAAATAATGCATTATTTTATACCCATTCAGTGACAGCAGTGAACGTGGATAAAATCAGTAAGGCATTAATATATAGGTGTTGGAATGAGGACAGTTTATTATGGACTTGAAAAGTTTTGATAGTTATCACCAGATTGATAAATAACTGAAGATTGAAGTTTTCAGGAGGCTGAAAAAATAAAAGACGTAGAATATGCATTTGATGGATAGAGCAGCAGTAGCTGAAACAAAAATAAGTGCAACACTTACTACCTGAAATGAGTCACCACGAGACATGGGACTATTATCTATCTTCACCAAAGTGGTTTTGGGCTGTGGATTGGTGACAGTTTCACAAAGACATCTATGGTAATTGTGCATCATGAGTTTGAAACTGATGTTCTGAACAGTGAGATTTGTTGGAGGATACATGTCTTTCATTGTTTAAGGTAAAAATTGTGATATGTTTGAGTCTTACAGCATCAACAATTGTGAGTGCTCAGTGTTTGAGAGCTGATAAAAGAGCCCACTTTAGGACTTTTTGAGCTTTTCTCTGACACGGTCACACAGATGTTTGATATCCTTGTTATGGAAGTAGGCCGATCAAAGCCCCTTCCTCAACAACACACATTATCAGAATAGGTTTCAATTCAAACTAAATAAAACTGAGTGTCTATGGTGGGTGATTTTATCTTCATAATAAAGGCAGTATTTTCCAATGGATTTTTTCTGAAGTTTCCCTGATTTGGAACAGGAGGAACAATACAGTGAGAGTATATTGGGTTTGAGTGGAAACTGGAGAGGTAAACAGAAGCCAACTCATAAAGGGCTTTGTACTAAGTTTTAATGAGCTTCAATTGTTTCTTAAATGATAGAGTGGGTCATTAAAGGTTATGACAAAGATAAGATCAAGTTTGCATTTTAGAAAGATTGCTTTTGAAGTGATATTAAATAGGCTGCTAGAGAAGACATTGAATAAGAATTCTGCATTTCCTCTACAGAGACCCTCTTAGGGAGAGGTAGTATAGAATGTTCACCACTCTAACTGTGTTGTCAGGGAAACCAGAGACAGTTCTTGGAACTGTACTTTGAAATAAAGTATTTGACTTCCTCATTGTGGTTCTGAAACTAGGCATTCAGGCCTCAGTAATTTGGCTTTGTGTACTGAAATGGAGAACTGTAGACATTGAGTAAAATGTGTCTCTGTGTGTACTGGGGACAGATGTGTCTGTGTCTTGTTTATAGGAAAAAAAGAATGTCAATTGTGTGAGTTAGAGACAAGTGCCTAAATATCAGTCTTGAATATGAGGAATATTAAGACTACAGGGAAAAAAGAAGAAGATCAAGGTCAATTACTTAAGATGAGAGTTTCAAAATATATTGAGTTGGCAATGGACTAAAATCAGATTGGAAGCAAATATGGAGATTGGGCATGGCTGTAAAGTGTGCGGAGAAACGTACTCAGCAATATATTTAGAAATAAGCTGTTTCCTTTCTCTATTTTGGGATAATGAAATGCTAGGTATATAAATTGGGCCAACTGGGTTACAAAGGCCATTGCTGGGCCTAAAAATTGTCAAGATATAAATCACAAGAATGTGATTTACAGCTTATGCATTATTATATGTAAAAATGAACACAATCAGTTAAAATTACATTTTTAATAAAAGTATATATATTAATGAAAAAGAGAGAAACAATTTTGAGAGTAATATGCCTTATGTATTTTCTCATATTTAGTGATATTGCACAATGAAATCTAAGGTTTGATATTTTGGTAGTTCTTTCTGATAGTAATTTATCTCCATCTTTACCAGTTTAACAAGTAACCTAAAAACACAGATTATATGAGATGTAAGGGTATAGTATCAAGCTAGTGATATTAAGTACAACTGATACCTAAATGACCAAAGAGTTCAATGTAATTGAATGGAAAGGCTAGAAAGGGAATGCTTTATAGATAAGAGAGAGAGAGAACAGGATGCTTTTGAGAAAAGCTGCCTCTAAGAAAAAAGATTCGAATTATTTTTACTTTTTGTGTATTACTTTATATCTATTTTTTATGTAATGAATATGCATTTCACATATAAACATACCGTTTGATTGCATTGCTATCAAAATAATGGAATGAAATGGAAATACCTTTACAGCTCTCTATAAATTATTGCCTACTTTTTCTCCATGGGAACAAAACTCTTTAAATGTTGTTTGATTTGGCTCCCCCGACCCTATTCAGAATCCAACTTCTAAGTTAGTCAAATAGGTGGGCTGTTCCATAGCATAATAATAAATCACCCTTCAATTTCTGGAGCTCTGTCTCAGGCTTTTGGTGGTGTTAAAATGCTAGCAAACTACTAATTTTTTAAAAAAATTTCCTTTTACTACATGAGAAGTACAGCATTGAACTTAAGGGAAGAAAGATTAATATCATATTAGTATACCCTTGGAAAAATAGAAAAAAAGATGTTATATTGAGAAAGTATTGGAAAGCAAATCCCATCATGGTGATTCTGCTTCATGATTGAATTGATCCATTGACTCAGCATAAGGAGAAAATGGTTGTAGATAGTCATAGGAATAAGGCATTATGCCTTTGTACTTCATAAAATTTGTCCATGTTGATCAGACATTTTTAGGGTTTACCATTTTCTTTGTTTTAAAGGAATACCTTTGCACTCTTAGATTTGCCAATTGAAAAATAGAAGATCACAAAACTTCGTCCATTATCCAAAGGCATTTGTAAGTCATTCTTTTTCCTTTGGGCAAAATAACTAAAGAGTAATTATATTGTAACTGTCACACACATGCAGAAATTCTTTATATTGCATGGATAAAGAAACAAAGGCCTAAGTCTTCACCATTAATATAAAAAGAAATAATCTTTGATTCTGCTGCTATGTAATTTTCACCCAACAATAGATCTGTCCCCAAAAGATTGAATTAAAACTCTTCTGGGATACATAACAGATTCAAACCAGCAAAATGTGTTAGGTGTATTTCAGTTTGTATTTAAAATTATTCTGACTGTACAAGACATTACTGGAAACTACATTATAAATGGCAAAATTATGAATTATTTTATACAAGGCCTATATAAATATTCCATGTATAAATTTCTTGGAAAAACAGTTTAGAAAATAAAACAAATACACTGCAAACTTAAGTTTTAATTTTTAAACTTATTTCTATATTAATATCCTCCAAGCGTAAATTTTGCTTTGGCTGGGGAGCAAACAAATATTATTTTGTGAAGCTTGTCACTGGAAACATCTAAGTATGGCTAATTAGCTTCCATATATCATTAAAATGTATCTGATTAAAATATATTAAAAAATAAAAAGGATCGATATTAAAATAAAGAATTGCTATTCACCTCCTTAAAATAATTTTTCCGTAGATTTGTACTTGAACATTTATTTTTTCCCATTGACGTCTGATTTAAGTAATTTCTTTGTTTCAGATATCTAATAACTTCATTAAATCAATGTCAAGAAACAAAATATTTTAAGATTTCTGCTGAAATCAATACATTATTATTTCTTTGAAAGCAGACTATTATAGAAGATAAAATTGCCCTACAAAAATGGCCTATATCCACACCCTTGATAAACTCTACTGGCTTCAAAAAATATATGTATGTATTTGCTCATATGGTAAGAAAACTAAGAGAAGAAAAAGCTATCAAATAAAAATTATAAAATCTTATACCCTGCTAATTGTTCCCTTCAAATGTAAGCCTTATTAAGAGTTCTCACCTTCCCGAAATGATAAGCATAGGCCTTCATCTATTTTGTGAGTGAATGTGTAAAACTATCAGTGTCTTTTAGTCAGTAAACATTAGTGTTATCTATAAAAACTTAGAATCATAAACAGTATTAGCACTCTTACTTTTCTTCTTTGATAAAAAACTTTGGAGAAATTTTCAGGTCAGAATATATAGCTTTACTTACAGTAAGTTTGCTGCTCTAATTAGTTTGCTTTACCTACAAAACCTGCCAAGCCATGAATGCACAATGATCACTTTAATTAATAACTAGAGATGTTCAACAAGTTATTTTCAATTTGGAGCCATTACCCAAAATGCAAGTGCGGTGGAGGAAGTCTGAGGTATCAGCCATTCTTAAAGCCTGCATGACAGACAGACAGACAGACAGACAGACAGACAGACAGGCAGACAGACAGAGAGACAGACAGACAGACAGACAGACAGATAGATAGATAGATAGATAGATAAATAGATAGATAGATAGATAGATAGATAGATAGATAGATAGATAGATTTTTATAAGGGATTGGCTCACCCAGTTGCAGCTCCGAGCTGGCAAGTCTGAATTTCACAGAGTAGGCTAAGGTTGCAAATTCTGGTTGGAGAAATGTTGAATTTCTGAGTCTGAATTCCTTAGGTGGGAAACTCAGGAAGAAGTGAAGGGTGTAGCCTTGAGGCAGAATTAATTCTGATTTCTTGAACCCTCAGTTCTTCTTCTTAGGACCAAAACTGATAGGCTGGAGCTCATCGACATTATTGAAGATAATCTCCTTTACTTAAAGTCAACTGATTGGAGACACTAATCCTGTCCATAAAATACCTCCATAGGAGCAGCTGGGCCAGTGTTTGACCAAACACCAGGCAGAACACCACAACCTAGCCAAGCTGACATGGTGGTGATATACAAATGCAATACGAATTTTAGGGCAGTTTTCAGGACAGGGATGGAAAGGTGGTTGTGCAGGAAAGGGGAAGAGGATCCTGCTAGCTAAATCTGACAGTCAGAATAAACCAAGTATTGTATGTCAGTTTCATTCAAATGGTGTGCTCTGGGTAGAATTTGAAGAGAGTAGTTTGTGCAAAATTGCTTTCTTAATTAAGGCTCAGTAGTAAAAATCTCTCTATGCCAATAAAGGAAAATAAAATGCAAACCTGTCTATTTAAAATATTCAGAACAAATAAACAGCTTAGAGTGAAACAAATCTCAATCTTAAATTCCCATGGCAAAGAGGATAAAGCTCTAATAGTTTTAAAATTAATTTTAAGCTGAATGTCTAACAGTTTATTTCAACATTTAGATATCAACACTAGAGAACAGAGATCATAGTCTTTCGTGAATTCCTATAAATGGTCATTACCACTATTTTTTCATTTAACATTGTTTTCGCAGTTTCTTTGTTTAATTAGGATGTGATTATTCCACTAATTGGAGTTCTTATTATTTCGTATTATTAGGGTAAAAAGGAACAATTGTTTTAAATTGAGGGATTAATCAAATGCATCTTGAAGGCAGAATATAGTGTCTTCATCTTCTCCTCTGGGCTCCATTGAGTTTCTGGTTCTTGCTGCAACCTATGGAGTCCATCAGCATGACTTTCCTTCTGCTGAGAAAGGATACCAGAATCGAAGCCCAATCAGAATAAGTTGGGCCGCACCGTAGCTGACGTGACCACTTGAAGAGAACTTATTTGCGATGGGTCCACAACCACCAGGATGTGGAACAAGACCAAGATCTTTTCCAATATGGAGAAAAGTCAATCCACAGCATCATCATATAAACAAATAAAGAGACAAACAAAGAAGCATTCAATTATTTTTTTCAAATTTGGTTTTTGGTGAATGGGTTACGTATTTTTAGCGAAGCGCTGCTCTGGTATTGGACAAAGGAATGGGGTGTCCTATTTATGTGCATATATTTTCATATTGTATTCCTCTTATATCTGTGTATAGCTTTATGTCCACATCCTTATGCATATCTGTATTTTCTACCTCTAAATCTAGCTTTGTAAGTGACTGAAGTTTACAAGAAGCGTGACATTGCATTATTCCATAAAGTACATATTTCCAGGTTTGCAAAATGGCAATTAAAAATGTAATACACATTTATAAAGTGTCCACTATAAATTAGCTCCTTTACTTAAATCACTTCAAATGTTTATAATAGTAACTATGAATATTACCCATTAAAAGAAGAAACTTCCATCAGGAAATGACAACTTACTGACTGAATCAGGATTTGAAATGATTTATTTTATATTCTAAAGTAATTTCCACAATATTGTGTTTCCTGGAAATGTGGAGAGTGTTCCTAAAGACAGTATTTTCTTTCTTCAATGATTTCAGGCTCTGTGTAGAGTATAAATACACATCTTAACAAACAAATGTAATTTCCTTGAGAGATCATGAACTAAGTGGATTTTCAACACAGGCAACATCTTACTTAGCAAGCAAAAACAGGTTGGGTAATTAGGTCATCAACTACTGGAATTCCTAAAAAAAAAAATTGCGCCATGCAGATTCTCTACTTTTATTTTTAAAACTTCTTGATCCGTAGCTTGAGCAACTTTGAATCTAATTTATGAGAAGATATATTAGAAACATTTAATATGTAGTACACACACTTTTAAAATAAATTTCTATTACTTTACTTTTTTCAAATAGTCTTTGATTTGAAAAATCTGAAATAATAAATAACCACCACTTAATTGCTGCTATGAAAAAATAACTAAAATGATAATATTTTTAACCTTTTAAAATATAAAATCATACCATAACATTTATTCTAACCTTTCAAAAATCAAATTTGCCCCGCTATATTACAGAGATAATACAGAGCTATAATTTCGGTTACACTTATCGTACATTCTGCATCTCATTTCAAAAGAAAATTAACTAGTGTAGGAGTAAACTCAGCCTACTATCCCCCCTCCAGCTTTATCTTCTTTTTATACATTCATCAATCTGTTAATTATTATTCATCAGAAGTTCTGCATGACTGAAGACAAGAAAGATAGTGTCAGGGCAACCACATAGTAGCAATCAAAACAATAGCAATAAGATCAGCAACTGTTACCAGCCCTGCTATAACTGATATTTTATGATTCTAAAAATTGCAAAGCAGTTCATAAGAAATCACAGAGACGTAACTGGTGGGTTTCCTTACGGAAAAAGATTTCTTAAAGGCATATCGGTTTTACTTAGGTTGGAAAGAGGAAAACAGTAGTGGAGAATGGACATATAGTAGAAAAAGAAACAATAAATTCTTCAGAGGAACAAAATCCTCTTAAGATAAAGATCTTTGTTAGGGTTGTTTGCCTCTTTTATTACCCACCATGTGCTAATGAAGTCAACCAACAAATATTAACATATTTTATAAAATAATAAAAGCTCTTATTTTACCTACACAGCATATGTTGTTTAGTATTTGTATTTTCTTTAAACGCTAGCATCTTATCTTGATCTGTGATATGTTATGTAGATAAAGATAACATTTACAAAAATGTCTTTCCGAAGCCGGGGGGTGCGAGGGTAGTTCAGCGGTAGAATTCTCGCCTGCCATGAGGGAGACCCAGGTTTGATTCCCAGCCCATGCACTTCCCAAACAAATAAAGAAACCAACAAAAAACGAACAAATAAACCAAAATTCAACAAATCGTGCTGCAATAATGGGATACACACTTGGAAAAAAGAATGAAATGTGACGTCACCACACAGCATACAAAAAAAAAAAAATCTATTCACTAGGAAACTAGTCCCTCTAGAAATCTGCTAATAAAAAAAACATTAAATTTATAGAGAGTCATACAATCAAATTTATTTAGGAGATTCTGTATGATGTATAAACTTTCTGAAGATGTAAATATTTAAAATATACATTGGTGTATTAAAGTATTTGGAAAATCCTACAGAAAAAAAATCTATGTAATACACAAATATGATTTTCTAATTAGAGAAGTTGTGAGTTTACAAAATAATCATGTATAAAATACAAGATCCTTGTATACAACCATACCACCAACACTGCATTGGTGAGGAACATTTGTTACACTTGATTATAGCACTATTTGAAATAATTGTACTGTGTTTTAACAATAGTTATCTTTGTTTCAGCTGATGGAGGATTATTAAAATAGTTCTACTTGTTATTATTCACTTCAGAGTATTTGTCCATATACCACCCAATTATAACCACTTTGTATCTGTACATTTGTCATCATTAGTGAAGAAAGCATTCTTATACTTGTATAATTACCTGTAGCCCATCTTTCACAATAGGATGCACTTATGTTGTACAGCCTCATGTTCTATCCTTTAATTTTTATTAAAGTTATATATTCATCCTAAAGTTCCACTTTTAATTGCTTTCACCTGTATAGTTCAGTGCTGTTGATTACCCTGATCGTAATAGCTACCATCACCACTGTCTATTTACAAACCTGTGTCGTCGGCCTAAATGGAAGTTTCTGAACTAATTAAGCATCAACTTCTCATTTTCTAACCCCTATCTCTCTCCTGGTAACCTATATTCTAGACTGAAATGCTGTGAGTTTACCTATAATAATTCATAAGTGAAGCTACAGTGATCAAAACAGCAAGGTACTGGCATGAGGATAGATATATTGATGAATGGAATTGAATTGAGTGTTCAGAAATAGACCCTCACATGTATGGCCAATTGGTTTTTGACAAGTCTGCCAAGTCTACTCAACCGAGAGAGAAAAGCCTCTTCAACAATTGCTGCTGAGAGAACTGGATATCCATACGCGAAATAATGAAAGAGGAGTCCTATCTCATAGCATTCACAAAAATTATATCAAAATGGATCAAAGATTTATGTGTAAAAACCAGACCATAAAAGCCTTAGAAGATAATGCAGAGAAACGTTTTCAAGACTAGTGATAGGCAATGGTTTCTTAGAATTTATACCCAAAGCACAGACAATGAGAGAAAGAATAGATAAATTGGACCTTCTCAAAAATAAAACCTTTTGGGCATCAAAGGACCTTGTCCTTTCTCCACCGGCCCGCCGCGCGGCGCCCACGCCCCGCAGCAGCCGAGCCGCCCGCCCTCCTTCTCCCCTCTCTTTCTCCGCCGGCCCGCCGCGCGGCGCCCACGCCCCGCAGCAGCCGAGCCGCCCGCCCTCCTTCTCCCCCCTCCTCCCCCTCCTGCTCCGGCTGCTCTCCAACCACCACGGTGCCCTCTTCCCCCACCTTCACTGTGCTCCTCCGCCACCAGCCTCGACAGCCTTGCCGCCCTCACCTTTCCTCCTCCAGAACAGCTACTGGGCGAGTGGAGATAATACAGAGCAGCTCCCGGAGCCACGAGGGAGATCAAAGGGACAGCGTACCCCATCCTGGAATGGCTGACTATCTGGGAGAACCAGCTCCGGTGAGATCACCAAGGGGCACGGGCTTTCCTGGGTGGGACGGCAAGCGACCGGAGTCCCTCCTTTCCACCTTCCCGGGCCAGCTGGTAGAATTGGACAGGCGGTCCCCTTAGGCCGCGGCGGCTGGTGCCCCCACCACACGAGGCCCCCCGGAACAACTGAGATAGTTGGGTCAGAAATCCCCAGACTGTGGAGAACAGTGACCGGGGGATCCCTTCCAAACACGTGACTCCCCCGTCGGCTGGGAACAGTGCACTCTCCCGGGCTGTGACAGCTGGTGCCCTCCCGCCACGCTTGGTGCCCCGGGCCAACTGGCTAATTTGGCCGGACGCTCTCCTGTGCTGCGATGGCCGGCGACCCTCCCCGCGTTTGGAACCCCGGGCCGGCTGGCATTCTTCCAAGACGCTTCGGCTGCCGAACCTCCCCTACGGCGAGAGTTTTCCAGAGCTGAGGGACCCACAGCAACTTTCGCTGGTGGAACCCACAGACAGGCGTGTGCCACGAGCGCCACCTACTGGGCACGATAGGAAGAACAGAACCCAGAGATTGCACAGAAAAATCTTTCAACCTGTGGGGTCGAACACCCGGGGAAATCTGACTAAATGCCCAGACGCCAGCAGAAGATAACGGATCACGCTCAGAAAATTGAACACATGGCCCAGTCAAACGAAGAAACCAACAGTTCAAATGAGATACAGGAGCTGAAACAACTAATGCTGAATATACGAACAGAAATGGAAAACCTCTTCAAAAACGAAATCGATAAATTGAGGGAGGACATGAAGAAGACATGGGCTGAACATAAAGAAGAAATAGAAAAGCTGAAAAAACAAATCACAGAACTTATGGAAGTGAAAGATAAAGTAGAAAAGATGGAAAAAACAATGGATACCTACAACGACAGATTTAAAGAAACAGAAGATAGAATTAGTGATTTGGAGGATGAAACATCTGAATTCCGAAAAGAAACAGAAACTATCCGGAAAAGAATGGAAAAATTTGAACAAGGTATCAGGGAACTCAAGGACAATGTGAACCGTACAAATATACGTGTAGTGGGTATCCCAGAAGGAGAAGAGAAGGGAAAAGGAGGAGAAAAACTAATGGAAGAAATTATCACTGAAAATTTCCCAACTCTTATGAAAGACCTAAAATTACAGATCCAAGAAGTGCAGCGCACCCCAAAGAGATTAGACACAAATAGGCGTTCCCCAAGACACTTACTAGTTAGAATGTCAGAGGTCAAAGAGAAAGAGAGGATCTTGAAGGCAGCGAGAGAAAAACAATCCGTCACATACAAGGGAAACCCAATAAGACTATGTGTAGATTTCTCAGCAGAAACCATGGAAGCTAGAAGACAGTGGGATGATATATTTAAGTTACTAAAAGAGAAAAACTGCCAGCCAAGACTCCTATATCCAGCAAAATTGTCCTTCAAAAATGAGGGAGAAATTAAAACATTCTCAGACAAAAAGTCACTAAGAGAATTTGTGACCAAGAGACCAGCTCTACAAGAAATACTAAAGGAAACACTAGAGTCAGATACAAAAAGACAGAAGAGAGAGACATGGAGAAAAGTGTAGAAAGAAGGAAAGTCAAATATGATATATATAATACAAAAGGCAAAATGGTAGAGGAAAATATTATCCAAACAGTAATAACTCTAAATGTCAATGGACTGAATTCCCCAATTAAAAGACATAGACTGGCAGAATGGATTAAAAAACAGGATCCTTCTATATGCTGTCTACAGGAAACACATCTTAGACCCAAAGATAAATATAGGTTGAAAGTGAAAGGTTGGGAAAAGATATTTCATGCAAACAACAACCAGAAAAGAGCAGGAGTGGCTATACTAATATCTAACAAATTAGACTTCAAATGTAAAACAGTTAAAAGAGACAAAGAAGGACACTGTATACTATTAAAAGGAACAATTAAGCAAGAAGACATAACAATCATAAATATTTACGCACCGAACCAGAATGCCCCAAAATACGTGAGGAATACACTGCAAACACTGAAGAGGGAAATAGACACATCTACCATAATAGTTGGAGACTTCAATTCACCACTCTCATCAATGGACAGAACATCTAGACAGAGGATCAATAAAGAAATAGAGAACTTGAATATTACTATAAATGAGCTAGACTTAACAGACATTTATAGGACATTACATCCCACAACAGCAGGATACACCTTTTTTTCAAGTGCTCATGGATCATTCTCAAAGATAGACAATATGCCGGGTCACAAAGCAAGTCTTAACAAATTTAAAAATATTGAAATCATGCACAACACTTTCTCGGATCATAAAGGAATGAAGTTGGAAATCAATAATAGGCAGAGTGCCAGAAAATTCATAAATACATGGAGGCTCAACAACACACTCTTAAACAACAAGTGGGTCAAAGAAAAAATTGCAAGAGAAATTAGTAAATACCTAGAGGCAAATGAAAACGAAGACACGACATATCAAAACTTATGGGACGCAGCAAAGGCAGTGCTAAGAGGGAAATTTATTGGCCTAAATGCCTTTATCAGAAAAGAAGAAAAGGCAAAAATGCAGGAATTAACTGTCCACTTGGAAGAACTGGAGAAAGAACAGCAAACTAATCCCAAAGCAAGCAAAAGGAAAGAAATAACAAAGATTAGAGCAGAAATAAATGAAATTGAAAACATGAAAACAATAGAGAAAATCAATAAGACCAGAAGTTGGTTCTATGAGAAAATCAACAAGATTGATGGGCCCTTAGCAAGATTGACAAAAAGAAGAAGAGAGAGGATGCAAATAAATAAGATTAGAAATGAAAGAGGAGACATAACTACTGACCTCACAGAAATAAAGGAGGTAATAACAGGATACTATGAACAACTTTACGCTAATAAATACAATAATTTAGAAGAAATGGACAGGTTCTTGGAAAGACATGAACAACCAACTTTGACTCAAGAAGAAATAGACGACCTCAACAAACCAATCACAAGTAAAGAGATTGAATTAGTTATTCAAAAGCTCCCTAAAAAGAAAAGTCCAGGACCAGACGGCTTCACATGTGAATTCTACCAAACGTTCCAGAAAGAA
Organism: Tamandua tetradactyla; assembly: GCF_023851605.1. Taxonomy (NCBI): domain Eukaryota; kingdom Metazoa; phylum Chordata; class Mammalia; order Pilosa; family Myrmecophagidae; genus Tamandua; species Tamandua tetradactyla. Next base: position 45,458,388 of record NC_135347.1, on the reverse strand, counting down.
TTAGTACCTACTCTCCTCAAACTCTTCAACATAATCGAAGTGGAGGGAAAACTACCTAATCCATTCTATGAAGCCAACATCACCCTCATACCAAAACCAGGCAAAGATATTACAAAAAAAGAAAACTACAGACCAATCTCTCTAATGAATACAGATGCAAAAATCCTCAATAAAATTCTAGCAAATCGTATCCAACAACACATTAAAAGAATTATACATCATGACCAAGTAGGATTCATCCCAGGTATGCAAGGATGGTTCAACATAAGAAAATCAATTAATGTAATACACCATATCAACAAATCAAAGCAGAAAAATCACATGATCATCTCAATTGATGCAGAGAAGGCATTTGACAAGATTCAACATCCTTTCCTGCTGAAAACACTTCAAAAGATAGGAATACAAGGGAACTTCCTTAAAATGATAGAGGGAATATATGAAAAACCCACAGCTAATATCATCCTCAATGGGGAAAAATTGAAAACTTTCCCCCTAAGATCAGGAACAAGACAAGGATGTCCACTATCACCACTATTATTCAACATTGTGTTGGAGGTTCTAGCCAGAGCAATTAGGCAAGAAAAAGAAATACAAGGCATCAAAATTGGAAAGGAAGAAGTAAAACTATCACTGTTTGCAGACGATATGATACTATATGTAGAAAACCCAGAAAAATCCACAACAAAATTACTAGAGCTAATAAATGAGTACAGCAAGGTAGCAGGCTACAAGATCAACATTCAAAAATCTGTAGCTTTTCTATACACTAGTAATGAACAAGCTGAGGCGGAAATCAAGAAACGAATCCCATTTACAATCACAACTAAAAGAATAAAATACCTAGGAATAAATTTAACCAAAGAGACAAAAAACCTATATAAAGAAAACTACAAAAAACTGTTAAAAGAAATCACAGAAGACCTAAATAGATGGAAGGGCATACCGTGTTCATGGATTGGAAGACTAAATATAGTTAAGATGTCAATCCTACCTAAATTGATTTACAGATTCAATGCAATACCAATCAAAATCCCAACAACTTATTTTTCAGAAATAGAAAAACCAATAAGCAAATTTATCTGGAAGGGCAGGGTACCCCGAATTGCCAAAAACATCTTGAGGAAAAAAAACGAAGCTGGAGGTCTCGCGCTGCCTGACTTTAAGGTATATTATGAAGCCACAGTGGTCAAAACAGCATGGTATTGGCATAAAGATAGATATATCGACCAATGGAATCGAATAGAGTGCTCAGATATAGACCCTCTCATCTATGGACATTTGATCTTTGATAAGGCAGTCAAGCCAACTCACCTGGGACAGAACAGTCTCTTCAATAAATGGTGCCTAGAGAACTGGATATCCATATGCAAAAGAATGAAAGAAGACTCATCTATCACACCCTATACAAAAGTTAACTCAAAATGGATCAAAGATCTAAACATTAGGTCTAAGACCATAAAACAGTTAGAGGAAAATGTTGGGAGATATCTTATGGATCTTACAACTGGAGGGGGTTTTATGGACCTTAAACCTAAAGCAAGAACACTGAAGAAGGAAATAAATAAATGGGAGCTCCTCAAAATTAAACACTTTTGTGCATCAGAGAACTTCATCAAGAAAGTAGAAAGACAGCCTACACAATGGGAGACAATATTTGGAAACGACATATCAGATAAAGGTCTAGTATCCAGAATTTATAAAGAGATTATTCAACTCAACAACAAAAAGACAGCCAACCCAATTACAAAATGGGAAAAAGACTTAAACAGACACCTACCAGAAGAAGAAATACGGATGGCCAAGAGGCACATGAAGAGATGCTCAATGTCCCTGGCCATTAGAGAAATGCAAATCAAAACCACAATGAGATATCATCTCACACCCACCAGAATGGCCATTATCAACAAAACAGAAAATGACAAGTGCTGGAGAGGATGCGGAGAAAGAGGCACACTTATCCACTGTTGGTGGGAATGTCAAAGGGTGCAACCACTGTGGAAGGCAGTTTGGCGGTTCCTCAAAAAGCTGAATATAGAACTGCCATACGACCCAGCAATACCATTGCTAGGTATCTACTCAAAGGACTTAAGGGCAAAGACACAAACGGACATTTGCACACCAATGTTTATAGCAGCGTTATTTACAATTGCAAAGAGATGGAAACAGCCAAAATCTCCATCAACAGAAGAGTGGCTAAACAAACTGTGGTATATACATACGATGGAATATTATGCAGCGTTAAGACAAGATAAACTTATGAACCATGTAATAACATGGATGGACCTAGAGAATATTATGCTGAGTGAATCCAGCCAAAAACTAAAGGACAAATACTGTATGGTCCCACTGATGTGAACGGACATTCGAGAATAAACTTGAAATATGTCATTGGTAACAGAGTTCAGCAGGAGTTAGAAACAGGGTAAGACAATGGGTAATTGAAGCTGAAGGGATACAGACTGTGCAACAGGACTAGATACAAAAACTCAAAAATGGACAGCACAATAATACCTAATTGTAAAGTAATCATGTTAAAATACTGAATGAAGCTGCATCTGAGCTATAGGGTTTTTTTTGTTTTTGTTTGCTTGTTGGTTTGTTTGTTGTTGTTGTTTTTTACTATTACTACTACTTTTCTTTATATTAACATTTTATATCTTTTTCTGTTGTGTTGCTAGTTCCTCTAAACCGATGCAAATGTACTAAGAAACAATGATCATGCATCTATGTGATGATGTTAAGAATTACTGAGTGCATATGTAGAATGGTATGATTTCTAAATGTTGTGTTAATTTCTTTTTTTTTTTCTTTCCGTTAGTAAAAAAATTTAAAAAAAAAAAAAAAAGGACCTTGTCATAAGAATGAAAAGACAATCTATTCAATAGGAGAAAATATTTGGAAACCACACAACATCTGAAAAGGGTGTAATATCCAGAATATATAAAGAAATCCTACAACTCAACAAGAAAAAGACAAACAACCAAATTATAAATGGGCGAAGTACTTAAATAGACATTTTTCCAAAGAAGAAATGCAAATACCTAAAAATCACATGAAAAAATGTTCATCAACACTAGCTATCAGGGGAATACAAATTGAAACCACACTGAGCTATCATTTCACACCTATGAGAATGAGAATGGTCACTATTTGAAAAAAATGTACATGTGCTGAAGAGGATGTGGAATAATAGAAACACTTATTCACTGCTGGTGGGAATATAAAATGGTGCAGCTGCCATAAAATACTGTTTGGCAGTATCTGAGGAAGCTAAGTATAAAATTGCCATTTGATCTGGCAATTTCACTAATAGGTATATACCCAGAAGAACTGAAAGCAGGAATTCGAACAGATACATGAACACTGATGTTCATAGAGTCATTATTGGCAATTATCAAAAAATGGATGCTATTGGTAGTGTATCAACTGTTCTAATAAAAAATTAGAAATGTTCCTCAACCTATGAGTGGGTAAGCAAAATGCGGTGTATACATACAATGGAATATTGTTCAGCTGTGAAAAGGAATGAGGTCCTAATTCATGTGACAATATGGATGAACAGTGAGGACATTATGTTGAGTGCAATAAGCCAGGCACAAAAGGATAAATATTGCATGAGCTCACTTTTGTGAACTAATTAAGTTCCTAAAATTTAATCGAACTTGGACTTTGTTTTAAGTCACAGTCTGTAGCGTTCATGTTCTATAAAACTTATAGGTTGATTTATATGGTTGCTTTTTAAGGATAGAGTAGAACAATTTATGTGGGGTGAAAAATAGGGGAGCAGAAGATACATTATCTGGAAATGTCTGTCCTGTTTTGAATGAAAGGAAATTTGAAAGATAAGGAAGAGAGCTTGCTGAACACTTAACTGATTCTCAAGGACAGTAAGATCACACAAGAATTTGAGTGTGTACACACGCACATATAGATGCAAACATATATCGCACATATAGATGCAAACATATATTCAAAATTTTTGAATGACTGTGCAGATTGAGAAGATCATTATATGATTTTCTGTAGTTGATATTTCATAATGCTTCAAAATTGTGTGGGTTAGTTAGAATGCTTGAGTCATAAATAGTTTTGAATTATTTAATGATATATAATTCTTCCAAGGCAAGCAGAAATTTTGGCTGACACCACGTATGGCAGAAGTGGGGGATCGCGACTACAGATTACTTCTTGGGAGAAATGAAATTTCCGGATTGTAAGTGAAATAATCTCTTTTTAAAATTGGCTTAAATAATTTAACATCTCTGAAAATGATACAGAAAATATGATCTACTTCTGGGACATGAACTGTTGATTTTAACCTCTGATGCATTGTGCATGATCAGATACTAGGATGTAGACATGCTTGTTATAGGCAATTTTACTATGTGTTTTAAATTGTGTTTTGTTATTGGTTTAAGATGATGGAGTGGATTACATTGGAACTCATTCTTTCAAAGCTTCCACTTCAGGAAGAGAGAACAAAGGAAGACCAATAGGGGCCTCAGTCAACATGATTCATAGGGGTATCTACCTAACAGCACAAAGAGTTGCTCTGGATATGATGTTTTTCTGAGTTTTATTGATGCGGTAACTCTAATTCAAATATATTTATTTATCCTGAGCTGTACAGGCCACACTTATGATTTCGACTCCCAATATTATCAATCAGGTAGGGTTTAAACTGTGCTTCAGTAACAAGCAATCCCCAATTCTTAGTGCCTTAATATAACAAAGTTTCCATCACTGCAGGTCAACAAAGGGCTTTTATTTTTGTCATAACCCATCAGGGTCCCAGGTCAAAGGATTCCCCGTTATCTTAATAAACTGTCATCTCAATGGAAACTTTCATGGCTCACCTCATTAGAAGATAAAACAGTCTCTTTGTTATGCTTTCATAGACAGTGGCACAAGTGATTTCCATTCACCTTTCACCAGCCAAAACAACAAATTCGTATGACTATATGTTAATCTCAATGGTTCAAGAAAGGAAAATCTTTCGGACGTGACCAGAAGAGAGCTAGAAAAAATGATAGCGTTAATAGTGTCTACTGCATCTATATGCTTACATCATCCAAATAAAGATATCTGCCACAGATTATTCCTCTCCTCTCTCATTTAACACTCATATCAATATCTGAATGCCCTATAGACATGCTGATATCAGCAGATTCAAAACTTAATATACTATATCCCCTCAATTTAAAATACTTCTCCTTTTTGGGGGAGTGAAAAGGTAATCCAGTGGTAGAATTCTCGCCTGCCATGCAGGAGACCTAGGTTCAATTCCTGGTTCATACACCACCACCACCCCCCAAAAAACACCCAAACAAGCATAACAAACAAACAAAAAACAGACAAAAATTCAACAAATGGTACTAAAATAACAGGATACTCACATGGAAAAATGATGAAATGTGACCCCGTCATAAGGCATACAAAAAAGAAGCAGCTTCTCCTTTTATACTTTCTATTTCAATTGAAAAATCAATTTCCCTCAGTACCACGAAATAAGAATTATATATGACATCAAACTCTCCTGAATACACACAACTATGAAATTGCAAATTCTATTAGTTTTATATAGAGATTCTTATCATTTCTGTCCTTCAGTTTTTTGCATCATATTGATTGCATTTTTACTTTCTTAAACGTGGTTTTGTTGAACAACAATTTTTACACTTGAGGTTCCACTTTTTGTGTATTCTTGAAAAATATTTATTTCTCTTTTAAGAGTAAGTAGATATCCCTACTTTTTTCATTGTTTTTGGTTTGTATATTTTCCCCTAAAGAGCAATAAAATGTAAATATTGCAGATATTAACTTTTTATTAGAACAGTTGTTATACTGCCAATTCAAATTTATCCACAAATTTTCCTTTTTAATTTATTCCTGTTACACTTAGAGTTCAGTTTCCATCTTACAATCATGTTTCCTCTACCTGAATACTGCCATTTAGTTTTTTTTTTTTAATACAGAACTACTGGCCCTGGGTTTTATCAGCTTTTTTTGTTTGTTTCAAGCTTTAGTTTTCCCTTTAGCGAAGTGGCCATCTCTTCTCTGTGTTGGGCTACAACATGCTCCTGTCTGGAGCATCAATAGGAGTTGACAGGGAGAAAATGTCATGTTGGCATCCCTGACTGAGAAGTCCTATAGGCTTGGTTGACTTTACATTTTCTTGGAAGCAGCTCTGAAAAGTAAGGCCAGGTTTTTTGCATTCTTGTCACAGTTGGACTGCAATTTGGATTCACGGAACAAATTGCAAGAGTTAAACAACAACCTAGTCTAGCACTCTGTGCTTCAGTATTTGCTTTTTTTTTTTAATTAGAGAAGCTGTGAGTTAATAGAATAAGATATAAGATTACTGTATACCACCTTGTTATTGATACCATGTGTGGTACAATTGCCACAATTGATGAAAGCACCTTTTTATAATTGTACCATTAACATGAACTATAGTCCACAATATACCTTAGGATTCACTGTTGGTGTTGTGCACTTTTGTTTATAGGAAAATGTCTTTATTTTACCCTCTTATTTTGGGGGTGTATATTTTAATGGATATATGACTCTAGGTGTGATCCTGATCATCCATTATTTTCTAGCTTCCACTATTTTTTCTATTGAGAAGTCATCTGTGAATCTTATTTACGCTTTGTAAAATATGATTACATTTTGTTTTGGCTCATTTTAAGATGTTTCTCTTTTTGTCTCTGGGTTTCAACTGTCTTGCCATGGCATGCTTTTCTGTGACTTGCCTCTACTTTCTTGCTTGGGTTTTGCAGTTTCTTTTATTTGAATGTTGGATTTTTCTGAGCAGGCAGTAAGTTATTTATGAATAAACTTGATCTTTTTGAGACTTTAACTTTGTTCCAGTGGGTCTAGAGTTGTTTTTGTTTTGTTTTTCTATAGCTAGGTTAGTTGCTCTCTAGTCATGGGGCCATGTGGAGTATCTATTAGATAACCCATATATGCAGACATCTCTCCACCCTGGGTGGGGCAATGATTTTACATATTTCTCCCAATTTTCTATCTGTATCATATAAAAGGGAAAGTTTTGTACAGTTATTCCTTTGTGGGTCCAAACTCTGTATAGGGTTTTACTACCCTACCTCATCAATTCCATAATATAACAATTATTCTTGATGGAAGAACCGGCCATGGGCTGTGCTCTAGTTTGCTAGCTGCCAGGATGGACTATATCCGAAATGGAATGGCTTTTAAAAAGGGGAATTTAATAAATTGCTAGTTTACAGTTCTAAGGCTGAGAGAATTTCCCAATTACAATGAGTCTATAGAAATGTCCAATCAAAGGCATCCAGGGAAAGATACCTTGGTTCAAGAAGGTCAATGAAGTTCAGGGTTTCTCTCTCAACTGGAAAGGCACATGGTGAACATGGTCACAGTTTCTCTCTTGGCTGGAAGGGCATGTGGTGAACACAGCGTTATCTGCTAGCTCTCTCTCCTGGCTTCCTATTTCATGAAGCTCCCCAGGAAGCATTTTCTTTCCTCATCTCCAAAGGTCACTGGCTGACAGACTCTCTGCCACTTGTGGCAACATCATTCTGCTCTCTCAGAGTCTCCCATTCTCCAAAATGTTTCCTCTTTTATGGGATTCCAGTAAACTAATGAAGACCCACCCAAATGGGTGGAAACATGTCTCTACTTAATTCAGTTTAACAACACTCTTGATTAAATCACATCTCTAGGGAGATGATCTAATTCCAGATTCTAACATACAGTGCTGAATAGGGATTAGAAGAAACAGCTGCTTTCAGAAAATGGGATTAGGATTAAAACATGGTTTTTCTAAGGTACATCTTTTCAAACCAGCACCGGCTGGATTCCCTACATATCCACCTGAGGCTCTGTAGTTACTTTATTCCTAGCAGCAGTTCTGCCCAAGTTATCAGACTTCTGTCAGTACTTAAAATTGATGTTTCCACCCAGAGCAAAAGCGACTGCAGAAACTACCACAATAAGCCATTGTGTATTGTGCACAATGCGCAACAAACAGTCTTCCTAAAAATCCTAAGGTGTGCCCTGGGCTCTTTCTAAATCTCTATAAACGTTTTCTGAGTAAGTTTATTTTTTCAGAAACTTAAGGCCTCCAGATTTATCCTAAATCAGACAAATCCTAAAACCCAGAAGTACCAGTCTCTCCATGAACAATAACCAGGCTCCTTCCTCTACCCCAGAAGGTTAATGGCCCTTTCCAGCATGAAGATATTACAATGGTCATTGCTGAGATATCTCTGGAGATTGAGAGAAAGATCAAATGAGAGGAAGGAGGAATAACTGAGAAATTAGGATTTAACAAATGCCTGTGGCTACTGACTCATTATATAGATATTTATTCTTAGAGTCAAGTGTTTTAGAATACCCAAAAAGAAATATCTCAAGTAGTTGAACTGTAATCCAGCAGTCCTGATTTTGGATAATGATTTCTTAGTATATTGCAAATAAAAATAAATAAATAAAACTTAAAAAATAAAATTCAGTTGCCTGTGTTTGTATAGGTCTATTCTGGATGCTTTCGTTGTTGTTCTACAGACATATATACATATCTGCATATATACATACATATATATATATATACACTACACTGTGTTTGTTAACCTACCTCAATTGTAAGTCTTAAAATGGGGTAGATTGCAACACTAGTGGCCAATCAGAGGAAAGTATATAGTAATGCAAATGCTCTAAAAACAATCATGGTGATGAATACACAAACTTGTGATGTTATTGTGAAACATTGTTTGTATACTTTGGATGGCTTGTATGGTATTGGAAGATATTTCAATAAAATTACATAAAAAATCAATTAAAAATTTTGAAAAAAAAGTGATTGCAGAAGTCAAATCAACTCTTGGTTGCTGTCTTTTCTGTGGTGTTTAAACCCATCCAGTCCTTGGCACCTCAGCTAAAAACGCAGATATTTGATGTAAATATTTTAGGTCTTAGCATTGTTTTTTTGTTTGTTTTGTTTTGTGTTTTGTTTTTTTCTGTTGATACCAGTCTGCCTTTACATACTCCATCTTCACTTGGAAGCAGAAATTTATCTGTAGTTTAAATTAATTTCCCTATCTCCAGAATCATTTAAGTCAAACCTAACTTCCATAAAACTGTCAAAATAATCTAAATTTTCTTAGATCAATGTCATCTATTTGCTTTAAAGCCTTTAATAAGAAGTCAGACTAAAAAGTAGCCCACACATATCTAGAACACGTTTTTATTTAAACCTATAGAAATGCCTTTTATATATTTGAATGAACTTAAAGAAAAAGGTACGAAGAATGACCCATATTGGTTATTTTAGTTGTGTGGAATTGCAAAAGAATAGCATTTGGTTAATATTTTATATATGTCTACGTATCTGCATAGCATTTGACTTTTTACAAGGAACACAACATTTTATTAAATAATTTCTAAAATTCAATGAAATAGATTGTACTGAAAAGTATAAATGACACTTCATTACCTGTATATGAATTCTTAGCTTGATAAAATATCTTCCATGCCAACCTGATGTGTCTGGTCAATCGTTCTCCAATCTCGCCTTTACTGCTTCCTGTCTCAAATTTTATACTCCAGGGACATGGAAATGATTCCATTGCCTTGCATGTAGCATGATAGTTTTTAATTACCTGCTCTTGTTCGTGCTCTCCCCTAAGCCTGTAAAGCATGCTACTTTTTAGTCTGACCTCTTATTAAAGGCTTTAAAGCAAATAGATGGCATTGATCTAATAAAATTTAGATTATTTTGGCAGTTTTATGGAAGTTAGGTTTGACTTAAATGATTCTGGAGATAGGGAAATTAATTTAAACTACAGATAAATTTCTGCTTCCAAGTGAAGATGGAATTGTAAAGGCAGACTGGTACCAACAGAAAAAACAAAACACTAAACAAAACAAACAAAAAAACAATGCTAAGACCTAAAATATTTACATCAAATATCTGCGTTTTTAGCTGAGGCACGAAGCACTGCCATCAAAACATGTAAATAATAACTGTTCCTTACAAACTGATATTTACATATGCGGTGTACAAAATATTGTTTCACAGTCTGCATTTCCCTAAATGTGATGTGATCATGTTCAAAGTAATTACGTTAGTCTAATTATTCTTTCAATTTTCCAATTTTTACTGTAATTATATTTGGGTGCTACTTTTAAGAAATACATGATTCCATTATGATATCTGCTCAGTAGACTCTGGAGGCTCTATTCTTCACTGCATATAAATCATATCCTAGAAGTAAGTTAGGAATTTAGGAAAATAAGTTACTTACTATAGAAACACATACTAATACAATTTTAGATATCAGGGGCTTTTTTTTTTCAGGTAAATGGATAGGGAGGGAGACTCCTACTTGTCAAGCTCTTCTTAATTTTTTTGTATTTATTGATGTTTGTTTTGTCATTCGAGTAAGATAGTGCTTACATGGAAATTACAAAGGTTTTGCGTGTTATAAATTAACCCAATTCCACCCAAATATTTCCCTAATGTGTGCAAGGGATGAGTTTAGGCAAAGTGATTTCCAAAAATGAAAAAGAAAGGTTCTCCACTACTAGGTAGGATAGACACTTATGAAAAAATTACTGTGATTGTGTTGATGGTCACACTTTTTCTATAATTGCTCTAGATTTAGAATAAAATTCCTCTCTCATGGCACTAAATCTCTCATGGCACTAGATTTAGAATAAAATTCCTCTCTCATGGCACTAAATCTCTCATGGCACTAGATTAGAATAAAATTCCTCTCTCATGGCACTAAATCTAGAGCAATTATAGAAAAAGTGTGACCATCAACACAATCACAGTAATTTTTTTATAAGTGTCTATCCTACCTAGTAGTGGAGAACCTTTCTTTTTCATTTTTGGAAATCACTTTGCCTAAACTCATCCCTTGCACACATTAGGGAAATATTTGGGTGGAATTGGGTTAATTTATAACACGCAAAACCTTTGTAATTTCCATGTAAGCACTATCTTACTCGAATGACAAAACAAACATCAATAAATACAAAAAAATTAAGAAGAGCTTGGCAAGTAGGAGTCTCCCTCCCTATCCATTTGCCTGAAAAAAAAAAAGCCCCTGATATCTAAAATTGTATTAGTATGTGTTTCTATAGTAAGCAACTTATTTTCCTAAATTCCTAACTTACTTCTAGGATATGATTTATATGCAGTGAAGAATAGAGCCTCCAGAGTCTACTGAGCAGATATCATAATGGAATCATGTATTTCTTAAAAGTAGCACCCAAATATAATTACAGTAAAAATTGGAAAATTGAAAGAATAATTAGACTAACGTAATTACTTTGAACATGATCACATCACATTTAGGGAAATGCAGACTGTGAAACAATATTTTGTACACCGCATATGTAAATATCAGTTTGTAAGGAACAGTTATTATTTACATGTTTTGATGGCAGTGCTTGGCATCAAAACTATCGATGTAGTTCCATGAATAACAATTACATTATGCTATTTTTAAAAATGTGATTTAATTAACATTTCCTTATGTATGGATTTAGTTTTAAAAATTCCTTGTGCTAGCCACTGATAAGGACTTTGAGTATATCAAATACCTATTACTCTTAGACATTCAACATTTTCTTAAGATTTATGGATTGTGTCTAGGTTTCCAGAGATGCTATAACAAATATCACACGATGCTTAAACAATAAGCATCTATCACATCACAGTTTGGTAGGGTAAAAGTTCAAAATCAAGATATCAGCAAGGCCAAGCTTTCTCCAGAGGTCGGTGGCATTTTGGTGATGGCAGTCTTCCATCATACGATCTCTCTCTCCTTGGATGGTTCGTCTAAGTTCTGCTGACCTCTGAGTTTTACTTCATTTTGGCTTCTACTGACATCTGGCTTCTCATGGCTTTCACAATTGACTGCATCAGGATTTTCTGTCTTTGAAGGCCTTCAGTCATATGAGAATTACCCTCGTTCAACTTGATCACATTTTAATTAATAACATACTGACAAAGTCTTGTTTTCAAACAGGCTCACATTTACAGGAAAGTGGATTAAGATACAAACTTGTCCTTTGTAGGGTACATAATTCAATTGTCAATAATTGTATTTATAAATGTCCAAATTCATTGCAATGATGGATATTGTTTTATCATGATTTTAACATATCCCACTCTAGGGAGCCAGCAAGATCAGGGAGAAAAGTAGAAATACAAGCATGCTGCTCTTGTTTTTTAACTTCTTTATTTAAGTAGCCTAAGCATACCTAATATTGATAAAGTAATTTAATTCTTTCATTTCATACAAATTAATGCCCTTTTGCAGGAAGTAATTCAGATACCACACTTAGATCTTGAAGTTCTTAGCTGTGTCTGGATTAGAGTATTTGAATCAGTCAGTCTGGATTAATTTATTGGATCAATGATTTTCTTTGTGTCCTAGGAATGCAAGACTTAAGTGAGATTTAAATAATTTGTTCTTCTATCTACAAAGGCTAAAATAATATATGTTATAGAGATGAAAGGAATACATTCTTAAATCTCTTACAGACTTCTTTTTCTTTTTTAAGTTAAAACAGTCTCTTTTTTTGAGCGGTGGTGGGTCATCAACTACATGTTCCAGGTTATCAGTCTGTTTTTTCCAAGTTTGAACTTCAGCCAAGGCATCCGTACTGGGTAGGTCATAAATGAAATTCTGTTAGGTAATATCATTGTTGTTTGTTTTGAGTTCTGCTGAGGTGATGGGACAGTAATAACCATACATATGGATGTCATTAAAACCCTGAAGATTGGTTCATTAGCCCCATCAGTTAGTCCTCTGAGCTCACTGCTACCCATCTGCCTCATGTTCTATGGACTCTGCACCCTCTTCTCACGGCCTCTGCCACAGAACGTCATGTATGAATGGTGACATGTCACAAGATACATTAAGAGATATATTTCCCTTTCTTTTCAAGGGGGAAAAAATAGAAATCAATGAAAGTTGGACTTAGACAACGTGAGCCTGTAGTATCTAGTCCATATTCTATTTCTGAAGGCGACCTGGGACTCCCCAGGAAGCAGCTATAAGCAGGTCATCGCCACCATTTTCTCTTCTGATTTGCAATTCGCTGACCTTATGCAATCAGCCAGCAAATGCAGCATTGCAAATGCTCCCACTGGCTAGTGATCAGAGTTACATCTTGCAGAGTGCAGAAACATTTTTAGGAAAAAAAGTTGAAGGTATTTCTAGCTTACGAATGACAGCTGATTCTGATTTTACAATGTAAAAATGAGAATTACTATTGGGATTTTTAATTTATTTTGTTGCGTTTTATTTTATTTAATTGGTTGTTTGCATTACAAATATTTGGTCTGACTTGATAACAGCAGCTTGAGCTTCCAGATTTGTTTGTTCGGAGGTTTCTTAACATGAAAAACAACGGGAGTCTACTTGATATGAAGAACAATAGAAGTCATCGTTATATGTGAAATGATGGCCCAAATATTGTCCTCCCAGAAATAGTAATGAAATAGTACTCGTCAATGGGAAAACAAGCTAAAAAAAGCTAAAAAACTTTTTAAAGAGAAAGGGAAGATTCACATAAATTGCCAAACAGTTGGCAGTAAAGTTGGATATCTTATTATAATTAAAAAATCTATATGGCTCACCCTTGTTTATGCCCTGAATCAAAGCCCTACATCATTTATTTCCTGTCTCAATAGCAGACTAGTTGTTCACCATGATTTAGAAATAGTAACTTTTTTTCCACTTTCAGATGATCTGAAATGAATGTTTAATTCAAAGCTGGCAATTTTATATTTTTAGAAACATTGTATATACCACACTAAGTCTTTTATTCACAAATATATAACAATTCTATATGGGTGTATTAAATACAACATTAAAGCATTTTGTATTAGATTTGATCCAGAAAAAGAAAACAATTGTACATTGCTAACATAAAGAGAGAACATGAGCTAATTTGAATTTTACTTTATGTTTCCTCAAATTTTTTCTCCTTCTACCTCCTTTTGGTTACAGAAATGATTTCAAGTCTTATGAAGAAATTACTTCTTGCTGTCCCTTCTTTTTGATGTACATATACTACACACAAATTATCTCATTTCTTCTTCTCATATGTAAATTGTGAAATATCTGAAATATTGTCAACTTGATTCTGACAGCTGAAGGTCTAACAGTATTGATTATATTTACGATATTTTTGCTTAGTGAATATGTTAGTCATAAAATAATTTATTTTATAGAGCATGGAGAATGCCTAAGAACAAGTAAGATACCTGCCCTGACAAAGTACTATCTATTATTTAGTGAATTATGTGTAAAAAAAAAAAGCCAAAATGTTATTATCAATCACCAAGCATGATTAACTTCCTGTGATCCCATATTTTATGGGTTGTAGAATTCCCTGGGCAAAAACAAGAATCGTGAAACAATGACCCTCCAGATAAGCAATGAATGAACTTGGCTAGATGAGTTACACTCTTTATTTTTAGTTAAGAAAATTTAGGTTGTATGATAGTATATATCACAGTAATAAATTAGGTTCTTCATTATAGTGATTGGCCTTTGATAAAAGGTGAAACAGACATCGCATTGTAATAGGATGCATGGAGTATTTGTCCCATATATGTTTTTGAACGAATAGCATTTTATAAGATGTGAAAATGTATAATACAAATATTTAGGTAATGACACTGAGTTCTGTGTTAAAAGCTCAATAAAACAGGCTCACCAGTGATTTTAGCTAGGAGGTGGATCACTAGCTTGAGTTAAGAGGCCGTTTTCCTGGGTTCTTTTCCATTTCCTCTTAGAAAGGAGGGTCAGGGGAAACGAGGCAGGACCATGTGAGCTCAGCAGTCATCACCATCCCTGCATCCATTCTGTAAAGTGCTTCACCTTCCACTCTATTGGCGCCTACCAAAATAATATTAAAGAATATCTTTATGCAAACTTCATTGGACTTTAAGCTTTATTTTTCTCATATACCTCTATCTTCTGTATATATTAAATTGTCTCAAAATCAAAACTCTTTCTATCCTCATTTTTATTCCATTTCTTCCTCAGAAAGTCAGACTATGGCATAGAATGGCAAAGATGGGGCGATTTGTCACCACTAACTTTTATTAAAGGCAGTTATCAATGTCAATCTAACTTTCTAAATCTATGCTTCAGTGATCCTTAATAAGGAAATTAATGTAGAAAATAGAAGGAAAGAGGGTTTTATGTGATGCGTTTCACATTAAACACTTCCTTTATAAAACCATGCCATAAATATTCTTAAAGCACTAAGTGTAAACAAGGAGAGTGGCTGTTATACACCAAATGTTAGTTTTTTGCTGGTCCTTGCTCTTTAGATTTATAAACGAAAAAAAGCAAAGAGAAATATCAGCTTACAAGTTGATTGCAAGGGAACTTAATGAATATGATACAATTTGATAAGCATCTGTGACTATCAAAACTGAATGCATCTGTTTCCCTGTCCTTTCAAGGACTGGATTGTCCTGACCACTCCAGAGTGTTCGTGTTCAGCCTCAAATGGTCTACCCCATGCTCCCCTCTCTGTTTTTACATCCGTGGCTCAGGAAAAAAGCAGGCTGCCAAATTACCTTTTGCTAAACTGATTTTAACACTCATGCAATTTTCCTTTCTTTGAGAATATAGAGAGTAATTTTAAGATAGGCAGGGTAAGTGACTGTATTTATATATATGAATGAGGACATGTCTTTAAAAATTGTTTCAGTGCTAGTCCAAATTGAACAAAATGACAAGCTAACACTCTTTTCATCTGGATTTTATTCCACTCTATTGCAAATGAGAGTGGTTTTAGTGCAGTGAAGGCTGATTTTAGTAATACTTCTATAAGTGTCTGGTGACAAGTAGGAAAATGCACTAAGCAAGGCATTCTTGAATGTCCCTCAGTATGTTAATGTGAGTGATATAGGAGCTCCACTATATAATAAATTTAGTAAACATTGGTTTAAAGGGGATTAAAGAAGTTCTCTACTGCAAGACATACCAGTCTCTTTGAGATTTTATGGAGAGAAATATTATTATGTATTTCTCTAAACACATTTGAGGGCAGAACTATTTTGCTTTACAGCACATAGCTCAGGACTATTACTACACAGAACAATTTGGGGAATGCCAGAGCATAGCATTTCTTGTTCATTTTCTCCTTCCTCACAAAAGATGAAATGATGAAGGAAATGGAGGTTAATGTGAGCATCCTAAACAAAGGGTTCCATGGTTAGATAAATATCAGAGATTCCTTTGCTAATTCCCGTTACTCCAACATCTTTTCAGTATACCTTACATGGCTTTATATCACTTTAACAATAGCACTAGTAATAATTTTTTTTAAAAAATGAAAAGATAAAAATGACTAATAACAGCTAATGTTTACTGACGCTACTGAACATCAAACACTTTCTATATGTCAGTCACTGTCTTAAATGTGTTATAGTTATTAATTCTGTTCATTCTAAGGCAACGCTATGAGGTGGGTTCTAGTAATTGATGGGACAAAAGTCAGGATTACAATTGAGACAAAATGATTCAAAATTGTAAACTAATATTAACCTGTAATCCCTCAGCAACAAAACCATCAATCTGTTTTCATTTATGTGGGTTTTTTTTGTACATGCTATCATTTCTTTCTTTGGTTGAATATAAATTCTCATTTAGTACACCAAATTCAATTTTTATTTTAATTACTTTTTTCTTACAAAAATTTTGTTTTTTTAAGTTATTTTTGCATTTTGCATTTGAAATGCCCTAAACATGTCTATTTTATGTGATTTCCTATTAGTTCAAATTGCATTTTTCTGAAAATTCCAATATCTGAATATTTCTAAGTCGATGTTGTTGACTCACAGTTTCTTATTTCCTTGTGAGTTTATGATATTTGACAGAGAAATCTGGAACTTTATTGGTGAGTATCAATGAAGAACTAAGTTGGAATTAAGTCTTCCCAAAGATGAGCCTATGATCACTATAAATTACTTTTCTACACAAGAGGGTTTTTTTTTTTAATTGTTTCTAAAATGTGGTATCACATAACTTTTCTGAATTCAATCTGTAAATTCATGCGAGGGCTCTAGAAAGGAGTTGCAGATTCTCAGTAGATTTTTATTCTCTGGTCATCCTTAGAGAAAGGAAAATTTCTCTGTTGGCTGTTTGTTTATTGATTGGTTTGGTTTACATATTGCAGATAAGTTTTATTTTAACCAATTCTTACATTGAATGTAGCATTTTATGGTCCTTTCTTTTGAAAGGGACAGTCCTCCTATTAAATTATCCCTATTTGCACATAAAAATCCAGGTAATATTGATGAGCGCTTTCCCAAAACCCATTGTGAATCAAGTGTTCAAACATTATAACCAACTGGGACAAATATGACTTCCTAATTCCACCATTATTTTTTCTGATCTATCCGATCAATACGGTACAAGATGGGGACGTACTTCTCGCTCTCTCTCCCTCTCTCACTCCCTCAACACTTTATTTGAAGTGTTGTAATTCTCCCTGGGTTTTAATGTGTAACATCCAACCATTACTTTCCCTTAGTTTGTTCTTGAAACTTTATCAACTGAGAAATTGAATAGAGATTGGAAGAGGTGGGAAAATAATCTACAGTACTGAATGTCCTTGTAGTATTCAACTTTATGGTTGTTACAGACTTTTGATTCAATAGATGGACCATGATTTAACATTTTTCAACAAAGTGTATTTCTCTGTTTCTCTGAAGTAAAACATGGTTAAATCTCAACTTTTATTTAGTGGGCTACACTCAAAGATTCTTGCAATAGAGTATCTATCACTCATGCATTCCAGTATCATTTTGACTCTTCCTCTTTTGTGCATTCATAGGTATGTTTAGGTATTGAGAAGTCTCTTTGGAAATATTATTTTATGTAAGTTTCCAAAGGGATTTTTAAACAATGTCAAATGTCAACTTGATTATACAATACCTAGTAATTGTAGAAATTTAGATATTTAGAAAGTGCTGAAAAGAGAAATTTGATAATATGTTTAGGTGCTGTGACAAATAATTGGTATAGTTTATTTAGAGTGTATGGATTTTTAAAAAATGAATTAAGCATTTGTTTTTGGAGGAGGTTTTCCCTAATGCTTTTAAAGAAACTAGTATTAAAACACATTATTAAGCAAAGACTGTGACTTACACTAATATTATACTATTTTTCTGTTTATTAGCAGTTCTGGATAAAAAATACTTTATTAAAAAATAAACTGTTAGTTCATACATGTAAAGATTATTTATTAATGAATTTCATGTAAGCCATGGCTACCTATACACAAACATGTAGTAACTTTCAGGTATTTTGTTTTGCTCCCTATCTATTCAAAAAAGAATGTCTTTTGCTATGAAATATTAAAAATATACTTCATTTAATAGTGATACTAAAAATTACTGTTAATAAGTCACATTCACTGACATGGATATAATGACCACTTAAAAATTTATTTACTTGCATTTAATTCCACCAAATGAGGCAAATCATAAAATCATATAATCATGTCATCTCACAATAATAAGATAACATCGTGTGTAACAATAAAGTGTTTGTCATAACTTTTATGATCCTTATACATGTCAAAGCCTTAAAAATCTATATGTATATATATATGTGTATGCACATGATGTGTGTTTGAGTGTGTGTGTGTGTGTGTGTATGTAAATAGAATTTAATTTTCTTAGGTAGAAACAATATCATTCTTGAGACATTGACTTCAAATATAATTCTTACTCCCATGATTCTTTTCTTCCAACTTGCTTTAACATTATATTAATTAGCTAAGACTGTGTAGCAAACAAACCCAAAACCTCAGTGGCATACAGCTATTGAGCGTATACTGCTCAGAGATCTGTGCTTAAATTGAAGTTTGGCTGATCAGGTCTGGGGTTAAGCAGGCTTTTTTTTTCTTTCTTTAAGCTGTAAATCTGGCTAGGCCTGTGTCGTCATCACAGGTTTGTATGTAGTCTGCCCTTTCTGTATTAATTTGGGGCCCAGACTTATGGTGCAGCAGCTACATGGGAGAAGCATTACTTACGGTGAGGGCAGAAGTAAAAGGAAAAAAAGGGAAGACACATATGCCTCTAAAGACCTGGCCTTGGAATGGAAACATTTTTAGTTCAGTCTACTTTTCACTGACCAAAGTAAGTTATATGGCAAAATCCGAATTGATCTTTATTCAGATGAGCTGCAAAATGATATGGCTAATGATATGGTTAAAATGAGAAGTGACATATTGGTCAAATATTTCAATCTACCCCAGATAACATATTTTATTTCCTCTTTCTTTCTTCAGACACCTTTAAAACATGTTTCTGTATGCCTTCAACCTTTGCCTCATAATTTAATTTAGAGATATTTAATAACTGACAGAAAATAAAAATGTTTAATCTTGTTGTTAGGTATTGTTTAAAGCAATCTGCTAGTGGTCTCGTTCAAGAAGACCAATTATCCAAGTTGAACTTCATGTGAAGTCTCTATAGTACTCTTAAAATGTCATTTGCGCAGGACAGTATGGTTTATTAAAAACTCACAACATGGAAGGAAAAATAGATATGATTGTATACATTGGAGCTGTGGTGAACACTTCAGATACAGGAGAGGCCATTTATTTTATAAGAAATATTTGTTAGAAGAGAATAATTACAGCCACTTGAACAGAGCCTTGGTTATTTCCCGATTGCCCTTCTTTTCCTTTCTTTCTTTTTTTTTTTTTGACAAACAGCGATGTCTTCTGATAGTATTCACATTAATGAATTGCTATTTGATTTTTAAAAAGCTGTGGTTTTTCACTTTTATTGATAACAGTTTACATGTATATTTTTCAAAACTGACAAGGCAACTATCTTGTTAATAGGCAATATACGCATAATTCTACACTGTAACAAAAGACTGATTAGCCTACAAGTTGCATCCCCGGTAGGTATATGTGATTTTTCATTTCTCTTTTTTTCATTTATGTTGCTTTATAGATAAACATCAAAATACAATTTCCCTTCTTCTCATGCCTCAACATGTTTTATTCTTGTTCTGCCTCTTATTTGGCCATAAAATTTTTGAGTACTCCACAAAATTCATAAAAGCAAAACAAAACAAAACAAAAGCTTGGTAGATAAAGGACTTAGTAAAGGAATTAAAAGCATATTTAAAGTTTTTAACCATAGAAAACAGTCTGTAGCTCATGCCTTGGTGAAATGATTACCCAAGTTAATCATTTAGTTTGTGCTAAGTGGACAAAAAAGGATTAACTAGCTTGTCCTAAGCAGTGTTTTCTAATAACAGACCTTGGACATTTTACAAACAAGGCTTGTACTAACAACTTGCCACCTGCTTAAATCCCTAGGTTTTCTTTCCGCTTTGCTGTGTTACAGGTTGGTCTGTGATTATGAGCCTTAATGTTGTAGGGCTTTGAGGAATATCTAAAAAGCCTCTTAACTAATACAAACTATATGTGGTCATTCCAGAGTACAAGAATAGTGATGGCATCCACACAATTAAATAAATAGCTTTTTACAGAGAGTAAAAAGACAATTCTTACTTGTTCAGACCTCTGGAGGAAGGTATAGACTGGAGAAGGATCCCACAAATGCTGGAGTGAAGCAAGAAAAAAAATGCAGGTAGGAAGCTTCCATCCCAGACTGGCGAAGTGAGAGCAGAGAAACCCTGCTGCTTCAACCTGCTCAGTCAAGTGCTCCCTGGGCTCCAAGGAAGGAAAACAGCTTTTAAGTCACTGAACAGCACCATCTGTGCAGTGGAAATGCAGGGGTTTTTAGAGTCTCCCCAGATCCTAAACCAGGCCCATTGGACATGGTCTACACCCTGCATGGGTACAATACACAGTTTTGGTAGAGAATTATGGGTCCACCCAACTGTCAAAGCAATGCCCTCATATAAACCCAGGCAACAAGTAAACTCTAGAGAGAAGAGAAAGATTGACCTTCAGAATAGACCCATTAAAATAATTAGATGACTAAATTTCAGCAGAAAAATCACAAGGCATATAAAAACTGAAGAAGAAATAGCCCAGTTGAAGGAACAGATAAAAAAAATTGAAGAAGATACAGCCTCTGGAACAACTAATCAAAGTTGTGCAAACCAATCTCCTGAATCCATTCAAAGAAATGTAGGAAAATGTGTATAAAGAGATAATGGGGTGGACAATGATGGCTTGTTCTCACCTGATATGCTGGAGACCCGGGTTCAATTCCCAGAGCCAAGTCCTTAAAAAAAAAAAAAAAACAGAGAGAGATAATAGATATTAAGATGATGACACTAAAAGAGAATAAAGAAGAATTTGAAATAATATGCAAGAAACTAACAATCATTATGAAATTAATACATTGTAGAATAAATTAAAATTATACTGGAAACATGCTACAGCAGATTTGAAGAGAAGAAGAAAAAAATCAGTGAGATAGAAGACAGTTCAACTGATTTTGAACAGATGAAAAAGTGAAAAAAACAAATGGAAAAAAGATGGAAAAATTCAAGCAGGGTCTCAGAGAAATTACTGATAATACAAGGTACAAAAATAAATGCATTATAGGTGTCCCAGAAAGAGAAGAGAAGGGGAAAAGGCCAGGAAGAATGTTCAAATAAATAATGGTTGGAAATTTCCCAGCTCTTATAAAATAAATAAATATGCAGATTCAAGAAGCCCCATTTACATCAAACAAAATAAATCCAAATAGACCTACTTTAGGATACATAGTAATCAGCCTGTCAAATGCTGAAGAGAATGAGAAAATTCTGAAAGCTACAAGAGAAAAGCAATTCACTACATACAAGGGAAGCCAAATAAGACTAAGTGCTGATTTCTCATCAGAAATCACGGAGAAAAGAAGACAGTGGTATAATATATTTAAGATATTGAAAAGGAAATACTGCCAGCAAAAGATTCTCTGTACAGGAAAAACAGTCCCTCAAAAATAAGGGAGAGTTTAGAATATGCACATTTAAACAGACATCGAGACAGTTGTTCTGAGAGACTGATCTTACAAGAACTTCTAAAAGTAGTCCTGCCAGATGAAAAGAAAAGACAGAAGAAAAGTTTGGAGGAGGGTACAGAATTGAAGAACATTGGTAAGGGTAATTTAAAGGATAAAAGATAGAGAGAAAAAAATAGAACTTACAAACAAAAAACAAAAAATAAGATAGATAAATCAAGAACGGCATTTACAGTAATAACTTTAAATGTTAATGGATGTGATGGTTAGGTTTTGGTGTCAATTTGGCCAGGTAATGTTGCCCAATTTTCTGGCCAGGCAAGCATTGGCCTAACCACTAGTAAAAGGGCATTTCATGGCCGGTTGATAAAACAGTAGGCTGGTTTATTAAATCATCTGTCAGTTGATTGCAGCTGTGGCTGAATACATCAACAATCAACCAAGGGCAAACAAAACAATCCAATCAGTTGGACTTCTTCCAATCAGGTGAAGACTTTTAAGGGAGAAGAGAGAAGAAGAATCAATCGAATCAAACTGAATTTATTGAAATGAACCCACTAAGCAGAAATTCTGCATTCAATGTTGTACTTTAAGAGACTGTAATAAAAAGGGTATTAGCAGATAGTTTGAGTGATTGGCTGAAACGTGGATCAAAGGGTGGTTTATATAACATCAGGTCAAAATGGCACAACTGCTCTGGTAAAATGTAGATGTCAGGATCCAAAGATTTGGAGAGATTGAAATGTTAGAGGGGATTTATCATGGAAAAACTACTCACACACCCCAGGAATGTCCAGAGGACACACCTTTTCCCAGGGCTTGAAGGAATAAATTTATGAGACTAGTTTCATCATCCCTGTATTACTCTGGGCACTGTTGTTACTGAGCTGGAATCCTTAAAATGCAATTGTGATGATTGTCTCTCACGTTGGCAGGACCCGTGGGACAACAGTTAATTGCCACAGGAAGGTGTATGTGCTAATCATAATGGACAGCAGACTCAAAGTAACAGTTAAAATAATCTAACTGATAAATGAGAACTCCTCGAAATAAAATGCTTTTGTGCATCAAAGAAAGTGAAAAAAGCAGCCTATGCAATGGGAGATGATATTTGGGAACCACATATCAGATTAGGGTTTAGTACCCATAATATATGAAGAAAGTCTTCATCTCAACAACATAAAGGAAAACAACCCAATTTAAACATGGATATTCTAGTTGGCTAGCTGCTGGAATGCAATATACCAGAAAAGAAATGGTTTTTAAAAAGGGGAATTTAATATAAATTGCTAGTTTACAGTTCTAAAGTCTAGAAAATGTCCCAGTTAGAATAAGTTAATAGAAATGTCTAATCAAAGGCATCCGGGAAAAGATATCTTGGTTCAAGAGTGCTGAGGAAGTTCAGGGTTTCTCTCTCAAGTGAGAAGGCACATGGTGAACACAGTCACAGTCTCTCTCTTGGCTGGAAGGGAACATGGTGAGCATGGTGTCATCTGCTAACTTTCTCTCCTGGCTTCCTGTTTCATGAAGCTCCCTGGGAGGCATTTTCCTTCTTCATCTCCAAAGCATTGGCTGATGGACTCTCTGCTTCTAGTGGCTTTGTCATTCTTCTCTCCTCTCTCTGAATCTCTCATTCTCCAAAATGTTTCCTCTTTTATAGGACTTCAGAAACTAATCAAGACCCTTCCAAATGGGTGAAGACATGCCTCCACCTAAGTTTAACAACCACTCGTGATTAAATCAGCTCTCCAAGGAGATGATCTTATTACAGTTTCAAACATACAGTATTGAATCGGGATTATTCTGCCTTTATGAAATGGGATTTAGATTAAAACATGGCTTTTCTAGGGGACATACATCCTTTCAAACCAGCACAATGAGCAAAAGACATGAACAGGCACTTCTCAGAAGAAGAAATACAAATGGCTAAAAAGGATGGATAAAGATGCTGAACTTCATTGGTTATTAAGAAAATGCAAATCAAAACCACTATGAGATATCAACTCACATCTACTAGAATGGTAAATGGTAAATGGTAGATGCAAAATGGTACAACTGCTCTGAAAGGCAGTTTGGTAGTTCTTCAGGAAGCAAAGTATAGAATTGCATATGATACAGCAATCTCTTTGCTAGATATATATTCAGAGGAACTGAAGGCCAGGATATGAATAGACATTTGCACACTGATGTTTATAGAAGTATTATTTACAGTTGTCAAGAGATGAAAACAGCCCCAATGTCCATCAACAGATGAGTGTCTGAACAAGCTGTGGTATATTCATACAATGGAATATTATGTAGCTGTAAGACAGAATAAAGTCGTGAAGCATGTAACAATATGGATGAATTTTGAGGACTTTATGTTGAGTGATATTAGCCAGAAACAAAATGACAACTACTGTACGATCTCACTAATATGAACTAACATAAATGAATGAACTTTGAGAGTTGAAGTTAAAAACACAGATTATTAGGAGATAGAAATAGGATAGAGATGGGGCATTTGGTACTGAAGGAATACAGAATGTGCAATGGGGCTAATTGTAAAAATTCAGAAATGGGTAGCACAATATTACCTGATTGTAGCACAATAATGTAAGTACAGTGAGTGAAGCTGAATTTTAGTATGATTGATAGAGAAGAGCTGGGGGAAGGAAAGATAGAATATAAAGACTGAGATGGTACAACCTAGGAATCGACAATGGTGGTGATTAAATGTACAAATAAAAAAACTGTTTTGCATGAAGGAGGATAAAAAATGTCAACATTGAAAGGTGTTGAAAATGGATGGTACATGAAAAAATACAATCAATGCAAACTAGGGTCTATAGTTAACAGAAACATTATAATATTCGTCCACTGAATGTAACAGAGCCATTAAGCCAAAACTAAATTTCAACAAGCAAGGGATATGGGGGAGAGGTATGGATTCTTTGTGGAGAAAAAGGAAATATCTCCATATAGATCATTGTGGCAAAACCATTTCTATTTACTTCGGTTTGTATGTGTGAAATAAAACTTTTTAAAAATGAATGGAGAGAAACAATTGCTAGAGGAAATGCAGGAAAAGAGATGTACTTATTCCTTGTCAGTAGGGAAACTGAGAGGTGCAGAGGAGGGCAGTGTAGTGACTCCACAGGAGGCTGGGGGTGGGGTTGCCATATCATCTTGCAATCCTGTTGCACAGCATATACCTGGAGGCACTGAGTATGGGGCACAAATGGACACATTCATGCTGGTGTTTATGGCAGCAGTGTTCAAGATTCACGATGGAGAGAGGTGACCTAAGGGTACAACCACTGAGGAATGGATGGGGGAACTGTGGTGTATACATACAATGGACTACTGAGTGGCTGCAAGAAGGAATGAAGTTGTGAGTCAAGCAACTAGGTGAATGAAACTTAAAGACTGTATGTTGTATAAAATGTCAGAAACAAAAAGACAAATATTACCATAGTTCACTCATACAGACTCAATATAATATAAAAACTCAGTGAACTGAATTCGAAAGCATGGGTTATCACATTGGGGCCTATTTGAAAGGGTCCTGGATTGTAAGAATAGTCAAAAATATTCAGGAGTTGTTACTGTTATTTCTAAATTCTGAAATGCTGAGCTGTTTGTATATAACCTGGTCATTTACAGACATTTGTGTATTTATGTGACACCTGTGAATCAGCATTAGAACACAAAAGCTAAGAAGGTCAGCAGTACCCCATATAGAAACTGTTTAAAAAGTTGAAAAATGGATCATACTTTGACTAGAGATATAAATGAAGCTGATCTGGATAGGACAGGGGTAGATCAGAATACAAGGTAAAAGATGATATCATCCATATTTTAAAACTTCAATTTCTCTTTGGGACCAAAGGGAGAGATGTTCATTTGGTGCAAAATTTGTACTTTGGGTAGCACATAACCCAAATTTAATTTGTATGGTCAGTTTAGTTGAACATGAGAAGTACATGGAATATTGAACTAGGTGACTCCCAAGGGTGTAAAGATCCCTGGCACTGTGGGACAGAAATTCTGGGATGAAGCAGTATCCAGCATCATGAGACTGGGAAAGCATTCTTGACCAAATGGGAGAAGAAAGAAATGAGGCAAAACAAAGTTTCAGTGGCTTAGAGATTTCAGAGTCCAAAGGTTATCCTGGAGATTATTCTTATGTATTATATAGGTATCTCTTTTTAGTTTATGTTGTATTGGAGTGGCTGAAGGGAAGTACCTGGCACTTTTGAGTTTATTCTAGTAGCCTTGATTCTTCAAGATGCTTGTATAATGATATAACTTTTACAGTGTGATTGTGTGATTGTGAAAACCTTGTGTCTGATGTACCTTTTATCCAGAGCATGGACAGATGAGTAAAAAAAAGGGATAAAAATAAGTAAATAATAGGAGGATAAGGAGTAAAATAAATTGGGTAGATTAAAATATCAGTGGTCAATGAGAGGGAGGGGTAAGGGATATTGGGATGTATGAGTTTTTCTCTTTTTTTTTTTATTTCTTTTTCTGGAGTGATTCAAATGTTCTAAAAAGATGTGATGAATACACAACTATGTGATGATGTGTGCCATTGATTGTACATCATGTATGGATTGTATATATTTGAAGATTTGTTAATAAAAATATTTTAAAAATAGTAATAATCTTATTGTCAGAGACTTATGGAATTGACTAGCAGATCATGAGATATCTAGAAGTAAAATAGATGGCTCTATTAAATTCTTGTTTGAGCTGTATAAACAGAAGAGTTCTAGACCAACTAAGAAGTCTAACTTGAATTACAAAAACAGAGAATCATGGCCCTTTAATCAATTCCCAAACTTGAGACAGTTAACAGACACAGAGCCCCTTGTATGAGGGGAGTGCTGGGTACCTTTGTGAAAGGATCCTGTTAAACTGCCCCAAATACACACTGTGAACTCTCCTCCCAGTCTTCTCCAAGGAGACCTATGGCCTTGTACTATGGTAACTGTGCAGTGGAGAAAAGGAAATGATCAGATATTTCAAGAGTTGTCAAGTACTGACTCAGAAGTGACACTAATTCCAGGAGACCGAAAACATCATTCTAGTTCACCAGTCAGAATGGGGGCTGATGGATATCAGGTAATTGATGAGTTTTAGCTTAGGTCCATCTCACAGTGGGTCCAACTGGTCATTGTACCCATTCTGTGGTTATTTCCCCAGTTCTGGAATGCATACTTGGACTTGTTATACTCAGCAACTCTCAGAATCCTCACATTGGATTCCTGACTAATGGCATGAGGACTAAAGTGTAAGAAGAGCCAAGTGGAAGCCTCTATAACTGTGCCTACATAGTAAAAAAATAATAAATAAGAAGCAATACCAGATTCCTGGAGGGATTGCAGATATTAATGTCACTCTTAAGGATTTTAGGGTGCAAGGGTTTTGATTCTGAACACATCCCTATTCTACTCTCATATTTGAGCTGAGAAGAAAATGAACAGATCTTGAAAGATAACAGTGGATTATCATAAACTTAACCTGTGGTGATTCCAATTGCAGCTGTGGTTCCAGATGTGGTATCATTACTTGGGCAAATCAACACATCTCCTGGTACCTGGTATGCAACCGTTGAACTGGCAAGTGCTTTTTCTTCAATAGCGATCAATAAAGCCCATCAGAAACAGTTTGCATTCAGCTTGCAAGGCGAGAAGCATACCTTCACTGTGCTACCTCAGGGGTCTATCAGCCCCCTGCTCTTATGTCATAATCTTGTCCACAGGGACTTTGGTCATTTCACCCTCCTAAAAGACATTACAGTGGTCTATTATATTGATGATCATGTTGGTTGGACCTAGTGAACAAGAAGTCGCAACTATTGTAGACATATTGGCAAGGCATTTGCTAGTCAAGAGTTGGAAAATGAATCTAACAAAAATACAGGGGCCTTCCACCTCAGTGAAATTTCTAGGTGTCCATTGGTTTGGGGCATTTGAGATGTCCGTCCTGAGGTGAAGGATAATCTTTTACCTATGCCTCTCCTATGAACAAAAAAGAGGCACAACACCTAGTTGGCCTGTTTGAACTTTGGAGATGATATGTTTCTCATTTGGGGGTACTTCTCTGACCTTTATAAAATGACCAGAAAAGCTACTATTTTTGAGTGGGGACTGGAACAAGAGGAGGTTTAACGACAGGTCCAGACTGCTGTGTAAGCTACTCTGCCATATGGTCTATAGAATCTAGGAGGTCCAGTTGTGCTGTAAGTGTCATTTGGCAAATAGAAAGCCTGTCTGAAGTCTTTGTCAGGCCCCTATAGGACAATCACAATGCAGACCCTTAGGAGTTTTGAGCAAATCCTTACCACCTGCTGCAGAAAACTACTCTTCTTTTGAGAAATAACTTTTGGCCTACTACTGGCCTCAGTAGAGACTGAATGCTTAACTATGGGCCACTAAATTACCAAGAGATCTGGGTCACATATCATAATCTGGGTTTCTTCTGACCCACCAAGCCATAAAGTTAGGTGGGTGCAACAGTACTCTATCATAAAAAAGAAATGGTATACAAAAGATAAGACTTAAGTAGGTACTGAAGGCACAAGTAAGTTACATGAAAAAGTGACCCTAATGCCCATGGCCCTCAGTCCTGCTGCATTTCCTTCTCTTTACCAGTCCAGAGCCTCTTGGAGAGTCCCTTATAGTCAGTTGATTGAGGAAGATAAAACTCAGGCCTGGTTTAGAAATGATTATGCATGATATGCAGGGACCACTCATAAGTGGATGGTTGCACCACTACAGACCCTTTCTGTCCTTGAAGAATAGTGATGAGGGAAAATCTTCTCAGTGGGCAGAACTTTAAGCAGTGTACCTTGTTGTTCATTTTACTTGAAAGGAGAACTGGTCAGAGGTGTGTTTGTATACTAACACACCTGGGCTGTTGCTAATGGTTTGGCTGGATGGTCAGGGACTTGGAAGGAGCATGATTGGAAAATTGGTGCAAAGAAGTCTGGGGAAGAAGCATGTGTATAGACCTTTCTGAGTAGGCAAAAACACGAAGACATTTGTTTCCCATGTTGATGCTCACCAGAGAGTAACTTCAGCAGAGGAAGGTTTTAATAATCATGTGGATAACATGATCCTTTCTTTGGATACAAGTCATCCTCTTTCCCCATACAGTCCTGCCATTGTCCAATTGGCTTATGAACATTTTGCAGACAGAGGTAAAGAAGAGTTTTCCTGGAATACAGGAGATCCTCTAGGGCATCTCTTTGTACTACCACGCCCTAAGATTAAAGTCAATGGAAAACTACAGCAACCCAATTCAGGCAGGACTACCGATATCCCGGGAACCTCATGAATGAAGGTTTGGGTCACCCCATTAGGCAATGAATCTTGATCAACTGAAGTGCTTGTTGAGGGTAAAGGGATCATAGAATAAGTAGTGGAAGAAAGTAGTGACAAATATGAACTATGACCATGCGGCCAGTTACAGAAATGAAGACAATGATGGCATGGGTATTTATTCTTTTTTGTTATGAGTATGTTTTTATTTGTCCATAGAGCAGTATCTAGTTTTCTTCTTATCATATGACATAATTTGTATTTTCATGATATAGTATTTAAGTTGTAGGATATCAGGTTTAAAGGTGAATGTTACTTAAAGACTTGTACCCTAGTTTGGAGATTTAGTACACTTCCATTTGTACACAGGAAAGTCGAGCGTTGGTAGGTGAAACATGTACCTGTTACTGTGATCTATTTAGAAATTAAGCTTGTTTCAAGGTGATGTGTAAAGGTGCCAAGTTGAGAAGGGATGGACTGTGATGGTTACGTTCTGGTATCAACTCGGCCAGGTGATAGTGCCAAGTAGTTTGGCCAGGCAAGCACTGGCATAATCCTTATCTCAATGATATTTAATAGTTGGTTGATAAACCAGAAGGCTAGCTTATTAAATCCTTAGTCAGTTAATTGCAGCTGTAGCTGTTACATCTATAGTCAAATAAGAACATGTCTCCTGCAAAGATAATCCAAACAGCTGACTTTGATTCAATCAGTTGAAGACTTTAAGGGAGAGGACATAATTTTCACTGCTCCTTAAGTCAGTCATCAGGACCCTTCTTTAGAGTTGCCAGCCTCACTGGCTGCCCTATAGGTTTGGGTCCCTTACAGTCCATGGTTGCATGAGGCAGTTTTGTAAATCATATATTTACAGATATCTCCTGTTGGTCTTTCTCTCTAAAGATCCCTGATTAATACAATGGATTAAACTGTTCAATAAAAGAAAACACAGATTGGCAGAGTTGATTATAAAATATGATCCCTCTATATGCTGTTTATAAGAGACCCATCTTAGATGGAAAGATACAAATAGGTTGAAGGTGAAAGGATAAGAAAATATATTCCACTCAAGTAGCAAACAAAACAAAGTTCAGGTAACTAAACTAATTCAAACAAAATAGACTTTAAATGGGAAAACATTATGAGATAAATCAGTACACTATAAAGGAGTATGAGGCAATTCAGCAAGAAAGAATAAAAGTCATAAATATCTATCTTCTTAATCAAGGTGCACAAAAGTATATGAGCCAAACACTGGCAAAACTGAAGGGAATAATAGATGATTCTATCATAATAGTGGGGGACATCAACACACCACTCTCTCCAATGGATGGAACAATTAAACATTGAATCAATACAGAAACAGAGAGCACAAATAATATGATAAATGAGCTAGACCTAACAGACATATATTGAATCCTACATCCCAGAACAGCAGAATTCACATTCTTCTCAAGTGGTCATGAAAAATTCTCAAGGATAGACAATATGCTGGTGCACAAATAGGTCTTAATACATTTAAAAAGATTAAAATCCTACCAGTACTTTCTCTAATGATAATGGAATGAAACTGAAAATCAATAACAAATGGAGAACCAGAAACTACGCAAATATACAGAGGTTAAACAATATGCTCTTAAACAATGAGATGGACAAAGAAGAAACCAGAGGAGAAATTGTAAAATATCTCAAGATGAATGAAAATGAGAACACAATGTATCAAAGTTTATGGAATGCAACATAGGCAATACTGAGAGAGAAATTTATAGCCCTAAATGCCTAAACTCAACAACCTAACTGAACAATTGGAGAAACCAAAGAAAGAAGAGCAGATTAATCTGAAAACAAGCAGAAAGAAAGAAATGGAAAAAAATTAGAGCAGAAATTCATGAAATAGAGAATAAAAATACAATAGATAGAATCAATAAAACCAAAAGTTGCTATTTGAGAAAACCAGTAAAATCAACAAACACTTAGGTAGACTGGCAAAGTCAAAAGAGAGAGTATGCAAATAAACAGAATCAGAATTGAGAGGAGGCATTATTATGGACCATGAAGAAATAAAAAAGATCTTAAGTAGCTACTATGAAAAACTGTATCTCAACAAGCTCAGCAGTTTATCTGAAATGGACAACTTTCTGCAAACACACAAACAGCTTACACTGACTTGAGAAGAAATAGAAGACCACAACAAACCAATCACAAATAAAGAGACCAACTCAGTCATTAGAAACCTAATTAGAAACCTAAGAAAAGCCAAGGACTGGATAGCTTCACAGGAGGGTTTTACCAAGCATTCCAAGAAGAATTAATACCATTTCTGCTAAAACTCTTCCACAAACTTGAAGAACAGGGAACACTATCTAACTCATTCTATGAAGCCAACATTACTCTAATATGAAAGGCAGATAAAGATTCTAGGAGAAAAAATCTCTCCAGTGACTATTAGGTGCAAAAATCCTCAACAAAATAGCTGCAAATAAAAACAGATAGCATATTAAAACAATTATACACCATGACCAAGTGGATTTCATTCCAGGTGGCTTGTTAAGCAAGGATGGCTTAACAAAAGCAAATCAATTAATATTAATGAATTTAAAGGAAATAAATTCATGAAGTAATGAATTTAAAGGGAATAATCACATGATCATCTCAATTGATGCAGAATAAGCATTTGACAAATTCAGCATCGTTTCATGATCAAAACATTTCAAAACTTAGGAACAAAGGGAAACTTCCACAGCATTATAAAGGAAGTATAGGAAGAATCCACAAATAACTTCATACTCAATGGAGAAAGATTGAAAGCTTTCCTTCTAAAATCTGCTTTAATCCAATCAGCTGGATTTAATTCAATTACTTGGAGACTTTTATTTTTATTTCATGACTTTTAAGGGAGAATTGAGGACTTCAGCAGTGAGAAAGAGAAATTTCATCTCTACTTCATCCAGCCAGCATCTCATCACAATCATCAAAGATCGTCATTGTTCTTGCCAGTTTGTGGTCTGCCTTTACAATTTTGACTAATGTATCCTCACAGTTGCATAAGACACTTTTATAGATCTCATATTTACAGATATCCTCTTTTTGTTCTGCTTTCCAATAGAACCTTGGCTAAGGAATCTTTGTTATTGGGACTGGTTCTTGAGAAACATAATATTAAAAATTGGTTTTACTGTTGTCTTGCTATACTAATTAGAGTTAAAGACACTAATAACTCTATTTCTAATAGTCAAGATGACACTGACGGTCTATGGCATGAGTTCCAGTGCAGATATGCCAATATCTGCGTTTGATTCTGCTAGTCATATCCTAACATAAGGTAAGGCTCTGGTTGACAATGTTTTTGACATCTTAAAAAAGTATTGTTGAGTTAAAAGATCTAATAATGTTGGATATTTGTTCTTAGATACACTGGGCATAGTTATTAAAAAAATGTGTGTTAAAGACTTTAAATTAGCAATTTAAACACTCTATGAAAAATGCAAAAGTTTCTATCTGCACCCTGAAAGAAAATCTCATTTCCTGTGGTCACAGACTTGAGATGTCTGCAAAACAAACCCAGAGTCTCATTGTGAAAGTAGTAGTTTTACAATATACTTTAAATTCTCCATCTTGCATGGTGTAGCTGTTAAAGTAAGGGCATTGATTGGAAAAGAATGGAATTCTGAAAATAGGGATGTGGGCATATGGGTTTATAGTGATGGTAGTGAATATATTGAAACCTTGAATCCTGCTGAATCTTTGCTAGATAAATCTTTAATGGCCTACCCTAAGGAAACAGCCACCACACCTCCAGCCTGCCCTGAAAAGACAGCTACAAGACCCCCAACTTCCCTTGTGAAAACAGCTTCTCAACTTCCAGTCTGTCATGAGTAGTCTGGCATCCAAACTCCACTTAAAGACATTAGCCCTTCAGTGCCTGCTAAACCTATAAACACCTTCCCTGAGAAATCCCACACTTCTCTGTTTGGAGATATTAATCTTGTTTCACCAGAAGAAACTGCAATGGAATGCCTTGAGTAATTGGCTTGAAAGACATTTCTAATTCTTGTCATGATCAGCCGCACCATGGCTCTTTTCTTCAAGACCTATAACTAGACTAAAGTCTGAACAGACCCTAAAGGTGAGGAATAAAGTGTAACCCATAAGTAGGTATGCTATAGTCCAAAATATCCTGCATGAGTTTTCCAAATTAATACAGACAGAAATTAAGGGAACATGTGTGGGAATGGATACTAAGGGTATGATATAATTTGGAAGAAATATAAAGTTGTTCAGGCTGAAGTGATATGGGCCCACATATCAGAGATTCTGGATTCCATGTTGCAGCTTAAGGGTTTAGAAAGGGCAACAGAAGTTCGTTTCGGTGGTTGGCTGAAACATGGATCAAAAGGTAGCCAACATTACCTGAGGTTGAAATGCCAGAACTTCCCTGGTACAATGTAGTTGGTAGGATCCAAAGGCTTAGAGATATTAGAATGTTAGAATGGATTTATCATGGACAGCCTGATCACACACACTGGGAATGTTTAAAGGACACACCTTTTACCAGAACTTTGAGGAATTAATTTGTGAGACTAGCTCTATCATCCCTGAAGAGCTTTGTATTTGCCTTTCTCTAGAGGTCAGAAATTACTGTGGGAAATGCTGTAACTGAACTGAAATCCTTAAATACAATGGTGATGATTGGACCCTGAACTGGCAGAAGCCATGTGGCGGCAGTTAATTGTCATAGACAAGGTGCACATGGCCATCATACAGGACAGTAGACTCAAAACAGCATTCAAAATAATCTGACTGGCAGGGACTTATGGCAGTGACTAGTGGATCATGAGGTACCTAGAAATAAAATCGATGGGCAATCTTGTCCTGACCCGCAGGACAGTCAACGGGGTCCGCCACCTGCTGAGGGAAGAATGGCTATGGGACAGAGAGACGCAAGAAGGACAGCAAGACAGGATTCTGATCAAGCTGCAAATTTTATTAACCAAGCCAGGTGTATATATACCGGCTTGGGGAGGGAGTAGGGTATGTAGGGCATTATGATAGGAGGGAGTTCGCGCCGGCGGGGGTGGTCCCGGTGGGAACCTATTTCCGTGAAGAACCTTGTTGTACTATATAGATGCCATTGCATTAGCCAGGGTGGCCATGTTGGCTCAATCGCTATCTTAGGTTAGCCTCTGGTCCCCAACACAATCTAGAATTCTTGCATGAGCTGTGTATAAGAAGAGTTCTGGGCCAAGTGAACAGAAGTCTAACTTGAATTACAGAAACAGAGAGTTACTGCCCCTTAATCAATTCCAAAATTTGAAGACGATTTACAGACACAGAGTCCTGTGAATAAGGAAAGGGCCAGGTATCCTTGGGCAAGGACCCTGTTACACTGCCAAAAAGTTATACTGTTAATCTTTCCCCCAGGCTTTGCCAAGGAAATCGTCAGCTTTATACCAGGGTAACTGTGCACTGGGGAAAAAGAAATATCAAAAATTACAAGGACTTATTAGACAGTGGCTCAAGAGTAACATTATTTCCAAGACATCCAAAACGTGTCTCTGTTTCAGTGATCAGAGTAGGGGCTTATGGATGTCACATGATCAATGGAGTTTTAGCTCAGTTCCATTTATCAGTGAATATTGTGGGGCCCTGAAGCTATATTGTGGTTATTTCCTCAGTTCCTGAATGTATAATTGGAATCAACATACTCAGAAACTGACAAAATCCCCACACTGGTTCCCTGAATTGTGGAGTGAGGTCTATTATGGTAAGAAAGGTGAAGTAGAAACCATGGTAACTGCCTCTACCTAGTAAAATAGTAAATCAGAGGCAATACCAGATTCTTGGAGGGGTTGCAGAGATTAGCACCACTCTGAAGGACTTAAAGGATGCCAGGTTGGTAATTCCCACCACATCCCCTTTCAATTCTTACTTTTGGCCTGAGTAGAAAATGGACAGAACTTGCAGGATAGAAGAGGATTATAAACTTAACCAGGTGATGGCTACAGCTGCTTTTCCAGATGTGGTATCATTGCTTGAGCAAATCAACACATTGCCTTGTACTTGATATGCATTATTTATCTGGAAAATATTTTCTTCTCAATAGCTTTTAGTAAGGACTACTAGAAACAGTTTGCTTTCAGCTTGCAAGGCCAGCAGTATACTTCCTACCTTAGGAATTTATCAACTCCCCAGCCCTATGTCATAATTTGTCTGCAGGGACTTTGATCATTTCATCCTCTCACAATGCATCACACAGGTCCATTTTATTGATGATATCATGCTCATTGAACTTAGTGAACAAGAAATAGCAATTACTCTAGACATATTGGTATGGCATTTGCATGTTAGCAGATGGGAGATAAATCCAACAAAAGTAACTGGGACCTTCCACCTCAGTGAAATTTCTAAGTGTCCAGTGGTGTGTGGCACATCAAGATATCCCTTCTTTATTAGTTTGCTAATGTTGCCAGAATGCAATATAGCAGAATGGGTTTGCTTTATAAAAGGGATTTATTAAGTTACAAGTTTACAGTTTTCAGGCCATAAAAAATATCTAAATTAAGGCATCCAGAGAAAGATTCCTTGACTCAAGAAAGGCCATTGTCACCCAGAGAATCTCTATCAGCTGGGAAGGCATGGGACTTGTGTCTGCTGACCTTTTGGCTTCTAGTTTCAAACAGCTTCTCTCGTGGCATTTTTTTTCTGCATCTCTAAATGTCTCTGTGTCAGCTCTGATTTCTGTCTAGCTTTTATGAACTCCCTCAGCTTCTGGCAAATTTTGTGGCTTCTGAATTTCCAAATGTTTGTGCTGTGTCTGCCTCTGAGTTTACTCCAAAATGTTTCCCCTTTTCAAGGACTCCAGTAAAAAAATCAAGCCCCATGTTAGAAGGGGAGAGTCTCATAACTATGTAATCAAAAGGTCACAGCCACAACTAGGTGTGACATATCTCCAAGAAAGTAACCTAATCAAAAGGCCACACCCACAATTAGTGGGCTAATTTACATGGAAACAATCTAATCAAAGTTTCTACCCTAAACAATAGGTCTAGCCCCACCAAAATTGCATCATGATTGAAAGAAATGGCTTTTCTGTGTTACACAACAGTTTCAAAGAGTACACCTTCTAAGATGAAGGATAAGCTGTTGCATCTGGCCCTTCCTATGACTAAAAAAGAGGCACAACACCTGGTTTGCTTCTTTGGATATTGAAGACAATGTATTCCTCATTTAGGTGTGCTTTGATGGATCATTTACCAAGTGGCTAGAAAAGCTGCTACTTTTCAGTGGGGATTGGAACAAGAGGAAGCTCTGTGATGGGCCTAGGCTGCTGTGCAAGCTGCTCTGCCAGCTACTCTGCCACTTGGATCATAAGATCCAGCATATCCAATGCTACTGGAAGTGTCAATGGCAAATAGAGATGCTGCCTGTAGCCTGCCAAAGGAGACTCACAGCACATGACCTTAAGACTTTGGAGCAAAGTCTTACCATCTGCTACAGATAACTACTCTCCTTTAAGAAATAGCTTTTGGACTGCTATGGGCCTTAGTAGAGATTGAATACTTAACCATAGACCATCAAGTTACCATGACACTTGAGTTGGGTATTATGAACTGGGTTCCTTCTTATCTACCAAGCCATAAATTTGGGTGGGCACAGGAGTATTTATATGAGATAAGACTCGAGCAGGTACTGAAAGCACAAATAGGTTACATGTAGAAGTGGCCCAAATGTGCATGACCCCCACTCCTGCTACATTACCTTCTTTTTCCAAGGTCAGAGCTATAGCCTCTTGGGGAGTTTCTTATGGTCAGCTGACAGGAAGAGAAGTCGTGGGACTAGTTTACAGATGGTTTTACACGATATGCAGGTACCATACATATGTAGACAATTACAATACTGCAGTCACTTTTTGCGGATGTACCTGAAGGGAAATGGAGAGGGAAAATCCTCCCATAGTTTGGAGCTTTAAGCATTGCATCTGGTTGTTTATTTTGCTTGGAAGAAGAGCTAGCCTGAGTTTTGTTCGTATACTGACCCATGGGTTGTTACTAATGCTTTGGTTGGATGGTCAGGGAATTGGAAGGAGCATAACTGGAAAATTGGCAACAAAGAGGTCTGGGGAAAAGGTATGTGGATAGACCTTTCTGTGTTGGCAAAAAACATGAAAATATTTGTTTCTAATGTGAATGCTCAGCAGAGGAAAGTTTTAATAATCATTTGGATAAGATGATACCTGTCAGCCTCTTTTCCCATTCACTCCTGTCATTGTCAAATGGGCTCATAAGCAAAGTGGTCATGGTGGTAGAGATGGAGGATATGTATGGGCTCATCAATATGGACTTCCACTCACCAGGGCTCACCTGGCTGCAGCCACTGCTGAGTGCCCAATCTTTCAGCAGAGACTCACACTCAGTCCCTGATATGGGACTATAATCTAAGGTGGTCAGGTTGCTACCTGGTGGCAGTTTGATTACATTGGACCACTTCCATCACGGAAAGTGCAGCTATTTGCTCTAACTGGAATGAGCACATACTCTGGATATTGTTTTGCCTTCCTTATATGAAAAACTATAATCTGTGGACTTTTGGAATGCCTTATCCACCACCATGATTGTCCACACAGCATTGCTTCTGATGAAGGAACCCATTTTAATGCAAATGGAGTGCAGGAATGTGTACCTGCCCATGGATTACTCTGGTCTTATCATGTTCCCCATGATCAGGTGGCAGTTGCATTGATAAGATAGTGGAATGACCCGTTAAAGTCTAAATTGTAGTACTAGCTTAGTAGAAATACCTTGCAGGGATGTGGCAATGTTCTCTAGGTTAATGTGTATGCTATGAATCAACATCCATTCTATAGTGCTCTGTCTCCCATAACCAGGATTTATAGCTTCAAGAATTAAGGGGTGGAAGTCAGAGTTGTACCACTTATTATCACCCCTAATGACCCACTAGAAAGAGTTTTGTTACCTGTCACTACAAACTTATGCTCTGTTAGTCTATAGGTCTTATTTCTAAAAGTAAGAATGTGCCCCATCAGGAGACACGACTAGTCCAATGAACTGGAAGTTAAGACTGCCACCTGGCAACTTTGGATTTCTCATTTCTCTGTATCAACACAAATAAAGGAGATTATTTTAATGGCTGGGTTGATTTATTCTGGCTATCAAGGGGAAATAGGACTGCAACTAAACATGTAGGCATAGAAGAATTTTCCTGGGATACAGATCCCCTAACATGCCTCCTTTTACTACCATGTCCTGTGATTAAATCAATGGAAAACTGCAACAACCAAATCCAGAAAGACTACCACTGGCCCAGAAATTTCAGGAACAAAGTTTTGGTTCAAAAACAATTCCAGTTGGACTGTTTATTTTGGGTAAAGGAATCATGGAATGGGTAGTAGAAGAAGGTAGTGAAAAATATGAAGTACAACTATGTGACCAGTTACAGAAATTAGGATAATAGTATTAATATTTTCTCTTGTTTTGTTATGAGTATGTTTATATTTGTACATGTCATAGTCAGGTTTGTATGTCAACTTGACCAGGTGGTTCTTTCTAGTTGTCTCATGGGGCAAGTGCTGACCTGTCTATTGCTATGAGGACATTTTATGGACTTAAATCGTGACCACTTTAGTAGCATCCACAGTTGATTGCATTTGCAATCATCTAAGGAGAGTGTCTTCTGCAATGAGTGACACTTAATCTAATCACCAGAAAGCTTGTAAGGAGGACTCAGAAGAGACATCACTCTTCCTGCCTTAGCCAGCCAGCCACTTCTGAGAATTCATTAAGGACCTTCAATGGCTCTGCCAAAGGTGGCCTGCCCTACAGATCTTGGACTCTTACATCCCCATGATTGCCCAGCCACCTCCCCTGAAAGTTTATTGAGACCTTCATTGAAGCTGCCAGCTCACAGCCTGCCCTATAGACCTTGGACTCTACATCCCCAAGGTTACATGAGGCACTTTGATAAATTTCATATTTACAGATATCTCCCGCTGGTTCTGTTTCTCTGTAGAAACTAGCTAATACAGCTTGGTACTGGGAGTGGTCCTTAAACAGGATCTTAAAAATGGCTTTTTATTATTGGTTTTCTATTCTGACTGGACTCAAATGCATTAAAGAGTCTGTTTCCCATAATCAGAATGATGCTGCCAATACATGGAGTGAGCTAGCAAAATAGATAGTCAAAATATCACTATTGGATTCTGCTAATGTTTCGCTTATACAAAGCCAGACTCTGGGTGATAATATTTTTGACACCTTTAAGGAGTTTTGCAGAATTATAAGGTATAGAAATATTAGCTGATTGTTGTTAGGTATGCTGTATACACTGATGAGGAAAAGGGATGAGCTAAAGGCTTCAAACAAGAAGCTTACACACTGTATGACAGATGTAAAAGTTTCTGGGAGCACTTTGAAAGAAAATCTTATTTCCTGTGGCCATAGACTTGAGGTTCTTAAAATCAGACTCAGTCTCATTGTTAGAGTAGCAATTTTACAATGTAAACTGAAATCTCAGCCTTGCATGGTGTCTACTGTTGAACTGAGGGCATTGATTGGAAAGGAGTGGGATCCTGAAAAATGGGATGGTGGCATATGGGTTGATAATGATGGCTATGGAGAGGTTGAAATCCTAGGTCATGTTGAGTCTTCTAGATAACCGTATAATACTCTGGCCTGAGGATAAGGCCACCCAACCTCCAGCCTGCTTTGAGAAGTTGGCCACCCAACCTCCTCCTGAAGGGATTAACACTGGAGTGATTAATCCCGTTTCACCAGATTAAACTGCAAATGAATGCCCTGAAACATTTGGCTTGGAAAATACTTCATGACCTACCCCCACAACCCCACATTTCTTCCAGATGTATAACTAGACTCAAGTCCCAACAGACCCTTAAAGGTCAGGTACAAAGTGCCGCTTATGAGGAAGTACACTATACTCCAAAAGAACTGTATGAACTTTCCAATTTTCATAGACATAAATCAGGGGAATATGTGTGGCAATGGATTTTAAGGGTGTGAGATAATGGTGGGAAGAACATAAAGCTGGATCAGGCTGAATTTATTGATATGGGCTCACTAAGCAGAGATTCTGCATTCCATATTATAGCTCAATTGGTTAGAAAAGGCATTAACAGTTTGTTTGGATGGTTGGCTGAAACATGGATCAAAAAGTGACCGACATTTACTGAGGTTGAAATGCCAGAACTGTCCTGTTATAATGTAGATAAGGGTATTCAAGAACTTAGAGAGATTGGAATGTTAGAGTGGATTTATCATGGAGAGCCTGCTCATACTCCCCAGGAATGTCTGGAGGATGCACCTTTTGCCAGAACTGTGAGAAATAAATTTTTGAGACTAGCTCCATCATCCCTGAACAGCTCTGTAGTTGCCCTTCTCTGTCGTTCAAATATTACTGTGGGAACTACCTTCACTGAGCAGGAATCTTTAAACACAATGAAGATGATAGGATCCAGAGTGAGGTGACAGCACCTAATTGCCAGACACAGGATGAACATGACTATCATAATGGACATCAGACTCAAAGCAGGAGTCAAAATAATTTGACATGCAGAGACTTCTGTCACTGGTTAGTAGATTATGGGGTATCTAGAAGTATAATAGATAGGCAGTCTCCTAAATTCTTGTTTGAGGTGAATAAGCAAAAGAGTTCTAAGCCAAGTAAACAGAAGTCTAACTTGAATTACAAAAACAGAGAGTCACGGTCCCTTAATCAATTCCCAGACTTGACCTAGTTAACAGACCCAGTGCTCCTTGAATGAAAGGCAGTCCAGGTCCCTTTAGGGGACCACCCTGATACACTGCCACAAATTTATACAGTTAATCTTCTTCCAAGCTTCCCCCAAGGAGACTGATGGCTTTTTACCAGGATAACTGTGTATTGGGGAAAAGGAAATGATCAAGCATTTTGGGGATTATTAGACACTGGTTCAGAATTGACACTAATTCCAGGGGACCCAAAACATCACTCTAGTCCACCAGTCAAAGTGGGGTCTTATGGAGGTCAGGTGATTGATGGAGTTTTAGCTCAGATCTGTCTCATAGTGGGTCCCCAAAATGAGGCAAAATGCCTAGTTGGTATCTTTGGATTTTGGTACAACATATTCTTCATTCTGTAGTTATTTACCCAGTTCCAAAATGCATAATTGGAATAGACAAAAGGAAATTGGCAGAATTCCCACATTTTCTCTCTGACTCAAGGAGTGAGGGTTACTATGATAGGAAAGGCCAAATGGAAGCCACTAGAATTGCCTCTACCTAGCAAAACAGTAAATCAGAAGCAATACTGAATTCCTGGAGAGATTGCGGAAATGCGTGCCACTCTTAAGGAATTGAAGGTTAGAGGGGTGATGATTCTCAAAACATCCCCATTCAATTCTCCTATTTGACCTGTGCAGGAAAAGATGGGTCTTGGATGATGACGGCAAATCATTGTAGCTTCTGTTCCAGATGTGGCATCATTGCTTGAGCAAATCAATATATCCCCTAATACCTGGTATGCAGCTATTGATTTGGCAAATGATCTTTTTCTCAACAGCTGTTAGTAAGGACCACCAGAAAAAGTTTACTTTCAGCTGGCAAGGTTAGCAATATGCTTTTATCATTCTACCTCAGGGGTATCATCAACTCTACAGCCCTATGTCATAATCTTATCCACAGGGACCTTGATCATTTCTCCCTCCCACAAGACGTCACACTAGTCCATCATATTGATGATATCATGTTGATTGGACCTAGAGTGCAAGAAGTTGCAACTACTCTAGACTTCTTGGTACAGCATTTGTATGTCAGAGGATGGGAGATAAATCCAACAAAAATACAGAGGGTTTCCACTTCAGTGAAATTTCTAGGTGTCCAGCGGTGTGGAGTATGTTGAGATATACCTTTTTAAGGTGAAGGATAAGTTGCTACATCTGGCCCCTCCTATGACCAAAATGAGGCACAATGCCTAGTTAGTATCTTTGGATTTTGGTGCAACATATTCCTCATTTGGGTGTGGTAATCCATCCCATTTACTGAGTGACCAGAGATGCAGCTAATTTTGAGTGGTGATGTGAACAAGAGGAGGTTCTTAAATAGGTCCAGGCTGCTGTACAAGCTGCTCTGCCATTGAACAATATAAACCAGCAGATCCAATGGTGATGGAAATGTCAGTGACAAGTACAGATGCTGTGTGGAGACTTTGGCAGGACCCTATAGGAGAATTACAACATAGACCCTTCGGATTTTGGAGTAAAGCCTTACAAACTGCTACAGGTAACTACTCCCCTTTTGAGAAACAGTTTTTGGCCTGCTACTGGGCCTTAGTAGAGACTGAACGCTTAACCATGGGCCACCAAGTTACCATGAGACCTGAGTTGCCTATCATGAGCTGGGTGTTGTCTGACCCACTGTTCTAGTTTGCTAGCTGCTGGAATGCAATATACCAGAAACAGAATGGATTTTATAGAGGGGAATTTACTAAGTTCCTTTCAAGCCAGCACACCCAGCAAGCTATAAAGTTGGACGTATGCAGCAGCACTCCATCATAAAATGGAAATGGTATATATGAGATAGGGCCAGAGCAGATCCTGAAGGTACAAGTAAGTTACATGAGGAAGTGGCACAAATGCCCATGGTCTCCTGCTACATTACATACTTCTTCCCAGACCAGAGCTATGGCTTCTTGGGGAGTTCCTTACAGTTAATTGACTGAGGAAGAGAACACTTGGGCCTGGTTTACAGATGGTTCTGCACTATATGCAGGTACCACCTGAAAGTGGACAGTTGCAGCAATACAACCGCTTTCTGTGATGCCCCTGAGAGACAGTGGTGAAGGGAAATTCTGCCGATGAGCAGAACTTCAAGCAAGCACCTGGTTGTTTATTTTGCTTGGAAAGAGAGCTGACACGAGGTTTTTTTTTTTTTCTTTTTTTTTTTATTAACGGAAAGAAAAAAAAAGAAATTAACACAACATTTAGAAACCATACCGTTCTACATATGCACTCCGTTCTACATATGCACTCAGTAATTCTTAACATCATCACATAGATGCATGATCATTGTTTCTTAGTACATTTGCATCGGTTTAGAGGAACTAGCAACACAACAGAAAAAGATATAAAATGTTAATATAAAGAAAAGAAAAAAAGTAGTAATAATAGTAAAAAACAACAACAACAAACAAACCAGCAAGCAAACAAAAACAAAAAAAACCCTATAGCTCAGATGCAGCTTCATTCAGTGTTTTAACATGATTACTTTAAAATTAGGTATTATTGTGCTGTCCATTTTTGAGTTTTTGTATCTAGTCCTGTTGCACAGTCTCTATCCCTTCAGTTCAATTACCCATTATCTTACCCTGTTTCTAACTCCTGCTGAACTCTGTTACCAATGACATATTTCAAGTTTATTCTCGAATGTCCGTTCACATCAGTGGGACCATACAATATTTGTCCTTTAGTTTTTGGCTGGATTCACTCAGCATAATATTCTCTAGGTCCATCCATGTTATTACATGGTTCATAAGTTTATCTTGTCTTAACGCTGCATAATATTCCATCGTATGTATATACCACAGTTTGTTTAGCCACTCTTCTGTTGATGGAGATTTTGGCTGTTTCCATCTCTTTGCAATTGTAAATAACGCTGCTATAAACATTGGTGTGCAAATGTCCGTTTGTGTCTTTGCCCTTAAGTCCTTTGAGTAGATACCTAGCAATGGTATTGCTGGGTCGTATGGCAATTCTATATTCAGCTTTTTGAGGAACCGCCAAACTGCCTTCCACAGTGGTTGCACCCTTTGACATTCCCACCAACAGTGGATAAGTGTGCCTCTTCCTCCGCATCCTCTCCAGCACTTGTCATTTTCTGTTTTGTTGATAATGGCCATTCTGGTGGGTGTGAGATGATACCTCATTGTGGTTTTGATTTGCATTTCTCTAATGGCCAGGGACATTGAGCTTCTCTTCATGTGCCTCTTGACCATCCGTAATTCTTCTTCTGGTAGGTGTCTGTTCAAGTCTTTTTCCCATTTTGTAATTGGGTTGGCTGTCTTTTTGTTGTTGGGTTGAACAATCTCTTTATAAATTCTGGATACTAGACCTTTATCTGATATGTCGTTTCCAAATATTGTCTCCCATTGTGTAGGCTGTCTTTCTACTTTCTTGATGAAGTTCTTTGATGCACAAAAGTGTTTAATTTTGAGGAGCTCCCATTTATTTCTTTCTTTCTTCAGTGCTCTTGCTTTAGGTTTAAGGTCCATAAAACCGCCTCCAGTTGTAAGATTCGTAACATA
This sequence comes from Tamandua tetradactyla, assembly GCF_023851605.1. Taxonomy (NCBI): domain Eukaryota; kingdom Metazoa; phylum Chordata; class Mammalia; order Pilosa; family Myrmecophagidae; genus Tamandua; species Tamandua tetradactyla. The sequence goes on along the minus strand of NC_135347.1, from coordinate 45,413,793 downwards.
TCTCCCTACATTTTCCTCTAACTGTTTTATGGTCTTAGACCTAATGTTTAGATCTTTGATCCATTTTGAGTTAATTTTTGTATAAAGTGTGAGATACGGATCTTCTTTCATTCTTTTACTTATGGATATCCAGTTCTCTAGGCACCATTTATTGAAGAGACTGTTCTGTCCCAGGTGAGTTAGCTTGACTGCCTTATCAAAGATCAAATGTCCATAGATGAGAGGGTCTATATCTGAGCACTCTATTCGATTCCATTGGTCGATATATCTATCTTTATGCCAATACCATGCTGTTTTGACTACTGTGGCTTCATAATGTGCCTTAAAGTCCGGCAGCGTGAGACCTCCAGCTTCGTTATTTTTCCTCAAGATACTTTTAGCAATTCGGGGCACCCTGCCCTTCCAGATAAATTTGCTTATTGGTTTTTCTATTTCCGAAAAATAAGTTGTTGGGATTTTGATTGGTATTGCATTGAATCTGTAAATCAATTTAGGTAGGATTGACATCTTAACTATATTTAGTCTCCCAATCCATGAACACGGTATGCCCTTCCATCTATTTAGGTCTTCTGTGATTTCTTTTAGCAGTTTTTTGTAGTTTTCTTTATATAGGTTTTTTGTCTCTTTGGTTAAATTTATTCCTAGGTATTTTATTCTTTTAGTTGTGATTGTAAATGGGATTCGTTTCTTGATTTCCGCCTCAGCTTGTTCATTACTAGTGTATAGAAAAGCTACAGATTCTTGAATGTTGATCTTGTAGCCTGCTACCTTGCTGTACTCATTTATTAGCTCTAGTAATTTTGTTGTGGATTTTTCTGGGTTTTCTACGTATAGTATCATATCGTCTGCAAACAGTGATAGTTTTACTTCTTCCTTTCCAATTTTGATGCCTTGTATTTCTTTTTCTTGCCTAATTGCTCTGGCTAGAACCTCCAACACAATGTTGAATAATAGTGGTGATAGTGGACATCCTTGTCTTGTTCCTGATCTTAGGGGGAAAGTTTTCAATTTTTCCCCATTGAGGATGATATTAGCTGTGGGTTTTTCATATATTCCCTCTATCATTTTAAGGAAGTTCCCTTGTATTCCTATCTTTTGAAGTGTTTTCAGCAGGAAAGGATGTTGAATCTTGTCAAATGCCTTCTCTGCATCAATTGAGATTATCATGTGATTTTTCTGCTTTGATTTGTTGATATGGTGTATTACATTAATTGATTTTCTTATGTTGAACCATCCTTGCATACCTGGGATGAATCCTACTTGGTCATGATGTATAATTCTTTTAATGTGTTGTTGGATACGATTTGCTAGAATTTTATTGAGGATTTTTGCATCTGTATTCATTAGAGAGATTGGTCTGTAGTTTTCTTTTTTTGTAATATCTTTTCCTGGTTTTGGTATGAGGGTGATGTTGGCTTCATAGAATGGATTAGGTAGTTTTCCCTCCACTTCGATTATGTTGAAGAGTTTGAGGAGAGTAGGTACTAATTCTTTCTGGAATATTTGATAGAATTCACATGTGAAGCCGTCTGGTCCTGGACTTTTCTTTTTAGGGAGCTTTTGAATAACTAATTCAATCTCTTTACTTGTGATTGGTTTGTTGAGGTCATCTATTTCTTCTTGAGTCAAAGTTGGTTGTTCATGTCTTTCCAGGAACCTGTCCATTTCATCTAAATTGTTGTATTTATTAGCGTAAAGTTGTTCATAGTATCCTGTTATTACCTCCTTTATTTCTGTGAGGTCAGTAGTTATGTCTCCTCTTCCATTTCTAATCTTATTTATTTGCATCCTCTTTCTTCTTCTTTTTGTCAATCTTGCTAAGGGCCCATCAATCTTGTTGATTTTCTCATAGAACCAACTTCTGGTCTTATTGATTTTCTCTATTGTTTTCATGTTTTCAATTTCATTTATTTCTGCTCTAATCTTTGTTATTTCTTTCCTTTTGCTTGCTTTGGGATTAGTTTGCTGTTCTTTCTCCAGTTCTTCCAAGTGGACAGTTAATTCCTGCATTTTTGCCTTTTCTTCTTTTCTGATAAAGGCATTTAGGCCAATAAATTTCCCTCTTAGCACTGCCTTTGCTGCATCCCATAAGTTTTGATATGTTGTGTCTTCATTTTCATTTGCCTCTAGGTATTTACTAATTTCTCTTGCAATTTCTTCTTTGACCCACTTGTTGTTTAAGAGTGTGTTGTTGAGCCTCCATGTATTTATGAATTTTCTAGCACTTCGCCTATTATTGATTTCCAACTTCATTCCTTTATGATCCGAGAAAGTGTTGTGTATGATTTCAATCTTTTTAAATTTGTTAAGACTTGCTTTGTGACCCAGCATATGGTCTGTCTTTGAGAATGATCCATGAGCACTTGAAAAAAAGGTGTATCCTGCTGTTGTGGGATGTAATGTCCTATAAATGTCTGTTAAGTCAAGTTCATTTATAGTAATATTCAGGTTCTCTATTTCTTTATTGATCCTCTGTGTAGATGTTCTGTCCATTGATGAGAGTGGTGAATTGAAGTCTCCAACTATTATGGTATATGTGTCTATTTCACTTTTCAGTGTTTGCAGTTTATTCCTCACGTATTTTGGGGCATTCTGGTTCGGTGCATAAATATTTATGATTGTTATGTCTTCTTGCTTAATTGTTCCTTTTAATAGTATATAGTGTCCTTCTTTGTCTCTTTTAACTGTTTTACATTTGAAGTCTAATTTGTTGGATATTAGTATAGCCACTCCTGCTCTTTTCTGGTTGTTGTTTGCATGAAATATCTTTTCCCAACCTTTCACTTTCAACCTATATTTATCTTTGGGTCTAAGATGTGTTTCCTGTAGACAGCATATAGAAGGATCCTGTTTTTTAATCCATTCTGCCAGTCTATGTCTTTTGATTGGGGAATTCAGTCCATTAACATTTAGAGTTATTACTGTTTGGATAATATTTTCCTCTACCATTTTGCCTTTTGTATTATATATATCATATCTGACTTTCCTTCTTTCTACACTTTTCTCCATGCCTCTCTCTTCTGTCTTTTTGTATCTGACTCTAGTGCTTCCTTTAGTATTTCTTGCAGAGCTGGTCTCTTGGTCACAAGTTCTCTCAGTGACTTTTTGTCTGAGAATGTTTTAATTTCTCCCTCATTTTTGAAGGACAATTTTGCTGGATATAGGAGTCTTGGCTGGCAGTTTTTCTCTTTTAGTAACTTAAATATATCATCCCACTGTCTTCTAGCTTCCATGGTTTCTGCTGAGAAATCTACACATAGTCTTATTGGGTTTCCCTTGTATGTGACAGATTGTTTTTCTCTCGCTGCCTTCAAGATCCTCTCTTTCTCTTTGACCTCTGACATTCTAACTAGTAAATGTCTTGGGGAATGCCTATTTGTGTCTAATCTCTTTGGGGCGCGCTGCCCTTCTTGGATCTGTAATTTTAGGTCTTTCATAAGAGTTGGGAAATTTTCAGTGATAATTTCTTCCATTAGTTTTTCTCCTCCTTTTCCCTTCTCTTCTCCTTCTGGGACACCCACTACATGTATATGTGTATGGTTCACATTGTCCTTGAGTTCCCTGATACCTTGTTCAAATTTTTCCATTCTTTTCCGGATAGTTTCTGTTTCTTTTTGGAATTCAGATGTTTCATCCTCCAAATCACTAATTCTATCTTCTGTCTCTTTAAATCTGTCATTGTAGGTATCCATTGTTTTTTCCATCTTTTCTACTTTATCTTTCACTTCCATAAGTTCTGTGATTTGTTTTTTCAGTTTTTCTATTTCTTCTTTATGTTCAGCCCATGTCTTCTTCATGTCCTCCCTCAATTTATCGATTTCGTTTTTGAAGAGGTTTTCCATTTCTGTTCGTATATTCAGCATTAGTTGTTTCAGTTCCTGTATCTCATTTGAACTATTGATTTCTTCGTTTGACTGGGCCATATGTTCAATTTTCTGAGCGTGATCCGTTATCTTCTGCTGGCGTCTGGACATTTAGTCAGATTTCCCTGGGTGTTCGACCCCACAGGTTGAAAGATTTTTCTGTGCAATCTCTGGGTTCTGTTTTTCTTATCCTGCCCAGTAGGTGGTGCTCATGGCACATGTTTGTCTACGGGTTCCACCAGTGAAAGTTGCTGTGGGTCCTTTAAGTCTGGAAAATTCTCGCCGTAGGGGCGGTTCGGCAACTGAAGCGTCTTGGAAGAATGCCAGCTGGCCTGGGGTTCCGAATGCGGGGAGGGTCACTGGCTGCCGCAGCACGGGAGAGCGTCCGGCCGAATTAGCTAGTCGGCCCGGGGCACCAAGCGTGGCGGGAGGGCACCAGCTGTCGCAGCCCGGGAGAGTGCACTGTTCCCAGCCGGACGGGGGAGTCATGTGTTTGGAAGGGATCCCCCAGTCACTGTTCTCTGCAGTCTGGGGATTTCCGACCCAACTATCTCAGTTGTTCCGGGGGGCCTCGCGTGGTGGGGGCACCAGCCGCCGCAGCCTAAGGGGACCGCCTGTCCAATTCTACCAGCTGGCCTGGGAAGGTGGAAGGGAGGGACTCCGGTCGCTTGCCGTCCCACCCAGGAAAGCCCGTGCCCCTTGGTGATCTCACCGGAGCTGGTTCTCCGAGATAGTCAGCCGTTCCAGGATGGGGTACGCCGTCCCTTTGATCTCCCTCGTGGCTCCGGGAGCTGCTCTGTATTATCTCCACTCCCCCAGTAGCTGTTCTGGAGAAGGAAAAGTGAGGGCGGCAAGGCTGTCAAGGCTGGTAGCGGAGGAGCCGGTGAAGGCAGGGGAAGAGGGCACCGTGGTGATTGGAGAGCCGCTGGAGCAGGAGGAGAAAGAGGGGGGAGAAGGAGGGCGGGCGGGTTGGCTGCTGTGGGGTGTGGGCGCCGCGCGGCGGGCCGGTGGAGAGAGAGAGGGGAGAAGGAGGGCGGGCGGGTCGGCTGCTGCGGGGCGTGGGCGCCGCGCGGCGGGCCGGCGGAGAAAGAGAGGGGAGAAGGAGGGTGGGCGGGTCGGCTGCTGCGGGGCGTGTGACCAGAGGTTTTTTTTGTGTACTGACTCATTGGCTGTTCCTAATGATTTGGCTGGATGGTCAGGGACTTGGAAAGAGATGATTGGAAAATTAGCGACAAAAAGTTCTGGGGAAAGGTATGTGGATAGACCTTTTTGAGTGGGCTAAAAATATGAAGGTATTTGTGTACCATGTGAATGTGTACCAGAGGGTGACTTTGGCAGAGGAATATTTTGATAATCAAGTGGACAAGATGATTCTGTTGATACCAGGCAGACTCTTCCCCCAGCAACTCCTGTTATTGGCCAATGGGCTCATGAACAAAGTAATCATGGTAGTAGGGATGAGTTTATGCATGGGCTCAGCAGCATGGACTTCCACTCATCAAGGCTGACCTGGCTACAGCCACTGCTGAGTGACCAATCCACCAGTAGCAGAGACCCACACTCAAACCCATTATGGCACCATTCCCTGAGGTGATCATCTGGCTACATGGTGGCAGGTTGATTACATTAGACCAAACTTTCATCATGGAAGGGGTAGCAATTTTTTCTGAATGGAATAGACATATACTTTGGACATGGGTTTGTTTTCCCTGCATGCAATGCTTCTGCCAAAACTACCATTTGTGCCTTATCCATCATCATGGTATTCCACATAGCATTGCTTCTGATCAAGGAACCCAGTTCACAGCAAATGAAGTGCAGGAATGGACATATGCTCATGGAATTCTCTGGTCTTACCATGTTCCCTATCATCCAGAGGTAGCTGGATTGATAGAACAATGGAATGATCTTTTGAAAACTCAATTACAGTGCCAAATAGGTGGCAATTATTTGCAGTGCTGGGGTGATGTTCTCCAGGAGGCTGTGTATGCTCTGAATCAGCATCTGCTGTATGGTGCTATTTCTCCCATAGCCAGAATCCATGGGTCCAGGAACTAAGGGGTGAAAATGGGAGTGGCACCACTCACTATTACTCCCAATGATCTACTAGGAACATTTTTGATTCCTGTTCCTGTGACCTTGAGCTAAGCTGGTCTACAGGTTTCAGTTCCAGAAGGGGGAGTACTTTCACCAAGTGAAACAACAGTGATTCCATTGAACTTCATTCTAAGACTGCCACCTGCTTACTTTGGGCTACTAATGCCACTGAATCAACAAGCCAGGAAGGGAATTACTTTATTGCCAGGGTGATTGACCCTAACTATCAGGGGAAATAGAACTGCAACTACACACTGGAAGTAAAGAAGAGTTTTTCTGGAATATAAAAGACTAAAGAGCCTATAGGGTATCTCTTAGTACTACCATGCCCTGTGATTAAAATAAATGGAAAACTGCAACAACCCAATCCAGGCAGTACTACCAATGACTCTAAAACATCTTGAAGGTTTTGCTCACCCCACCAGGTGAAAAACCATAGCCAACTGAAGTGCTTGCTGAGGGTAAAGGGAATATAGAATGGGTAATGGAATAAGGTAGTGATAAATATGAACTATGACCATGCTATCAGTTTCAGAAACAAGGACTGTAATGGTATGAATATTTCATTCTTGCTTTGCAATTAGTATCTATGTATTTATACATTAATCAAATATCTTTTTATCTTATCCCCTTTATCATATGACATAACCTGTTTTGTTGTAAGATATCAAGTTTAAGAATGAATATTACCAAAGGACTTGCACCTTATTCTGGAGAGATTTAATATGTTTCTGGTTGTACATGGGACAGTTGAGTATCATTGGGCAAGAAAAAAATGTGTCTATTTAGAGATTAAGTATGGTTTAAGGTGATGTATATAGCTGCCAAGTAGGCAAGGGGTGGACTGTCATGGTCAAGTTCATGTGTCAAGTTGGCCAGGTGGTGGTGCCCATTTGTCTGGTCGGACAAGTGCTAGCCTGCCTGTAACTAGGAGGACATTTCAATGGTTTAAATCATGACCACGTTGGAGAGAAAGAGTGTCTTCTGCAATGGGTGACACTTAATCTAATCACTGGAAGACTTTTAAGGAGGATTCAGGAGAGACATCACTCTTCCTGCTTTAGTCAGCCAGAAACTTCATTGAGAACCTTCATTGGAGCTGCTAGCTTGTGGCCTGCTCTTCAGATGTTGGGCTCTTATATCCCTACGGTTGCCCAGTCAGTCTTCCTGGAGAGTTCACTGGGGATCTTCATTGGAGCTGCTATTTCTTGGCATGCCATACATACTTTGGACCCTACATCCCCATGGTTATGTGAGAAACTTTGATAAATTTTATATTTTTAAATATCTCCTGATGATTCTGTTTCTTTAGAGAATCCTATCTAATACAGTACATAAAGAAAATATCTTCGTTTTCTTCTCTACCTTATCCCCTTATAATATGGCATAAGTTGTATTGTTCATGACAAAGTATTTAAGTTATAGCATATCAAGTTTGAGTGAATATTATCCAAGGACTTGTACATTATTCTGGAGAGATCTTGTGCATTTCCAGTTGTACACATGACAGATGAGTATTCTCAGCAAAATATATGTCTGTTTTTGTTTTCTATTGAGAGATTAAATATGGTTTAAGGTCATGTGTATAGCTGCCAAGTTGATGAGGGGTGGACTGTGATGGTTGGGATCATGTGTCAACTTACCTAAGTAATGGTGTCCAGTTGTCTGGTTGAGCAAGCACTGACTTATCCAATAATTCAAGGACATTCTGTGGGCTTAAATTATCAATCATTTGTTTGCATTTTTGGCTGTTTACATCTACAATCAACAAAGGAGAGTATCTTCTGCAATTAAGGAATACAATCATTTGGATTTAACCCAATCAATAGAAGACTTTTAAGGGTGAGGTGAAGACTTCAGCAGTGAGAAAAGAGAATTTTCATCTCTACTTCAGCCAGCCAGCCTCTACTGGGAATTTGTCAAAAACTTTCATCATTGTTGCCAGCTCGTGGCCTGTCCTATGTAATTTGCACTCATCTCCATAGTTGCATGAAACACCTTTATAAAATCTCATGTTTGTAGATATCTCCTATTGGTTCCATTTCCCTAGAGAATCCTGACTAGTACAACCTGGAAGACCTGAAAGCAGGAAGTGGACAGACATTTGCGCACATAAGAAGGAATGAAGTCCATAAGCATGCAATAACATAGCTGAACCTTGAGGATATTATATTCAGTGAAATAGTTAGACACAGAAAGAGCAAATATTTTATGATCACACTTATATTAACAAATTATAATATGTAAACTCAAAAACATCAAATATAGAATGAGGCTAAAGAATGGGGACCAGTTGCTTAACATGTGCAAAATGTTTAACTAGGTTGAACTTAACATTTGAAAATGGGCCGAGGTGATGGCAGCACATTATTGTGAGAATATTTAACAGTGCAGAATGCTGTGGGAATGTGGGGAAAAGAGGAAGTTTAGAGTCATGTATGTCATCAGAAGGAAAGTTGGGGATTAAAATATTGGAAAGTATAACACAGTGAATCTTCTCGTGGTCCATGTCCATGATTCATTGTACAAATATAAAAAAGGTCTTCCGTGAATGAGAGCAGATGCATGATGCTATTATAAGGAGTTAATAATAGAGGTGCATGAGGTAAAAAGTACCTATTGCAAAATATGGAATATAGTTAACAGTGATATTTTAATTCTCTTTCATCAACATTACCAAACGTACTCCATTAACACTATGCACCAATAATAGCGGGAATTAAGAGTAAGGAGAATTAGCCTTTTCTTTCTTTCTTATTTTTATTTCTTTTCTGGCATACTAAAAACGTTCTAAATTTGATCATGGGATTGTGTTCACAACCAAGGATGATACTGTGAACCAGTGATTGTATACTTTGGATGGTTTCTAAACAATGTGAATATGTATCAATAAAATTGCATTAGTAAGTAAATAATATTTATGAACATTTTAAGACAGTAATAGAAAAAAATACACTTAAGACATGTTAGGGAAGAAAAAGTTATATTTCAGTAAAAACATCCAGTATTAAATACAGAAGTCAATGTAATATGAGTAAGCAATAGAAACAACAACACAACCACGGAAACAGATAAGCACTGACTTCAGATATGCAATTGTCTCATACTTGAAATTATTACACAATCATGTGAGATTCTGTTTCCAGCTAGATTCTGAACAATTGTCCTACTAGAATGGGTAAAGTTTGTACCACTAAGCTGGACAAAGTAGAAAAAAATGATGACAGACATTATTAAGAATTTGTACATTCAAGACCTCAGATAGAAGGGAAGTAGAGAGATAATCCAAACATTTGGTGACATTTCTCCTCCTCAAGGCATTTGCCAATAGAAAGGCTTCATTTATGAGCCTGAGAAGATCAACTGATCTTGCCCATGGGCAGGAGAAAAGTAGAATGGATTTCAAAGTCCCAGAGGGTTTCTGGGAAACAGCACAGGCATTCAGCTGGGACCCCAAATGTCCACATGGAGAAGTATCAGTCCAAAACTGACTAAAAATCCAATTTAAAAATTACCTCCATCCTCACTGGAATAAGATACTCTACTCCTAAATTAATGAATTGATCAAATCAAAATAAATTCTTCTTGGAGGATGACACTATCATACAGAGAGTCAATTTATCTCTAAAAGTTTGGCCATCAGTAAGGCCATGAAAATATTTTTATAGGGAATATAAACCCCAATATTGACTCTTTTAGAAAATAAAGAGATAAATCTAAATAATGTAATAATTTACCTTAAAAGAACATAAATAAATCCATCACATTTCAATAATGCATTTCAAAGAAAGATAAACATTTTCCAAAGCCAAAGTAATCAGTGAGAATATCGGCATTAATTTTTTCTTATTAATTGTTTGAATTTCTTAATTAATAGAAGAAAAATGTTTTCTTTTATCTGTTTCTACATTCACTCTGTTTTATGAAGGTTGTCCTTGTTGAAGTATGAAGAAATTCTGGTCTGAAACATATATATCTGGTGATTAGAGATAATGAGGGTCCATTTTCCAGTTGGCCAGGCATAGGGAAGAGAGGAAAAGTGTATATGCTTTAATTTTACTCAGTTGACTTTGTTACTATATATATGTGTGTGTGTGTGTGTGTGTGTGTGTGTGTGTATATATTTTGTTGGGAATAAGGAAAGAAAAAGTTTCAAGAAAGATGTCTTAGAAATATTTATTTCAGTGTTTGACTGCCTTTCTTGCTTTGTTTTTAATTTCTCAATCTGCTTGCGATAGACAAAGAGAGATGGGAAGAAGAAAAAGATATAATTAGTGACTGAGACAGCATGATAGAGAGAGAGAGAGCGAATTAAGACAATATGTAATTATGTATTCATTATTAGGAAATAGCGTTTACCTTGGCCCTCTTTGTCTTAATGGTATTCCTATATAAAATGTGATCAATGAGCACATTTAGGGAATCCTCATCCTATGAATTCCTGCACAAATTGTAACCTCAAAGGTGTTCAAAATCCTGAAATTTGTCCTGTGATTTCTCTATATTTCATCCTCCCGTGCAGATGCTAAAATATTGAGCTGGAAAGTGCTGTCAATGAGGCTTTATGAAGGATCTTTTCCTTTTTTTTTTTTTCCTAAAGTGGGTTTAACCTCTATATGCTCTATATGTGGAGGATTGCAGCCTCTTTTCTCTTTCCTTTAGCTGGTCTTACTTGGTCAGTTTTTTAAAATAAAAATCTAAACAATCTATTATACAGTGATAGTGATTCCTGAATCAAAACCTGGCTCTTCCTCTTATTATCTGTGTGCCAAATTTGGACAAGTTGTTTAATCCTCCATGCACTTGTTTCTTTATTCATAAGGTGGAAATGATGAAAAAACTAACCTCAAAATGTTGCTCATTAGTTAATGCAACTTAGTAATGAGTTAATCAAGTAAGGAATTTGTAATACTGCTTAACATAGTGAATTCTAACTAAGCATTATCTAATGTTTCAATTCATATTGCTAGGATGTGGCAATTATATCACCGCACATCTAGTGATAGTACACTATTTCTCCAGTTGCATACTATTTTGCTGATTCTAATATTGTTTCTTAAAAGGAGGGTTCTTAAAATGTGAATTTCATGGGACACCCAAACAGAATCAGTACAATTCATAAATATAAGCACATTTATTTTCTGAACTTCAAATCACCTGCTTATTATATGGATATATCAATGACTAAGTCTAATAATTTCATCTCATATGAAAATGCAAAATGATTGGTACCAGCTGCCTGTAGTCCTGTGCCATTAAGGGTTTGGAGATTCATGCTGTATCAGTCAGAATGATTATCATGATTCCTTGGTAATATATGCAATGAGCAAGAGTATGGATGTTTTGGTACTTGAGAATTTGCTGACCCTGCATTGGCAATTTAGCATCTCCTTGCTTTCAACAGAAAAATCTGCAATTGCTTAACTTGTTATGATCATACCTCTGGAGTCTGTCAGGATACATCCACTGGAAAAAGTTTAAGATTGAAATGCAGCACTTTCTACAGCATACATCTGAAACTCAGAACAGCTAGATTTGTTAAGTTAATCCATTCCCCTTGATTTCCTCAGCACCATGTTGGCAATGAGTCACTAATTTCTTTGGTTATATTTCAAGTTATGTAATGATGAATTGGAAGATGAGAGATGAAATTTTCTTCATTTTTTACGACTTCTAACAATTGAAAATTAAGATGATCTCTTGTATTATAAGGGAAAAACAGTAAAAGTACTTTCTGTGTGGATATATGTTATGAGTTACCCTCAACTCATAGGGAGAGAGAAATGTAGATACCTTTTGTATTAGTCAGGATTCTCTAGCAAAGCAGAATCAGCAGGAGATATCTGTAAATATGAGATTTGTAAAAGTGTCTCATGCAACTGTGGGAATGGAAGAGTCCAAAATCTGTAGGTCAGGCTGTGAAGCTGGCAACTCTGATGAAGGATCTCAATGAACTCTGCAGGAGAGGCTTGCTAGCTGAAGAAAAAAATGAAGTCTCTCCTCTTCCTTAATCTTCAACTGATTGGATTATCTTGTTTGCAAGAGACACGCCCTTAGTTGCTCCAAGGTGTAATCAGCCACAGCTGCAATCAATCTACTGACTGATGATTTAATAATACAACCTTCAGGCTTATAAATCAGCCATGAAATATACTTGCAGTAATAGTCAGGCCAGTGCTTCCCTTATCAAGCAACTGGGCATCATCATTTGCCCAAGTTGACACCGGAATCTAACCATCAAACCTTTACTCTAGCCAAGACAGTTAATATTCATGACTAGGAACCTATAGATGCCCAACACTTTCTGCTGAACTAGCATGACTATATGAACATTTAGTGTATTCTAAATATACTAATGTTTAGTGTATGAACATTTAGTGTATTAGTGTATGAACATTTCAATACACTAATAAACATTTAAATTGTTTTTTTTTAAATAGAAGTATATACATAGATGTATACATAGGTGTGCGTATTTCTGTCCATAAAGGAGCACGTACATTCAGATATATGTGTTGGTCATTAGAACACTTATCAATTAGGTCTACTGTTTTCTTGTCTATGGGATGTGAACAGTGATAATACATAGTAGAATTGCATTGAGAATTGGAATTAACCCATTTTTCATTTATACTGCTTGGGCTTTACTGTCTTCTTTCAAAATGATGTTCAACACCCAGCAAATAAACCTGGACTATTAAAATTATTAATTGCATAAACACATATGCAAATAAGTTATAACGTTGTACAGAAAGGAGAATTCAAGCACAATTTTAATGTTTATATATATATTGCACATTTATAACATATTCATAAACATATATATATACATATACATATATGCACAAGGAACTTTGTCCCAAATTTCTTTAAAGAATTCTGAATTCTGAATTGGCCAAAAAATATTTAATTTTCCCATTCTATCTGGTATCTGTGTACGAAAGCATTTCCCCTTTGATCTAAAGAGAATTTCTCAGATCCATTGTTTATATAAGGTCAGCAGATTTCTAATAATACTAGTTCATGGATCTCCATATTCAGTAATTGAAAATTTTAAGCAGTCCTGTCAGTATCTTAGTGTGTGATGATGTATGTGAGTGCAAGTGAATATATTTGTGAAAGGGAGTTTATCTGAATAGTAAACAGATAAAATCAAGCTTTATGCAAATGGAATGGTTCAGAATTTGCAGGGATGTAGCTGATGACACCATCGATTGATAAACGGCATTAAGAATGAGTTGAATAACATTGTAGTCCCTACGCTCCTGCTTATGTAAAGTCCAAAGGGTGATGTTTCATTTTTTTCCTTTTTTTTCCCCAATAAACAGTTAGGAGGCTGTTACTGAGGCATAAATTATGCTATCTGTAGCCTCATGCCAGTTACCAGAATATTATATTCTCTCTCACTATTTCTGCATCTTTCCTGAAGATGCTATGGGCCATGCTACAATTACAGAAGCTGGTAGGGCATTTCTTTTATTATATTATTTGATCATTGAACCAGTGTTAGTTTGGAATCAAAGGGAAAAGCAGTATTTTAGCATTGAGACAAATTATATTAAGCTCTCTAATTCAATCCAGGAAATAATATAGGATTTCTTCAACATTGTCTTTTATAGAAGGAAAATATTCACATTTCCTCTTTCTCTTTTGATATGTGGCTCATTGAATGTCTCTTTTGTTGGTTATATTAGTATCTCCCTAAACTCACAAAAATAATTATGTGTATAGAGTATCTTGAAAGTTTCAGGGTTCCATGACAACCATAGATTTTTCCCAAGTTATTCCTGGCTCAACACACATACCTTCTCTCTCTCTCTCTCTCTCTCTTTCACATTTCTATTTCATTATGCTTTGTTGCCATATCTAGAATCTAAAAAAGAACATTGAATTGAAATGGCATGAACAGACATCCTTCTCTTGTTTCTGACTTTAGGGAAAATGCATGCGCTCATTAACCGTTAAGCGTGATGTTAGCTGTGTTTCATAGATGCCTTTTATAAGAGATTGAAGAAGTTTCCTTCTGTGATAGATTGAATGTTGGACCCCCAATGTTTCATAATCCCCAGAAACTGCATGTATGTTACCTTGCCGTGGTCCAGACGCAGCAGAGGGAACGGGCTTGAAGGTGTGGAGGGTCGTTGGCGCGAGAAGAACACCAAGAGACAGCTTAGAGAATTTTCTTCTGAGAAGAGTTGCTTAGATTTATTTTTGCTTAACTGATTTTATACCCTTATTTTTGGCAAGGAAACAGGTATCACAGAATCATGGTTGTGTCATGGCTTACGTTTTAGGTAAAGTTACAGGTTCAGGGAAGCAAAGCGAAAGTACACGTTTTGATTTTCTTAGGAACACGTACACAAGATTTTAATAGCAGCAGGATATTGGCTTAAACCACAGACATTGTGTTTGCAGTTTTCTGAGTTTAGACTTTCTTCTACAGGTGAGGCAATATGTCAAGACCTATTTTAATCTGGTTAAACGTTAGCTTGTTTTGATTAAAAGGTTACATTGTTTACTTAGATTTTTTATCATTTTATAGCAATGGACCGGTGCCATGGTGGGGAGTAAATTTCTAGGATGGCTCAATGCAGGGTTTTTTAATTGTAAGTGTTTACTTTCTATGGGGTACTTTTCTGTGACTTGTTCTAAAAACACTTCTGCCTGCTGTATCTGCAGCATGACTTGCTTAATGGGGGCGTCCCAACCTAATTTTTTCCAGTCATTAACAAGGTTTTGCAATTTGTACAATTTGTATCATTTTTTCCAATTCTTTTGCTTTCTGATTCGTTTTGTTATAATGCTTGGAGTACAACCAGCAACAAGAAACACACAATTAGTGTCGTTAATCCCAGTATTTTTCTATTACACCATTTTATGCCTCGTCCTCTTTTGGGGCGTTGAAGGCCTTGCCACCGCCCTTCCTTGCAGGGAACCGTGTCAAACCAGGGAGGGAAAAGAGGACGCGGCATTACCTTATATGGTAAAAGGGATTTTGCAGATATCATTGATATAAGGATTGTGAGATGGGGTAGATTATTCTAGATTTTCCAGGTGAGCCCAATATAATCACAAGGATTCTTAGAAGAGGGAGACAATAGCATAAGAGTCAGTAGTAGGAGTTGTGACAACGGAAGACAGAAAGTGGAGTGATACCAGGAAGCCAGTGATCTCTATAAATTGAAAAAGACAAGGAAACTGTTTCTTCCCTTAAGCCTCCAGAAGGATTCAACCCTGCTGACAACTTAATTTAGACTTCTGACCTCCAGTAATGTAAAAATAAAATTATGTTCTTTTAAGCCCCTGTGCTGGTTTGAAACTGTTGTGTACCCCAGAAAAGATATGTTCTTTAATACTCATTCACTATTGCTGGGTGGTATCTCTGATTGTTTCCACAGAGATGTGGTGGTAACTTCTGATTAGGTGGTTTCTATGGAGATGTGTCGCCACACATTAAGTTGGCATTGCTTACTGGAGTCCTTCAAGAGGGAAATATTTTGAAAAAAGCTTCAGAACCAACATAACCCAGACAGCCCGAGACCTTTGAAGATCCAGAAGGAAAACACCCCTTGTAAAAATTATGAAATGAGAAGTTGGGCCAGAAAGCTGGTATATGTCACCATGTGCCTTCCCAGGGGACAGAGGTGTCCAGATGGCATCAGCCTTTCTTGAGTGAAGGTGAGTGAAGGTAACCTCTTGCTGGTGCCTTAACTTGGACATTTTCAAGGTCTTAGAAAAGTAAACTTGCAACTTAATAAACTGTCTTTTAAAAATCACTCTGTTTCTGGTATATTGCATTCCAACAGCTTTAACAAACTAATACAGCCACTAAATTTGTGGAAATTTGTTTTAGAAGCAATCAGGAATGAATATCAATTTTAAAGATCTCTGCCATCCTAAGTGTTATGTTATTCACCTTTAGGAGCGTTTACATCCTCCTTTGCCACAGCAGTAGTAAACAAAGTGGAACAATATCTAAATCTTTCTTGGAAAACTGTTTATATCATGCATTTTTTTTTCTTGAATGGAAAATTCCTGAGAATTGGAAATTATCCATTTCATGTAAATTTTCTTGTAGCAAAATTGCCCATAGTATTTCCTTATAATCTTTTTTTTTTAAATTTCTGTGAGTTTGGTAATGATGCCCCTTCTTTAATGCATGAGAACTTGAGTTTTTTCTTGGTAACTCTAGCTATAGGTTTGTAAGCTTTGCTGATCTTTTAAAAAAACAACTTTTATTATTATTGACTTTTATCTCTTGTTTCCTTATTCCCTATTTCATTTATGTCCACTCTAAACTTTGTTGCCTGCCTCTTGCTTGTATTGGGTTTAGTTCTTCTTCTTTTACCCCTTTCTTAAGTTAGAAAGTTAGGTACTGATTAGGCATCATTCTTACTTGTTAAATATAGGCATTTATAGTCATAAATGTTCCTCTAAGCACTGTTTTAGCTATATGCTGTAAGTTTTGGTACACTGTAGTGCTCATTTTCATTTATCTCTATGTATTTATAACTTTTCTTGTGACTTCTGGGTTTACCCATTGGTTATTTGGAAGTACGTTGTTTAATTTCAACATATTTCTAAATTTCCAAAACTTTCTTCTGTTTTTAATTTTCAATTTATTTCAGCTGTGGTCAGAGAAGATAATTCATATGATTTTATCATTTTAAATTTAGAGAGTTTATTTATGAACTAGCATATGGTCTCTTCTGGAAAAGGTTTCACTTATAATAGAGACTAATGCACATTCAGTTTTGGGGAGTGGAGTCTTCTATAAATGTCTGTTAAGTCTAATTGGTTTAAAGTATCCTTTAAGTATTCTATATCCATATTCATCTCCTAACTAGTTGCTTAAGCATTATTGAGTATAGGGTATTGAAGTCTCCAGCAATTTTGGTGGAACTTCTATTTCTCTGTTCAATTTTGTCAGTATTTGATTCATGCGTTTTGTGGCTCTGTTTTCAGGTGCATATTTGTATATAATCACTATTTCTACCTGAAAAATTGGCACTCTTTTCTTTGTAAAATATCTGTCCTTATTTATGGATACATTTATTTGCTCATAGTAAAATCTATTTTGTCTGATACTGTGGTTCTTTTACAGTTATTTGCATGATATAATTTTTCTATCCTTTTCCATTAGACATATTTGTGTCTATCTATAGTTCTAAATGAATTTTTTTCAGCCTGGCAATCTCTGCCTTTTGATTGGATTTTTAGATCCATATACATTTACTATTGTTATTAATGTAGAATATTGCTTTTAATTTTATATTCTAAAGGACTCATATCTTTTTTGACCCTCTCTTACTCGACTGCACTCTTTTGCATCATGTGTAACATTTTAATGAATAATGATTTGCTAAACATATTTTTTCACTTATTTTCTTAGTGATTCCTCAAGGGCTTACAGTATACATCTTAACTGATCAGAATCTACTTATGATTTATACTAAGTTATATGAATAAACATCAACAGATACATTGGAAGAATTAGTACTGGGGCTGAAGATACACCATAGTCAAATAGAGAATAGGTCATTATTTTAATCAGAGGTATTGCATGGAAGATATCAATATCAGATGGAAGGAAAGCATCTAAAGAGAAAGCAAGGAAAGTGCTTATGAGAGAAAATGTTAGTTCTAAATATCTGTCATTTCCAGAGATGGTTGAAAACAGCTCAGGGAAGTATCAGGCAAAAAATTCCTTCTCCTATTCTTCTCCTCACTCTGCCCTTCATTACCACCACTATTTTTCAGTCCTACCCCCAATTAGAATGTGCAATAAGCAAATTGAGAGAGAAGTAGAAACACTACACAGGTGAAGAAAATCAGAAATGACCAGCCTTCTCTTCCTAGATCATTGCTTCCCATTTACAGCAAGCTCTAGCTGGGAGAGGGGAGGGAGGAGTCCAAAGTTGTAAAATAAATTTGAGTTTTAAACATTTTCTAAGCAGTTTCTCCCAGTTTCTTTATAAAAGCAGAAGAAAAACTGGTCCCAGTGAACAACTGAGTTGAACAACCATAAACTCGTTCCATGATTCTATTGGAAGACTCATATTTCTCAAAGCTAGTTTGTGATAGTCCACCCTGATTTAGGCTATTCCACTGACCTTGCATTATGAAATTTGGCCAATATGAATTTGTTGGTTTCTATGGGGTGGGGGTGAGGAGAGGCACACATGGCTGATTTTATAGTTTTGTGGTCAGTCAATTTGTGTTAATTTTTGTGGTATTTTTGTTTCCCTGAGATATGTTGATTCTGTACAGGCTCTTTTCTTCTTCACTTTATAATTTATATCTAAATTTCTTCTATAACTGGACTAGTCCATTGAAAGCCTCTCTCTAGAAAATATTTTTCACTATTAACTGATTGCACAAAGATAAGAACTCTTTATTAGAAATGCATATACAACATTTTCCAAAATACTTGAGTAGTTAGGGGCATGATCAGTCCATAAGCTTTATTGCATCTTTGAAATCTTAGAATCTTAAGAATGATTAGCTTGCAGATATATTTCTTATGTTCATGTAGAGGAAAAACACAAAAATTCCTATTTTGGCCATAAAGGCAAGATTCTTTCACCAATAATAGAATTTTGCATCAAAATTCAAAGTAAGAATTCCTATGGTATGTTTTAAAATCTTTTCAAAATTAACTCAATTAGATGCAATTTGAAAATAATTATGAAGAAAAGTATCACAAAACTTGACATAATATAGTGTAGTTTTCTGTATTTGTATGTAATAGAAGTTCTAGATTCTAAAATATATGGAATGCTTTCACATAGTTACATGCCTTTGAAAGTTATACCATGTTTTATATTGAATTTAATTCATTCAGTCATTAACTAATTAAATCTCTTTAACTAATTTGTCAGACTTCTTTTAATATACAACAATACAGGGTGAGGGAAGAATCACTACAATTGTATTGGTTGCAAACCGGTTGTTGGCATTATAAAATCATATACATATGGTAACTTACATTTGACTTCCAGACCAATATGACAGATAACAGCTTTGAATGTGACCATACATTGTGAAAAGTTCTCAAAGCATTGTGCATCTGCTTGTGTGATTATCTAGCGTTATCTGAATATTTATATTGAGGAACTACATGCTATTGGTTTCCATATATAAAATATAACCTAAATATCTAAAAAAAAATCAAAATCATGATGGCATTGAACAGCAGTGTTTCTAATATTTTCTTCTCTATTTAAGGACGTCCCAATTTTTAATGTTTTATCCTTTCTAATGTTATATCCTGTAAAATTATACTAAAATGATTATAGGTATCCTCTATAATGGTATAGCTTCTAGAATAGTGTATTGATTTTTTTGAGGCATGAAGTGGAAATATATTTTATTAACTATGGTTGTGGTATGTTCTAAACTATTTGGAAAATTGTTTCATCTTAAAAATAATAGTGCATTAAAAAGTTGCTCTATGCATTATGGTGGCATTTAGTATACATAAGGAATATTTTACCAAAATTCCAAAATTTCCCATGCATTGTTTTCTATGAACTGGAAAACAAATGTCTGAACAAAAAGAAATTCAAGTATACTTTAATTCAGAGACTTTTGGATTCAAAGAATCCAATATAAATTAAATTCTAGAGAAGAAAAAACTCTTGCTATGTGAACAGGTATTGGCAGATACTTTCTTTTCTAGAGGAAGTGCCAGCTATAGGCCCATAGCTGGGGTGAAATATTGGGCTTGCCATTGAATGAAGTATACTGTTATGGTAGCAAGATAACAGTGGGCTTTTCTTAATGGGAAAATGACGTATGGATTGAATTCTGTAAGAACTCAACATAAAGCTATCTTCCCATGCCCACCAAATTTCCTTACTAAAACTTCTGCTTATTAGGTATTGGTTCTAGAAACTGTGATCTGTGCTAGAATAAAAGACAGAGATTTTACAGTATGTAGAGACTTAATTCTCTTCAAAGTGAGAAGCCAGTAATACACACAGAAGTGATCACACACTCAAGATTTTTGAAACCAGTAGAGAACTGAAAAAAATGAAAGCTGCAAACAATACATTCCCAATAATTTTAAGTCCTCTTTGGATTAAAGTGGCCAACTCTTTGCCATAGCTTCCTGGCAGATTAAAGGATGTACAGTTTCTGGGATACTTGATATTTACTTTATTCTAGATGGTTCTTTAAAACACAATTTCTGATAAACATTGAAACATAAGGAAACTCAGAAAGAAATAAGAAAAAGTAGTCCTTAAAAAAAACATTAGTCAATAGTAGCAAACTTATCCAGATATTAGAAATAAAAAGATTTTAAGTATTGTTATTATTTTGTTAAAAACCTAAAGAAAAATATGGAAATTAAACTAAAATACAGAAAATTTCAAAAGAAAAATTTATCTTTAAAATAAGTAACTGTATCAGAAATCAAGATTTCAATGCATGGATTTAACACTTGTCTGGATATATAACAGAAGAAAGAATCATTGTTTTCAAAGATGTAAAATAAAAATTCTTTAAGGTGGTGTACTGAAGGGGAAAATGAATAAAAAATAGACTATGTGAGACAAGCTGGGCAGCATTACACAATCTACATTTTGTGTAGTTAAAGTGTCAGAAGGAAAAAAGAGAGAGAATGGAGAAGAAATATTTGAAAAGCTAATGGCAAAGAATTTTCCACTAGTAATAAAAACCTTAACCAAAGATTCAAGAAGCTCTGTGCCTCCCAAGCAGGAGAAATACAATGAAAACTAGACTGAGGCATATCTAGTCAAACCTTTGATAAATTATGGATGAAGAGAATATCATGAAGCAACCAGGGCAGGAAAAAGAAGATAAATTTCAGCAATGTTAATTTCAATTCATGTATTAATAGGAACAGTTGAAGCAGAAGAAAAAAATAACTTTACAATAATACAAACATACAAAAAAACTGCCTAATCAGAAGTCTACAAAGAGGAAAAATCATTCAAACATGAAGGATAATAAAAATGCTTCAGACAAATAACATTAAGAAAAGTATTTCCAGCACACTTGCACCATGAGAAAAAAAGTAAATTTATTTCTTTTGGATGAAAGGAGATGACCAAAAATTTTATATAATTGATATGGAACTCAAATATGTTAACCTAAGCTTCCACTGTCAAAACAAGGCAGACAGAAGTACAATGGCAGCATAGGGAGTTGTAGGGCTTAGTCCATCCTCCAGGGCAGCAAGTAAATAGCCAGGAACTGTCTGAAGCAACTGTTTGGGGGATTTCAGAGACCAGATGCACATGGTACAACCAGAAATGAGTGAAAATACTGATAAATTGCAACAAAGATGTTGTAAGTAAATACTTCCATGCTGAGGAACCTGCCACCCCACCCCCACCGGCATGGAGGGATGTCTCAGGGTCACTTCTTGGCGGGAAAAAGAAACCCTTCTTCACAGGAGCAAGAAACTACTCAGTCAGCCACCAATTGCAGATTTGATTAATGAATTCAGAATGCTGAATACCAGCTCTGATCAGAGATACATTTACAATGCAGTCAAGAAAGAAACTGGAACTTCTGTTTCAGCCATGCTTCCAGCAGGGAGGAAGCAGGGGAGATGTAAAAAATGGAAGCCTGTGGACTTGGCTGAGATCAGAGTGTTGGATGAGGGTTTTGCCACAAGAAAAGGGGCACATATAGCCAGGTAACAATTTTCGCTCTTGATTTGCAAATTTAGTGGGGGGAGGGGCAGCTCTGAGAAGAGCTTTCTCCATTCTTGCTTCCTTCCTTCCTTCCTTCCTTCCTTCCTTCTTCTTTCTTTCAGCAGTTCAGTTAAGAACTAAAACAGTCTCTGTTTTCAGCCCTGCCCCAGACAGGGTTGGAAGTACAGGTGACTGAGAGAAAAATAACTCATCATGTAGGGGAGATAGTTTCCTAAAGGGCAGATCTTCCCCAAGACAGGGTGACAGGGCCCTACACAAATGGAGGCTGATATTTAGAGACGTTAGACCCCAGGGACTGGGATATCAGCAATGGTTTCAACCTACAAAGGCTAGAACCCAGCCACTCTGAAATACTGTCTAGCAAGAGTGGAAGTAGGGCTGCTTCAGAGTCACTGTGGCTTTTCCAGCCTTCAAAACAAAGGGCTAAGGAATGGTTCCTCTCCAATAAAGGGTTGAGGGCAAGTCCCAGCACAGGTGGCAGCACTTATTTAGATAACTCAGGCCCCGGGGGTGGGAAGATATTAATAGTTTCAAATAGCTCCTCTCCCTTAACGCTTCTGTCTCAGGGATGGTGTCAGCTGAGAATTAAAGACACAGCACCGCCCTGTGATGGTAAGGTTGCATAGAACAGGAACAACAAAGATTAAAGAGGCATCACAGGAAAGCACACTGCTGCTCTCATCCCCAGGGATGCTGCATAAAGAGCTACACTGTCTTCATGACACCTGAACCTGTCTTGTCTGGGGAAAAACTGTCTGGAGTAGATCCTCTCTGGGGGGACCACCTCCCAGAACCAGCCCTCCAGGTAAAAGTTGCTAGAGGAACAAAAGTAGTGTTACATGTAGAGGCAAACAAACAAAATAAAACAAAACAGCAGATTAAAATTTCCTGGTGAGGTAGGGGGAAGAAAAACATTTTTTTTCTGGAGGTGAGGCAATTGCACAAAAAAGGGCAATCTCTAAAATTATTCTATACATACTGGGAAAAAAATCAGACAAATAAAAGCTGAAAAAATTCTGATGAGTTAAATAGAGACTGTGTTAGAGTTCTAGAATAAATTAAACCAAATGTCAAAGAATAGTTAGAGCACAAAGCCAATAAAGAAGAAAACACTTTGTGAGAGAGAGAAAATGATCTCCTGAATAAACTAATGAAGAATATCAGATGTCTGAATACCAGCAAAAAATCATGAGTCACACTAGGAAGCACGAAGATATAACCTAGACAAAGGAACAGACTAAAACGCCAAATGAGATGCAGAAGTAGAAGAAACTAGTTAAGAATTTTCAAACAAACCTTCTAAATCAATTCAATGAGTTGAAAAAAAAATGTAGCAAAAGGGATGAAAGATACAAGGAAGCAAATAGGTGACCAAAAAGAAGAACACAGGAACTTGCAAAAAAAAAAAAAAAATTGACAGAACTTATGGGAATGAAAGGTGGAATAGAGGAGTTGAAACATACAATGGAGGCATACAGTGGCAGATTTGAAGAGACAGAAAAGAATTAGGCAACCAGAAGACAAGACGTCCGAAATCTTACACACAAACAACAGATAGGGAAATGAAAGGAAAAATTTGAGCAGGGCCTCAGGGAATTTAATGACAACATGAAGCACATTAATGTATGTGTTATAAGTATCCCAGAAGGAGAAAAGAAGTATATTTCTTTATGTGATAACAGACAGAAAGAATAATTGAAAAAATGATTTAACTATTCTTACCAAAGACATCAAATTACAGGTCCAAGAACTGCAATGTACCCTAAACAGAATAGAGCCAAATAGACCTACTCCAAGACACTTACTAAACAGACAGTCAAAAGCCAAAAACAAAGACAAAGAAAGAATTATGAAAGCAGCAAGAGGAAAGCATTCATTACATTTAAGATTAACTCAATAAGACTAAATGTGGATTTCTCAGCAGAATCCATGAAGGGAAGAAGACAGTAGTAAGATATATTTAATATACTCAAAGAGTATACCAATAATCCTATAGATAGGGCAGAACCATGGAAACATTGTTTTCCCTGTTTCACCAAAAAGATCTCCTCAGGCCAGAAGATGGGGCCCACCCATGAATGTGTACAGGGTAGATTCACCTTGGCACTTGGAAGGGCAGACCACTTACCCCAGCACTTGGAAGGAATGGGACTTGCACTCCATTGTTCAGAGAGAGTGCTGCCATCCCAGTGCTGAAAGATGGTGGTACCAGTGCCCCAATGCTCATGGAGAGCTTGATCACTATACCAACGCTCAGAGAGTATGGGACCTTCACCCCAGTTTTCAAGAACATAGCCCATGTGCAAGCATTTGGCTGAGATGGGACTGACACTCCATCAGGTCCAGAGGACAAAATATTAATTCACAAATGACTCTCAGACCTTGAAATCTAATGGAGTTTGCTTTGCTGGATTATGGACTTTTGGGGGACTCATGATACTCTTTTATCTTCAAATTTCTCTGCTTTGGAATAAGAATATTTATCCTATGTCTGTCCTTCCATTGTGTATTGGGAGCTGATGACTTGTTTTTAGGTTTCAAAAGTCTATCATGCAGAGCACTTTTGCCCCAGACTGGTCAAACCCATAAATGATAGGAAGTTGGACTCAGCTTTATCCTAAAATAACTTAAAGATCTTCAGATAATGTGATGGAATAAAGATATCTTGCATGTGGGAAGAACATATCTTCTTGGGATACAGTGGGCAGACTGTGGTGACTTGTAATTATGTACCTCCCAAGAACCATGTTTTTTATCTTAATCCCTTTCTGTGGGTGTGACTCCATTATAAGTAGGATCTTTGGATGAAGTTACTTCAGTTAATGTGTAACCCAAGTGAAGTATGATCCTGTTACTATCACTTTCTTAATCATATTATCAATGGCCTTATAGAGAAAGATAGAGAGAAGTAGAATCCATGGAGAACATACAGAAACTGGAGATAAATGGAACCTAGAAAAGAAAGGAGAAGATGCTATTAGGTACATTGCCAAGTAACAGTGAAGCCCAAGATGTCTGGAAAGCAGTCGCAGAATGCCACAGTCTTTGAGGAAAAAGCATCATCTTGCTGATGCCTCAATTTGGGACTTCTAATCTCAAAACCTTGAGCCAATGAATTCCTATTTAATATTTGTTTCACGAGCTAAGAAACCAATACAATATTCAATAAATTACTGATGAAGAACAAAGTCAAAGGGCTGACACTACATGACCTCGAGACTTACTACAAATGTGCAGTAATAAAGACAGTGTGATATTGATGAAAGAATAAACAAATGGACAATTTGAATATAATCAAAAATCTAGAAATTTGTCCACACAAATATAGTTGGCTGATCTTTGTAAAAGGAGTAAAGACAATTCAATGGAGAAAGGATAGTATTTTCAATGATGATTCTGGAATAATTGGATCCTATATGAAAAAAGCAAGAGACTCAAAATTTATAGCATTCACAAACATAAACTGAAAATTGATCAAATCTGTTCTAGTTTGCTAGCTCCCAGAATGCGATATACCAGAAATGGAATGGTTTTTAAAAAGAGGAATTTAATATGTTATTAGTTTACAGTTCTTAGGCCAAGAAAATTGTCCAAATTTACACAAGTCTATAGAAATATCCAATTCAAGGCATCCAAGGAAAGAAACCTTGGTTCAAGAAGGCTGTTGATGTTCAGTGTATCTCTCTCAGTTGAAAGAGCACATGGTGAACGTGGCAACATCTGCTAGCTTTCTTTCCAGGCTTCTTGCTTCATGAAGCTCCCCAGAAGTTGTTTTTCTTCTTTAGCTCCAAAGTTCACTGGCTGGTGAACTCTCTGCTTCTCATGGCTATATCATGCCAAAGTTTTCTCCAAAATACTTCTTCTTTTATAGGATTCCAGTAAACCAGTCAAGACCCACATAGAATGGGTGGAGAAATGTCTCCATCCAATCAAGTTTAATATCCACAATTGATTGAGTCACAACTCTCTGGAGATGCCTAATCATGTTTCCAATTTATAGTACTGAATAGGGATTAGAAGAAACCATTGCTCACACAAGATTGATTAGGATTAAAATATGACATTTCTAGGATATATAAATCCTTTCAAACCAGCACAATACACCTCAACATAAACTGCAAATCCCCACGTCTAGAAGATAACATGGGAGAAAATTAGGTGACTTTAATAAGTATTGTGATGACTTTTTAGATACATCACCAAATGCACGGTCCATGAAATAAAACAGTCCATGAAATATAACCTGAACTTCGTTAACATTAAAAAATTCTGCTCTGTCAAAGACATTACTAAACAAAGTGAAGACATATTTTCAAAATACATATCTGATAAAGGATTTGTATTCAAAATATACAAACAACTCTTAAAACTCAGCAATTAGAACTCAGTCTATTTTCAAATGGCAAAAATCTGAACAGACACTCTACTAAAATGAAAGATAGATGACAAATAAACATTTGAAAAGATTTTCAACATCATATTTCATTTCTGCATTGCAAATTAAAACAACGATAAGGTACCACTATATACCTAATAGAATGGCTGAGATAAAAAAATGTTGACAACATCAAATGCTGACAATGATGTGGAGCAAGGGAACTCTGATTTTTTATAGGAATGTAAAATGATACAACAAATTTGAAAGACAATCTGGCAGTTCCTTCCAAAGCCAAACATTGGTCTTTCATACGATCCAGTGATTGTCTTCTGAGTCATTTATCCAAATAAGTTGAAAACTTTTTTCATACAAAATCCTGACAGTGATTGTCTTCTGATTCATTTACCCAAAGGAGTTGAAAACTTTTTTCATACAAAATCCTGACAGTGACTGTCTTCTGAGTCATTTACCCAAATGAGTTGAAAACTTTTTTTCATACAAAGTCCTGAACATAAATGTCTGCATCAATTTTATTTACAATCACTGAAACTTGGAATCAATTAAAATGTCCTTCAATCGGTCAATGGATAAATTGTGGTACATACAATGGAGTACTATTCACCCTCTGTTGAAAATTATATTATTTCTCAATTAAGTACATTTGGTACCATTGTCAAAAAGCAATTGGCCATCTATATGAAAGTTGACTTCTGAACTCTCTACTTGACTCCATTGGTCTATGTACCTGTCCTTGTGAAAGTATCAAGCTGTTTTTATCAGTGTGGATTTCATCATTAAAGTAAAAAGACAACCTACAAAATGAGAGAAAACTACTTGGAAACCACATATTTGATAAGTGTTTAATATCCAGAACATATAAAGAAATCCTATCCTTCAGCAACAAAAGAGAACCTTTATTAAAAATGGGCAACAAACTTGAATGAACATTTCTCCAAAGGGAATGTATAAATGGTCAAAAAGAACCTGACAAGATAATTAATACATTTAACTATGAGAAAATGCAAACAAAATCAAAACCAGTCTAAAAAAGCTATATTCTGCTTGATTCCAAATAAATTACACCATAGAAAAAACAAAAGTATAAAGACAATAAAATTTTCAGCTGTTGCCATGGTTTCAGGGAGATAGAGTAATGGAGGATTAGGTGGAGCACAGGGCATTTTTAGGGCAGTGATACTATTCTGTATGAGGATTTAATGGTGCATGTGTGACACTATGCCTTTGTCAAAATTTGTATAACTATACAAAACAAAGAGTGAAGCTAATGTAAGCTATGGACTTTCTTAATAATAATGTCTCAGTATTGGTTCATCGATTTGTAACAAATGTATACACTAATGCCAGATGGTAATAGGAGAAACTGCATGTTAGTGGATGTCAGAGAAGTATTAGAAAGCTCTCTGTATTTTCTGTGCAACGTTTTTGCATACCCAAAATTATTCTAAGCAATAGTCTATGGCTAAAAAAGACAATTGACAAATACACAAACAAACAAAACCAGCATGAGCCCAAAGGCTCAAACTAAAGAAACCATAGAAAGATATCTGGCAGGAGCTGTAAAGCTAGGGTCCCGGCTATCCCACACAAACAACATGAACCAGAAATTCAGTGGGAATATGAATCAGCTATAGAGATGCCTGGTACACAATGTCATCATTCAGAGCATAATGTCTATTTCTTAACTTTTATGTTCTAATTACTAGAAATTATTTCTTGGGGCCAAATGAAATTCAAAACCTTACAGGGAAGGCACCTCGGACAAACATAATTTCAGCTTTACTAAATTAACACAATGCAACACCACCACAAGTTTTACGATCTTGCAGAGAACACTGTATTGGAAGTTTCTGTAGCAAACAGAGATGTTCTATAAAGTGTCTTAACAAGCCACAATAAAACCACAACGAAGAACTCAAATGCTTTGTAGCAAAGGCCATGAATTCCATTGCTAACAGCTATTCTCCATTTGAAAAGCAGCCTTTGGCTTGTTACAGAAATCTGGTAATTGCTGAAACTGGCTGTGGAGCACATTGTAGACCAGACTTGCTCATCATAAATTGAGCCAGTAACTGGACATGCAAAGCAAAATTATATTCCTATATGGGAATTGCATATCTGAGACTGAGTCTAAGCAGGTTCTGAAAGTAAAAGTAAATGTCAGATGCATTTAGTTCAAACACTTATTGCTTCTACTCCTACTATTTCATTACCCCTCTTCAACCATCTCTGACATACTCCTGGAGAATCATCTTTGAACAGTTAATATAGGAGGGAATAACACACACCTGGCTTATAGTTGGGTCTACATGATATGCTGTCACCAATTGGAAGTGGATAACCACTGCATTACAACACAGTTCAAGAATGGTCATGAAAGATAGTCTCCATAAAGGACAGAATTTTGATCCTTACATCTAGATGTCTATGTGAAAGGAGAGGTGGTCTCAGGAATGAATCTATATTGCTTCATGGGTAACGCCTAAGGGAGTTGTTGGATTGTCAGGACTTTAAAAGAACACAATTGGAAAATTATCTCAAGGTATACTACGGAACTTTCAGAATGGTAAAAAAAAAGTGAGATATCTGTGTGCCATGTAAATATCCACCAAAGGGCAGCTCAAGATGAGTAGACTTTCAATAATAAGGTAGCAAATATGTGTCTTCCTGTGTATCTTATTCTCATTTTCCAACTGCCCTGCTGTGTGTTCAATAGGCTGCTTTACAAACTCTCCCTGAGAGAGGAACAGAGGTGGTACCTTAACTCAATAGTGTATGCTTCCCATAATTAAGGCTGATCTGATTAACTGGACATTGCTGGATGTTAACCCACAAAAGAAGAGGCCAATATCCAGCCAGTCCTGGTGACAGTTTGATTGCATTTGACCCTTTACATCATGGAGAAGTTCTTGATTTGTCCCATGGGAATATATGCCTATTTCTCACATTTACTTTCCCCATTGAAAAAGCTTCTGGGAGCACTTACACTCAAAGGCTTAAGCAGTTTTTTTTTTCCATTTCCATAGTATCCCACAAAAATAAATTCTGGTCATTGCATTTTTTTTTTGTTAGAGAAATTGTGGGTTTCTAGAACAATTATGCATAAAATACAGGATTCCTGCATACCACCCCATTATTCACACCTTGCATTGGTGTGAAGTTTTGTTACAATTGATGAAAGAACATTTTTTATAATTTTACTATTAACATTCTGTGGTTTAACTTAGCATTCACTGTTTGCATAATGCAGTTCAAAGGATTTATTTTAATTTTATTTTTATTCTATTACCATATATACAACTTGACATCTCCCCATTTAATCACATTCAGATATATATTTCAGTACTGTTAATTATGTTCACAATGTTGTGTTGCCATTACTACCATCTATTACTAAAACATTTCCATCATTCCAAATAGGAACACTGTGCATTTTCAGCCTTGACTTCCTATATCCTATCCCCATCCTCTCCCCTCACAGTAATGCCTACTGCATTTTATGATGAAATGAACGTAGGAATACACTCATTTTTATAGAATTTACTCTGGTGCTTATTAGAATAGTGGGCTTTTTGCTGAGGGCTCACTTGAAGTCTAGTTGGGAATCAACACTCTGCACTTCTATCCTACTGGTTATAGTGCAGATGGTAAACCAGTTGCCAATTGCATTAGTCAGGTTTCTTTAAGGAAATATAACCAAAAGGAGATAACTATAAATATGAGATTTTATAAAAGTGTCTGAAGCAACTGTAAGTACACATGAATCAAAATTCCATACAGCAGCCTGTAAGTTGACAACTCTGATGAAGAACTTTGAGTAATTCTTCAGGAAATGCTGGGTGGCTGAAGTAGATATCTGACTGCTGAAGCTATCACTTCCCCTTTAAAAGCCTTCGAATGATTAGATTAAATGATTCTCATTGTGGGAGACACTCACTTTATCTGGCTGCAGATATAATCAGCCGCAGATGCAATCAACACACTGATGATTTAAGTCTTGCAGAAACAGATAGGTCAATGCTTGCTTGACCAGACAACTGATAACCATCACCTGGACAAGTTGACACATTAACCCAACCATCACACCAATATATGTTCCAGTTTGTCTCATACACAGTGTGCATTGGTCCTGCAACCAAATGGGAGAGTTGGTGATTGAATATATCATATCTATTAAATTAATGGTATATTGTTAAATTATCAGAAATTCCTCCCATTCTGTATGCATACACCTTTGCAGCATGGCTTTGCATTTATTCACTCCATCCAGGCATGAAATCTATTTCTCCATCTCCTTAAATTTGGCCTGTTATTTTGTTGCTTACTATGTGTACAACATTTACCTACAATCTACTATTACTTATTAAATATCACTCTATGCACTATTTATGCATTGCTAAATATGAACAAATTATCACTGATAAAATTTTATATATCATTTTATATATTTTTTTATTTTGTATTTATGCATTGTTAAATATGAACAAATTATCACTGGTAAAATTTTATGTATCATTTTATATATTTTTTTATTTTGTAGAACCTCAAATACCTTGAACTTAAACCTGTAGGGAGAGAAGGAAAGAATTATAGTTGAGATATCAGTCTGGAGCCCAATCTAAATGTTTAGTTTAGAGAAAATTTTAACAATGAACATCACATTGCACAGGAAAGTCAAACTAAATGTTAGAAAAAAAAATGATTTCATATTGAGGACTAGTAAAAAATAGTTTCCAGTACTTCTTCAATCTGTCAACTCATAATATTACTGGGCCTGCAATGTTATCTGTGGAATGGAAAAAAAATGCATACAATATAAGCAGAATATAAGAGGAAATTATATTGGACAGAGAGGGAGAAAAGCAATGTGCTTGCTTATGACCTTGCTGATTTTTAGTTGTCTACAAGAAATGACAATATGGCAGTTTAACATACAGATATGATGCTCAGGAAAGGGGAAGGGCTGAAAATACATTTGTGGGAGGTTTTTTTATAAGCCTATCTGATACATTGATAGAAATAGAAGGATTGTGATTTCCCAAACATAGGATGCAAATTTAGAAGGAAAACAGGCCAAAACATCTAGTGATTATATGTTAAGGAAAAAAGGCCATTGGAAATCGCAGAGAACAAGTAGCTTTAATGTCCAATCATGAACCTTCTTTCTCTGGTTATGTATTTTGAGATGGGTGATAAACAATGCAGTATGATATAGAATATTCAACATTTCTTTATTCATTGCTAGACATTATAGAATTTAGTTTCATTAAAAGTAAGTTAATATTTTAGGTACATGAAGATAAATCCAGCCTCAAACCACTTTCAATTAAATGTAGCTGCTCCAAAATATTAGCTGTATTCTAAATCTCCCCCGTTATTAACAAATAAGAGAAATTTTAAAATGGTGGCATCATAAGGTGTGGAATTTAGTTCAGCCTCCAGAGCAGCTAGCAGATAGCCAGGACCTGTATGGAACAATTGCTTGGGGGACTTCAGTGACTGGAAGCACATTATACTCCAGTCTGGCATGTGTGCAATGGCTGAAACCCCATACAGAACTCTAAGTCTCTCAAGCCAAAGAGGTTGGCAACCTTCTTCCACAAGCATGGCTGGCTGAGGGGAAAAGAAACAGACTTTGCTAGTAGCAAAGAGTTAACCAAGCTCTAATTGTGGCATTAATTAACAAATTCTGAATACTAAAAATAGACCCTGAGCACAGATAAACCTGAGTAAACACTAAAGGAACCAGGAGTAATTGCCTCAGCACAGAGGGGGTGAGGCTAATGGAATAAAAGAGAAAATGAGTGTTTGTTTGTTTTTTGAGTTGAACACCACAAAATAATGGAAAAGGCTGGACCCCAAGAGAAGGGGGCATGTAGATCCTAGGAATACATAGAACCATGTACCAACTCCAGCACTTATTTGGCAAATCCTGGGAGTAAGAGTTCAGCTCACAAAAGGCTTTAAAAAAATTAACAGTTTGTTAGATAGAACTACCAGCACTCTCAGTCTTCAGCACTGCTCCAGGCAAAAGCATAATACTGGCATGCTGAGAGACGAAGTAAATAGTCATGTAGACTATTCCCTAAAGGGTGCATTTTCCTCAAGAAAAAGGGGGTGGGGGTGGGATCAAACTCAAGTGAAGATGCTACTCTAGGGAATTCAGCCTCCAGGATATGGAAAAGAGAAACAATCAAAGCCCACTTATTACCTCATCCTTGATCTCAACCATGCCCCTGGCAGGGAGAGGCTGCTGAAATTAAAGGCACCACATTACTTTAGTCTTTTGGAAAGCTGTGGACATACAAGTGCCATATGCTTGGCAAGATATGAAAAGCACAGTCTAGAGGCTTTACAAGAAAATCTGACTACCTACTGGGTTTCATCCTCAAGGGAACTTGATACTGTCTACTCTCTCCTCCAGAGATGTGGGCCTGTCTGCCCTTGGAAAATCTGACTGGGTTCAATCATATCTGAGGAGACCCTCCTCAAATGAAATGGACCTATATAGGCAGAGCAAGAAGCAGAGAAACAAGAATTGAAAAATTGTGAACAGTTAAACAGAACCTATGCTAAAGGTCTAGAATAAGTTGAACCAAATGTCAAAGAACAGATACAGAACAAAGCCACCCAACAAGAAAACTCTACATAAAAGAGTGAAAATTATGTCCAGAATAAACTAATTAAGTAAATCAACTGCATAGATGCTAGTATAAAAATAATGATAATTTTCCATACTAGGAAAGTTGAAGATATGGCACAAAGGAACAAATCAACAATTTAAATGAGAAACAGGAACTGAAATAACAAAGTCAGGATGTTTGAACAAACATGCAAAATATCATCTAAAATCATGTCAACAAGTTGAGGGAGGGTATAAAGAAGTCATTAGACAAACATAAGAAAGAACGAAAAATTTTGAAAAAGATATCACAGAACTTATGGGAAAGGAAAGCACAATAGAAGAGATGAGAAAAAACAAAACAAAACAGTGGAGACCTACAACAATAGAGTTGAAGAAGAAGAAGAAAGGATTAGAAAGCTAGAGGAAGAACATCTGAAATCTGACACAAAAAGAAAATATAGTGAAAAGAATGAAAAAATATGAGCTGGGACTCAGAGAATTGAATGACAACATGAAGTGCATGAATAAACATGTTGTGTGTTCCTCACAAGGAGAAGAGAAGGGGAAAGGAGGAGAAAGACAATTGGAGGAAATGATCACTGAAAATTTCCCATATCTTATGAAATACATAAAATTACAAATCCGAGAAGTGTAATATACTAAAACAGAATAGATCCAATTATACCTACTCCAAGACACTTACTAATCTGATTGTCAAATGTCAAAGACAAAGAGAGAAGTTTGAAAGCAGCAGGAGAGAAGTAATCCATCATATACAAGAGAAGCTTGATAAGGTTATATTGGATTTCTTGGTGGAAACTCTGGAGGTGAGAAGGCAGTAGTATGAAGTGCTTAAGATTCTGAAAGAAGAAACCTACCAACAAAAAATTTTATGCCCACTAAAACTATCCTTCAAAAATGAAGGGGAGATCAGAATATTTTTCCAGACAATAACTGAGAGGATTTGTGACTAAGAGACTGGCTTATTAAGAAATACTAAAGGGAGAAGTACAGGCAGATAGGAAAAGACAGGAGAAAGAGGTCTGGAGAAGAATGCAGAAGTGAGGATTATCAGTAAAGACAAAAAGAGAAAAAATCAGATATGATATTTAAAATCCAAAGGACAAAATGGTAGAAGAAAGTACTGCCTTTACTGAAATAACATTAAATGTCAATGGATTAAACTTCCCAATCAAAAGATATAGACTGGCAGAATGAATTAAAGAACAGGACCCATCTATATGCCATCCGCAGGAGACTCACTTTAGACCCAAAGACAAAAATAGGTTGAAAGTGAAAGGTTGGAAAAAGACATTTCATGGAGAAAGCAATTCAGAAAAAAGCAGGAGTAGCTATGCTAATATCCTGAAAAATTAGATTTCAAATATAAAACAATTAAAAAAGACAAAGAGGGACACTATGTATTAATAAAAGGAACAATTCAACAAGAAGACATGACAATCATAAATATTTATATACTGAGCCAGAATGCTCTAAAATATATGATGCAAACACTGAAGACAGAAGTGGACGCCTATAACATAATATTTGGAGACTTCTATTCCTTGCTATCATCAATAGCTAGATCATATAGACAAAGAATCAGTAAGAAAACAGATTTGAATAATATAATAAATGAACTAGATTTACCAAACATTTACAGAATATTACATGCCACAATAGCAGGATATAATTTTCTCAAATGCTCGTGGATCATTCTCAACTAATGACCATATGCTGAGCTACATAGCAAGTTTCAATACATTTAAAAAGATTAAAATTATACAAAATAGTTTCTTGGTTCATGATGGAAAGAAGTTGGAAATCAATAACATTCAGAGGGCTGGAAAATTCACAAATATATGGAGGTGAAACACCACATTCTTAAAAAACCAGTGGGTCAAGGAAGAAATTAGAAAAAGAAATTAGAAAATATCTTGAGGAAAATGAAAATGAAAACAGAACATATCAAAAACTTATGGGATGCAGCAAAGGCAGTGCTGAGAGGGAAATTAATTGCCTTAAATGCCTATATTAAAAAAGAAGGAAGAGCAAAACTCTAGCAGTTAACTGTTGACCTGGAAGAACTAGAAAAACAACAGCAAGCTCACTCAAAAACAAATAAAAGGAAATAAAAAATGAAGGTCAGAGCAGAAATAAATGAAATTGAGAGTATGAAAACAATGGAAAAATCAACAAATCCATAAGTTAGTTCTTTGAGAAAGTCAATAAAATTGATAGAAACTTAGCTAGGCTGACAAAAGGAAAAGAAAAAAAAAGAGAGAATGCAAATAAATAAAAGCAGAACTGGAAGAGGAGACATAACAACTGACCCCACAGAAATAAAGGAGGCAATGAGAGGATGCTATAAGCAACTATATGTTAATAAACTAGACAACGTAGATGATATGGACAACTTCCTAAAAAAGCATAAATAACCAACAATGACTCTGAAAGAAATACATGGCCACAGATAACATCATCCACAATGAGGAAAGACTGAAAGCTTTCCCTCTAAAATCAGGAACAAGACAAGGATGCTTACTGTCATCATTGTTATTCAACATCATGCTGGAAGTTCTAGTCAGAGTAATTAGACAAGAAAAATAAATAAAAGATATTCAAATTGGAAAGGAAGAAGTGAAACTCTCGCTGTTTGCAGATGATATGATACTGCATGTCAAAAATCCCAAAAAATCTATAGCAAAGCTACTAGAGCTAATTAATGAGTACAGCAAAGTGGTAGGGTACAAGATCAATGCCCCAAATCAGTAGTATTTCCATTCACTATTGAAGAGCAATCTAAGAAGGAAATCAAGAAAAAAATTCCATTTACTGTAGCAACCAAAAGAATCAAATATTTTGGTGCAAATTTAACTAAGGATATAAAAGACCTATACACAGAAAACTATAGGAAATTGCTAAAAGAAATCATAGAAGACCTAAATAAATGGAAAGGCATCACATGTTCATAGATTCTAAGACTAAATAGACTTAAGATGTCAGTTCTACCAAAATTGATTTATAGATTCAGTGAAATATCAATTAAAATCCCAACAACTTACTTTGCAGAAATATAAAAGCCAATAACCAAATTTATTTGGTAGGACAGGGTGCCCCAAACTTCTAAAAATATCTACTGAAAAAAATGAAATGGGAAGTCTCACACTGCCTTTCTTAAAGTATATTACAGTGCTACAGTGGCTAAAAAAATCATGGTACTGGCATAAAGATAAATATACTGACCAATGGAATCAAATTGAGTGTTCACAAATAGACCCTTTCATCTACTGACAATTGATTTTTGATAGGACAGTCAAGCCAATACAACTGAGAGAGAGCAGCCTCTTCAGTAAATGGTGTTTGGAGAATTGGATATTCAGAAGCAAAAGAATAAAGGAGGATTCATATCTCACACCCTATACAAAAATTAACTCAAAATGGATCAAAGATCTAAATATTAGAGCTAAAACCATAAAACTGTTAGAAGAAAATGTAGAGAAGTATCTTATAAATCTTGTGATAAGAAGTGGTATCCTAGATGTTACAGCCAAAGCACAATCAATGAAAAAAGAAATAGATAAATAGATTTCCTTACATTGAATACTTTTGTGCATCAAAAAACATTGTCAGGAAAGTAAAAAGACAACCTATACAATGGGAAAAAATATTTGGAAACTACATATCAGATAAGGGTTTAATATCCAGAATATATAAAGAGATTCTACAACTCAACAATAAAAAGACAAACAACTCAATTAAAAAATGGGCAAAGGATTTGAACAAGCACTTTTCCAAAGAGAAAATAAAAATGTCTAAAAGGCACATGAAGATGCTCAAATCCACTGGCTATTAGGGAAATGCAAATCAAAACCACATCTCACATCCATTAGAATAGCCATTGTCAAAAGCAGAAAACAACCAGTACTGGAGAGGATGTGGAGAAAGAGTCACAGTTATTCACTGTTGGTGGGAATGTAAAATGGTGCAACAGCTGTCTCTGAAAAGCAGTTTGGTGGTTCCTCAGAAAGCTAAATAAAGAATTGCCATATGATCTAACAATCCCATTACTAGGTGTATATTTAGAGTCATTGAAAGCAAGAACATTAAAAAAAGCTTTTAAACACCAATGTTTATAGCAACATTATTTACAATTGCCAAGAGATGGAAATAGCTCAATGTCCATCAACAGATGAGTGACTACACAAGCTGTGGTATATGCATATGATGAAATATTATGCAGCTGTAAGACAGAATAAAGTAATGAAGCATGTAACAATGTGAATGAACTTTGAGGGCATTAAGCCAAGTGAAATTAGCCAAAAACAAAAGTACAAATACTGTACTGTCTCACTAATGTGAGCTACCTTTGAGTGAACTTTGGGAATTAAGAACACAGGTTATTAGGAGATAGAAAGAGGGTAGAGATTGGACATTTGGTGCTGAAGGTATACAGAATGTGCAACAGGACTGATTAAAAATTCAGAAATGGATAGCACAATAATATCTGATCATAGTGCAATAATATAAGTACACTCAATGAAGTTGACTGTGAGTATGGTGGAGGGAATCAAAGATAGAGGATAAAAATTGAGATGGTATAAATTAGGAATGCCTAGAATGGGGTTTAAATGTTCACATATATAAACATTTTTGCATGGGGAGGACAAATGAATGTCAAATGTTGAAAATGGAATGGTATACAGGAAAAAATACAATCAAGGCAAGCTAGAATCTATAGTCAAACTAACAGTGTAATATGGTCCACTGGATGTAATAAAAGCATTATGCAATAACTAAATGTCAACAAGAGGAAGATATGGGGGAGGGGCATAGATTTTTTGTGAAGGCATGACTATTTTCTTAGGTTGAATTGTATGAGGTGCAACTGAATCTCTTTAAAACTGAAAAGGGAGAAAAAGTGATAGAGAAAATGTGAAGAAAGAGATGTACCTTTCGCTGTTGGTTAGGAATCTGAGATTCAGAGGCCCTCCAGGGGCAGTGTTTGTGGTTCCACAAGAGGATAGGAGTGGATTTGCCATATGATCATGCAACCTCATTACTAGGTATGTAACTGGGGAATGAGAGCGGGCACATGAATGGACATTGATGTTTATGCTGACAGTCTTCACAATTCACAATGGATGAAGCTATGAAGGTCAGTACGATTCCACATAGCAGCCGTTAAAAAGTTGAAAATGGGATCAGGCTTCACTTAGAGATATGGACGAAGCTGATGTGGATAGAATTAGGGTAAATCAGAAATCAGGGTAAAGAATGATGTGGTCCATATTTTAAACTTCAACTTTTGTCTGAGACCAAAGGGAGAGGTGTTTATTTGGTGCATAATTTATATTTTGGGTAGGATATTGTCTAATTTAACTTATACAGTCAGTTTATTTGAACTCCGAAATTACATGGAATCTTAAATATTGTGTGAGTACGTGTTGGTTTGTATAGGTTAGTGTGAAGTCCCAATATATCCCAGAGTAATTTGGGAAGATAATAAAATAGTGTTTGCAACATCCCCTTGGGGGATGGGGGAGAAAGACAGAAATATTAACTTGCCCTTTTGGGTATTTCTTATGCTTGCAAGCATTGGAATCAATCAATTCAATAGATTGAGCCTTTGATCTTGGTGTTTGACCATATGAAACTTATTCCTGAAAAAGAGAAACTAAACCTACTTATAATTATCCCTAAGAATCACCCCTAGAGAACCTCCTTTGTTGCTCAGATGTGGCCTCTCTCTTAAAGCCAACTGAACAGATGAACTCATTTCCCACCTCCCCTATATGGGGTATGAGTCACAGGGGTATAAATCTCCCTGGCCATGTGGGGCAGAACTCCTGGGATGTGCTGGGACCTGGCACCATGAGCTTGAGAAAGTCTTCTTGAACAAAAGGGGAAGGAGAAATGAGTTAAAATAAAATTTCAATGGCTGAGAGCTTTCAAACAAAGTCAAGAGGTTATCCTGGAGGTTATTCTTATGATTGTATAGATATCCCTTTTAAGTTTAAGGTGTATTGGAGTGATTAGAGGGATGTACCTGAAATGGTTGAACTGTGTTCCAGTAGCCTTGATTCTTGAAGATAATTTTATAACTATAAAATTTTTTCTAATGTGACTGTGTGATCGTGAAAACCTTGTGTCTGATGCTTCTTTTATTCAAGATATGGACAGATGAGTAAAAAAGTAAGGGAAAACAAATAAATAAATAGAGGAGTTTGGGGTAAAAGGAATTGGGTAGGTTGACACATTAGTTGTCAAATGAGAGGAAGGGGTAAAGGGTATGGAATGTATGAGTTTTTTTCTTTTTTCATTTTATTTCTTTACCTGAAGTGATGCAAATATTCTTAAAATGGTAATGGTGATGAATACACAACTATGTGATGATACTTTGAGCCATTGATTGTATATTTTTGATGGACTATATGTGTGTGAAGATTTCTCAATAAAAAATATTTAAAAAGAGGAATTTAAATCATCACCAAGTCATCGCCTATGAGTTTATAACAGATAAACCATATAAGTGTTCTTGAAATGTGATTTACTTTTCTTCTCAAATTAAAATTGATTTTAATTAAATTTTGCATTTAAGCATATTTCTTTTCCTTTCATTGTTCTTCTTCTTTTCTGTCATTACAACAGATGTTCATTTCTTTCTTTCAAGGCAGAATAGTGAGCTATGAACCAGAATGATGGTGAGACTTTGGAGTCTTGGAACCATCACCTGGTCATTCAACATGAAGAGCCTCCCATGTCTGGGTGCAGATTGTTGTCTCTTATTTTGGAATTTCTTCCTACACATTGAATGGTGTATAAAACAAATCTCCAATCTGTGTAATGTTGTTCCATTAAAGTGGCACAATATTGTTGTTCAGCTTGCAAATATTTTTGCATTTGTGCCATATCATCAATTGCCTTTAATAACTCACTGTAAAGTGGAAAGTTGAACATTTAGTCAGCATGCTGATTCTAACTCACATGAATTCAGAAAATTATTACCCTTTATATGCATTCCAATAATTTCATTCTAATATTTTTAGGTAAATGAGAGTGAAATGAATTGCTCCCTTTTTGTAAAGTCTTATTCAAAAGAAAATTCATATTCAAAGCCAAAGGGTTCATATTCAAAGCAGAATTCCAGCACTTAGAGCTTTTAAATTTGGCTCTTTCTCTTAAGCAGGAAAATAAAATTTACTTTTTATAGGTAGTTAGTTTTCCTGTGGTCAACATTCAGAATCAAATTAGGCATGTGTATAGAATTTATTTATTGATTCTGTAAAAGAGATGCATGGTTGTATTAATTTTGGGGGCAGTGGTATGATATTACAAGTAACTCTTATTTTTGTAACATGAGATTTGTACTAAAAATATATATATTAAAAAAAAAAACTCGCCAAAGTTACATACCAAAACCAACCACCATTTTCGCATGGATAGTATTACAAATTATGCTTTGTGATTGCAGATGAAAGATTTTCAAAGTAGAATTCTGCCTGCTGAATGCATGCTTGATGAGTAAAATAGATCCTATTTAAATTACAGCTTCCTAAGGTGAAAAGTTTGCATTTTGAATTAAGCTTCAAAGAGAAAATGGTAGAAGGTAGGAATTTGTTTTCCATATACAGAGATCAACTTAAATCTTTACTGACCAATAACACCTTCATGTATTTTTCTTTGATGTTATGGAAATCATGTCTCAAAATTCTCAACATAATTTTAAGAAAAATATGTTGATCCTACAATCCTTTGGTGACTCATGCTTCTGCTTTTTGTCCCAGTTTCATTTTTAAAATAAATATTTGGGGACTGGTGCCATGCTATTAATCAATGGTATGATATACAGAGTCTGTTATTCTAAACCAATATATCATGCACTAAATATTCCATAAAAAACAATTTTGTATGGTTCTTACATAGCATTTTTACAAAGTTCAAAATGTGCCCAAGCAAAAGACATAATATATGAACTAAT
This sequence comes from Tamandua tetradactyla, assembly GCF_023851605.1. Classification (NCBI taxonomy): domain Eukaryota; kingdom Metazoa; phylum Chordata; class Mammalia; order Pilosa; family Myrmecophagidae; genus Tamandua; species Tamandua tetradactyla. The sequence continues at coordinate 45,373,142 of NC_135347.1, read as the reverse complement.
TTCTCCTTTTTATCTTCCAAATTCCTTATGCTCTACCTGATATAGCTTAGGTATGCAAGTATGGCTTCTTGAATGAGCACACTCCATGATAGATACTTGCATGGTTGCAAACATATGAATCAATATTTATGCTAATTGAGATTTTAGTGATATAAAATATGATATTACAAGAAAACTCTAGGGAAGTGATGCTTTTTAAAAGTGGATCAAAATATGATACTCAATTCTGTACTTCTAAAACAGCATTAACTGATAATAATTTGCATAAACAATTTTACTTCAACAATAGTTTCCAGCTTTATGTACTCTAAGGATAAAAAGCATTTTCATTATGAAAATATTCTCAATTTGTCTCCAGTTAATATATGATATCCATTAGCACAATATTATTAACAAATGCACCACTTTAAGATTGCAAAGAAATTTTAAGAATGCCTCATCATTGAATGTACTCCTTCTAAATTAGCAGCTGAAGAATAAATTAAATATGAAGAAAAAGTACATACTTTATTAGACATGCAAACCTATATGTGATCAGACATCCAAGTTCTACAAGGAATTATTTGGCTTCAATTGAGTTAAATTTTATGATAAGAATTAATTGACTGAAATTTAACTCTTCTACTTTCTTCTCTATTAGTTAGTCTTTCCCCCTGTTCCTATCATTTACTTCATACATAAGTTCATTCATTAATACTAGAATGAAATCATATGAAAATTTCTTTACCTAAATGCAGCCATGTCACTAGCAAGAAGAAACTTTCATCCTTGTGGAAGTCACCATGTTTTAACTAAAAATCAACTGTAGAGAAAGTTAAATACTATTATCACAAGAACTGATAGGAAGTCATATGCAAGAAAGTACACTGTATTCCATAAAGATTTTCATACAGTTATTGAAAATTTCATACTCTAATCAGGTTTCATTATAGCATTGTCTAATATACTAGTTAGTACGTTTGACAATCATGGTCATATATAGAGTTTACTTATATACAATATTAGAGAATAATCATCTAAGTCTATAAGGAAAGAATTTAGCCATGTGGGTCTCTCTTTTACATTTCTGCCAATGGTTCCACGTACTTTTGAGTACTAGGAAAGGAACTTTGGAAAAAATATGCAGCAATAATGATTTTATAGCAAGAGTACAAATGTAAAGACAAAGTTAGTGTGCAGCTCTGAGATTTCAAAATCAGATTTTGATAGATGTTTATGTCCTTATAGATACAGGAGAGATAACGATTTTTATGCCTGTTCCCTTATTTATGGCTTCCAGGAGCAGGGATCATGAATCATATCGTACACTACCACTTTAAAGAGAAATGAGGGAAAGCTTACCTTTTCTGAACTTAAGTGGATAAGAGGTGAGAAAGGTGACTAAAGAAACAAGATCTCATTCCTTCAGTCCCCTGCTCAAATGATAAACCTAGACAGAGGTGTGGATGTAGAAAACAAGACAATTTTGGGAACCTCAAATATTTGTTTCTATCTGCTCCATACTTGCTTCCAAAGCAAGGAAGTTTCTCACTTGTATTATTTAGGAATAAATGTGGAACAGATTCGGACTATGGATACATGTGTGGAGAATGTTCTGCATTCCAAAAGAAGATAAAGGAAAAGCAGAAGGAGTCAAGTAGTTCTTGGACACTGGAAAACTGAAAAAGATAAATTTCATTTTACAAAGCCACCATCTTCACCCCAAATGTCAGTTGGTTGGGCAGTGACCAAATAGACAATGGATATTGTCATGAAAACACACAAGCAAAGAAAGAGAATAACTTGCAGATCTGAGAAATAATTATTTTCAATGACACAACAAATTATTATTCTCTTCTTTTCTGTTCCTTATTATTTACCATATATCCCAGAAAGGAAAAGAAATTGGAGAATTCAATCCTTTTTACATAAAAATCTGAGCACGACATGCTTTTTATTTTTTGCATTATTGCAGCAGCCTAATCTTACTTCCATTTAAGGTATAGCAGTTTCAGAGTAAAGCAAGATCAATTTAGACAAATCACATAAATATTTTCTTGGGGTACCATTGTGAGTAAATTTGCTACTTCACTGTTGAAGAAACCTTGTTTTCCTTTGGGTAACTCAGTAGTACAATGAATTTGAAAACAGTAGACATGGAGTTGAGATGTCACTTAGATTACTAGCTTCCCCATTTATTAAATTAGTGATCTTGGATATGTCAGTTAATTTATATTACCACCTCTGCTATATTAACAACTGTTTAAAATTTCATACAAATGAATATGATTTACTTATCACTATGACCAATAGACAAAATAATATTACAAATATCCTTTTTTATATTTTCTCATTTTTTTACCTCTTCTTTTCCCTATAACTTTTATCAGAGGTACACATATCAGGTCCTAACATAATTCCTCTAATAGTCTTTAACAGGAGCCTGTGATCATGCTGTAGTATTGAACATACACATACACATGCTCACATATACAAACTGGGCTTTAGAATTGTCAAAACATCTTTAATTTTGGAAAATCCTTCACTTAGACTCCATTCTTTTACAGTCATGGACCTGATATTAAAATATATCTACTTTTGAAAACCCAACAAAATTATTGAATAATATGCTATCTAATGTCAACTTCAATGTTCTATTCATTCATGTTTTCCCCTATTGCATCTGCTATATTGTTTATTGCGCATGCATTTTGGAGAGGAAGATTAAATGGGTTAATAAAAACAATAGGTTGGGCAATGTGATGTTGGCTTAGTGGCAGAGTTCTCGCCTGCCATGTGGGAGATCTGGGTTCCTGATGCCTGCCCATACGAAAAAAAGAAAAAAAAAAAAGTTAACAATCACAGATAAATTAACCAGTTTATTGCAACATAATTTTAAGCAGATATTTAAAAATATTTAAATAATGAATTATATCCCATCTTTTCAAATAAAATTACACTTTTACAGTTATTTAGCTTGTAATTCATAATATAGCATAATTACACTTATGCTTTATATGATTCATAATTAACTTAATTAAATCCTCTTTCCCCCAACCCAATATATAACCACTTTTTTGGAATGTTATATGCATCCATTATTATAATTCCAACAAATATATAAAATATTATAAGTACGTATTTTACATGTTTGATACATACAATATCAGATGAGTTGAGAACTTTTAGGCAAATTTGCTTACAAAGATATATATTGTACCTGAAAATTCTTTTATTCCACCTCCTGATAGGACATGCCAACTTCTTTTACAAGATACACTTCTTTTTCTCTTCTCTAGCTTAAGCCCAACTCCACTCATTCATAGTATTTTAGATAGGACAAGAATTTTCTCTCAGCTATGCTTCAGTTATAACTTTACTCCATGACTGGATGTGAAAATACAGGTCAAGGTACTTCCATTAACTATGAAACTTTCAATCCATTCTACTTCCAAAAGCTGTGAAAGCTAAGTAATGTTTCTGTCATTCATAACTGAAAGCCAAAGGAAATGTTACTGCATTTGCATGGATAAATTTCCATGAAGAAATAGGTGTTGAAACAATGCTTTTTTAATGCAAATTTATTGAGATATATTCACATACAATATAATCATCCAAAGTGTAAAATCTATGGTTCACAGTATCATTAAGTGGTTGTGCATTCATTACCAGAATCAATTTTTGAACACTTTTGTTACTCAAAAAAATGCATATAAGAATAAATTAAAAATTTAAAAGATTACCCAAAACCTCCCATGCCTCTTTTCTTCCCTATTATATATTTACTATTTTTGTCCTTATTTTTTCACTCATCTGTCCATACATTGGATAAAGGGAGTACCAATCACAAGGTTTTTTCACAATCACATGGTCACGTGTAAAAGTTTTATAGTTAAGAAATTGTCTTCAAGAATCAAGGCTACTGGAATATGGTTCAATAGTTCCAGGTATTTCCTCCCAGCTATTCTGATCTACTAAAAACTGAAAAGGGATACCTATTTACTGCATAAGAATAATAATCAAAATAACCCCTAGACTCTATTTGAAATCTCTCAGCCTCTGGAATTTTGTTTTGTTTCAGGTCTCTTCCCCATTTTGGTCAAGAAGGCTTTCTCATTTCCAAGATGCTGGATCCAGGACCTTTGGCTTTTAGTTTCAAACAGCTTTGCTGGGAGCATTTCTTTCTGCATCTCTAAATGTCTCTGTCTGTGTTGGCTCTGAAGCAACTGTTCTCCAAACGTCTCTGTGACCTCTGTAGCTACTCTGTCTCTTGTCTCCTGGGGCTTTTGCATTTCCAAAGACCTGTGTCTATGTTTGAATCTGAGGTTTCTCCAAGTATTTTCCCTTTTAAAGGAGTCCAGGCTCGTCCCAAGAAATTATGTTCCAAATTGCCAGGGAAACTTACACCCCTGGGAATCATGTCCCACATGGTGGGAGGTGGGGAAGGAAGCAAGTTTACTTGCTGAGTTGGCTTTGAGAGATAGGCCACATCTGAGCCAAAAAAGAGGTTCTCTTAGGGGGACTTTTTAGCCTTAAATATAAGTAGGCTTAGCTTCTTTGCAGCAATAAGATTGATAATGGCAAACCCTGAGATAGAGGGCTTGTCTTATATATTAGCTCATTAATACTGCCAGAAAGCAATATACCGGAAATGGGTTGACTTTTATAAAATAAATTTAATAAATCGCAAGTTTACAGTTCTAAGGCCATAAAAATGTCCAAATTAAGGCATCGAGGGAAATATACTTTAACTCAAGAAAAGCCGATGGTTCGGGAATACCTCTGTCAGCTGGGAAGGCATGTGTCTGACATCTGCTAGACCTTTGGCTTTTAGTTTCAAACAGCTTTGCTGGGAGCATTTCTTTCTGCATCTCCAAATGTCTCTGTCTGTGTTGGCTCTGAAGCAACTGTTCTCCAAACGTCTCTGTGACCTCTGAAGCTACTCTGTCTCCTGTCTCCTGGGGCTTTTGCATTTCCAAAGACCTGTGTCTATGTTTGAATCTGAGGTTTCTCCAAGTATTTTCCCTTTTAAAGGAGTCCAGTAAATTACTCAAGACTCATCTTGGATGGGCAGTGTCACATCTCCATCTAATTTAAAGGTCACACCCACAATTGGGTGTATCACATTTCCATGGAAACAATCCAATCAAAGGGTTTCCACCCTACAATATTGAATCAGGATTAAAAGAATCATGGCTATCCCCACAAGATTAGGTAAAAAAAAAATATGTGGTTTTTATGGGGTACATAAAAGTTTCAGACGGGCACAGCCTATTAAATTGGTAGTCCCCAATGCTTGTGAGAAGATCAGGAATTCACCAGATGGGAAAGTTTAATATTTCCACATTTTTCCCCAGTCTCTTAAGAGGGATTTGCAAATACTTTTTTGTTCTCTGCCCCGATGGTCTGGGATATATTAGGCCATCACACTCACCTGTACAAACTGATAAGATCACATTCCCTATTCAAGATCCCATGTAATTATGGTGTTTGAATAAACTGATCTTACAAGATAAATTAGCTAATGTGCTACAGAAAATGTAAATTTTGCACAAAGTAAATATCTCTTCCTTTGGTCTCACACAGGATTTAAACTTTTAAATCTCCGTCAATATCATCTTTTACCCTTTAGTCTGATTTATGTTAGTCCTAATGAGACCTGCTTCATTCATATCTCTAATTGAAGTCTGATTTCCATTTTAGGTTAACGCTTGCTGTATAGTGTAAAGCTGACTTTCAGAGCTACAGAACTTTAGCTCTAAGTCTCAGTTGTCACACAGATTCCCGAAGTTCCAGGGACTGACAGTTTAAATGCGAGGAGCTCAGCATCTCAGAATTTAGAAATAACCATTACAACTCTTGAATAGATGTGCCTGCTGGAAGAGCTTACAATCTAGGAATGTTTAAAATAAACCTTCACCTGATAACCTATCCTCTTGGACTCAATTTTCAGAGTTTATACATTATAATTAGTCCATATTAGTGACGCATTAAAATTTTTGTCTTTTCATTTCTGGCTTATGTCACTCAACATATTGTCCTCAATGTCCATTTACTCAGTTACATCTCATAACTCCATTCCTTCTTGCAGCCACTCAACATTCTGTTAAATGTATACATCACAGTTTGTCTTTCTGTTCATCAGTTAATATACCTTAGGCCACCTCCATCATTGCAAATCGTGAATAATGCCACTTCATTCAAATATATACCTGACAAAGAGTTGCAGAATGATATAGCAATCCTATACTTAGCCTCCTGTGGAACCACCACACTGCCCTCCAGATGGGCTGGATCATTCTACTTCCCTACCAGCAGTCAATGGAGAACAGTACATCCCTCTCTCTAAATTTTCTCCAGCAGTCCTTTATTTCTGGGTTTCTTTTTTAAGTTTTATTCAGCTACCGTATCATTTATCCTAAATAAACAATCAATGGCTCCTGTTACAATCACATAGTTATGCATTCATCACCGCAATTTATTTGAGGACATTTCCATTTCTTCCACAAAGAAATAGGAAAAAGAAGGAAAAAAACAAGAATAAAAAATAAAAATAATTAGGGCGGGCCACGGTGGCTCAGCAGGTAAGAGTGCTTGCCTGCCATGCCCGAGGACCCAGGTTTGATTCCCGGTGCCTGCCCATGTAAAAAAATAAATACATAAATAAATAAATAAATAAATAAATAAAAATAAAAAATAATTAAAAAGTTAAATTATAAAAATTAAATTAAGTTAAAGGGAAAAAACAACAACATTAATACAAAGAATCCCATTCCTCTTCCTTATTATCTCTTTATTGATAGTTAGGTTTGGTATTTTCCTTTGTCCATTTACTGGAAGCATATTATAATGTTACCGTTAACTATATACCTTGGCTTTCATGGATTGTAGACATTCACTTATTCTCACTCATGTAAAAGCATTCTTGTATTTGTACATTTAATCACCATCATTGCCCACTCAAGGTTTTGCTACACTTTATAGTCCCAGTTTTTATCTTCTATTTTTTCCTCTGGTGTCAAACATGGCCCTAGCCATCCTCTTTCAACCATACTCATACTCATCTTCGTTCAGTGTATAATATTGTGCTACCATCAGATGGTATTCTGCCACTTATTTCTGAATATATTGTAATTAATTCTGTTGTACATTCTGTATTCCTTCAGCATCAAATGCTTAATCTTGGCCTCTTTCTATCTCCTGAAAACTGGTGTTCTCAACTTTAACTCTCCAAGTTCACTTATTAATGTTATTTTGTATGCGTGAGACCATATGGTATTCCTCCTTTTGTTTCTGGTGGATTTCATTCAACATAATATCCTCAAGTTTTATCCATGTTGTTGCATGCATCATGACCTTATTCTGTCTTTGTTTTAAAATATTCCATCGTATGTACATACCACAATTTGTTTATCTATTCATCCATTGATGAACATTTGAGCTGTTTCCATCTCTCAGTGATTGTGAATAATGTAGCTATGAACACTGGTGTGCAAATGCACATTTGTGTCCTGCCTTCAGTTCCTCCCAATATGTAGTTACGGGATAGATGGATCATATCACAATTCTATACTTACTGAAAAATGCCAAACTGCCCTCCAGAGTGGTTGTACCATTCTCCATTCCCCCAACAGTGAATAAGTATGCCTCTTTCTACACATTCCCTCCAGCACTTATAATGTACTTTTTTTTAAAATAATGACCATTCTAGTAAGTGTGAGATGATATCTCATGTTTTTATTTGGATTTCCCTAATAGCCAGTGAAGTTGAGCATCTTTTCATATGTTTTTGAGCCAGTTGCATTTCCTCTTTGAAAAAAAAGTCTATCTATGTCTTTTGCCCATTTTTTAAATTGAGTTGTATTTATTTGTCTTTTTTTGATGTTGAGCTATAGGATCTCTTATATGTTCTGGATATTAAAAACTTGTCTGATATTGGTTACTAAATATTAGCTCCCATTGCAAAGTCTACCTTTTTTACTTTTCTGACAAGTTTATTTGATGTGCAAAAATGTTCAATTGTGAGTGATCCCATTTATCTATTTCTTATACTGCTTGTGCTTTGGTTGTAAGGTCTACAAAACCACCTCCTATCACAAGAGATTTATGATATTTCCCTGCATTTTCTTCTAAAAGTTTTATGGTCTGAGTTCTACTGTTGAGGTCTTTGATTTATTTTGAGTTAAGTTTTGTATAAACTGTGAGATATGGATCCTTTTTCATTCTTTCGAATAGGGATATCCAGGTGTCCTAGCACCATTTATTGAAGAGGCTTCTCTGTCCCGGTGAGTTTGCTTGACTGCCTTATTGAAGATAAATTGACCATACATAAGAGCATTTCTTTCTGAACACTTGATTTGATTCCTTTGTTTAGTATATTAATTTTTATGTCAATGCCATACTTTTTTGACCACTGTAGTTTTGTACTAGGCTTTAAGCCAGGTAGTGAGAACCTCCTCATGTCATTCCTCTTTCTCAAGATATTTTTTTGCTATTTGGGGCCCTTCCAAACAAATTTGGTTACTGGTTTTTCCATTTCTGCAAAATAAGTTGGTGGGATTTTAATTGGTATTGCATTGAATTTATAAATAAATTTGGGTAGAGTTGATATCTTAACTTAGTCTTCCAATCCATGAATACAGTATGCCCTTCTATTTATTTCAGTCTTCTTCAATTTCTTTTAGCAATTTCTTGTAAATTTCTGTCTATAGATTTTTTGTGCCTTTGGTTAAATTTATTCCTAATTATGTTAATCTTTGAGACACTCTTGTAAATGGAGTTTTACTTAATTGCCTCTTCAGATTGCTCTATACTAGGGTATAGAAACGCCCCATTTGTTCAGTGTTGTTCTTGTGCCCTGCCACTTGGAATATTCATTTATTATCTCTAATAGCTTTGCTATAGACATTTTTAGGATTTTGTACATATACTATTATGTTATCTATAAAGAGTGAAAATTTTACTCTTCCATTCCACTTTGGATAACTTTTATTTTTTTTCTGGCCTAATTGCTCTACCTAATACTTCCAGCACAATGTTGAATAATAGTGGTGACAGTGGGTATCGTTGTCTTGTTCCTGATCTAAGAGGGAAAGCTTTCCGTCTTTTCCCATTGATGATGATATTAGTTGTAGGTTTTTCATCTATGCCCTTTACCATGTTGAGGAAGTTCCCTTCTATTCCTATCCCTTGAAGTGTTTTCATCAAGAAAGGATGTTGAATTTTGTCAAGGGCCTTTTCTGCATCAATTGAGAAGATAATTTGGTTTCTCTGCTTTGATTTATTGAACTGGTGTATTACATTAACTGATTTTCTTGTGTTGGACTAGCCTTGCACACCTGGAATAAATTTCACTTGGTCATGGTGTATAATTCTCATAATGTACTCCTGGATTTAATTTGTAAGTATGTAGTTGAGGATTTTTGCATTTTTATTCATTAAAGAGATTGGTCTGTAATTTTTTTCTTGTGGTATCATTTTCTGGCTTTGATATTAGGGCGATGTTGCCTTCATGGAATAAGTTAGGCAGTGTTCCCTCCTCTTCAATTGTTTTTGAAGAGTTTTGAACAGGATTGGCACTAATTCTTTCTCAAATGCTTGGTAGAACTTGCATGTGAAGGCATCTGGTCCTGGACTTTTCTTTTTTGGGAGCTTCTTGATGACTGATTCAATCTCTTTACTTGTGATTGGTTTGTTGAAGTCACTGACTTCATCTCAAAACAATGTTAGTTGTTCATGGTTTTCTGGAAGTTGTCCATTTCATCTGCAAATCATTTGCCTGGACAGGATACTCCAGGAAAGATAAAGTTATGTCAATGAAGAAAGAGATAGCCAAGCTAATGAAAAGAGAGGAAAAGTTCAAAGTTCTCAGTGGACTGTACTCAGTGAAACAAAAGACTGAATGTTGGGTAGATGGTTTCAGGTTTCATTACTCTTCAGCTTTCCACCCACTGCCCCCACCCCTTGCCCAAATACAGGCTTCCAATGAAAATACCTCAAATTTTCAGAATTCATTCTCCAAAGGAGAATTAACCAGTATGTGGTTTTAACCAGTATGTGGTTTTCATTCTCATTGTGATCTAAGAGGTTCTGTGATTAAATTTATAGTCCAGGATTCTATGACCTCTTAATCACATTCTGGGAAATCCTCCTTTCTTGTACCTTAAAAATTCTTGAATGTTGAAGATTATGTATTAGCCATATAATTCATACTATGGAAAAGAAAGTTGTTTTCAGTAATACTCATTTATTAATTTTTTCTTCAAAAGACTTATAAAAGAAGAATTTGAAGAAAGCTATCTCAATAGAGTTTCAGCACTGTGATACTTAAAGCAGAAATGTGTTATTTAGAGGCTTTAGGGATATCTTCAGAGACATGATTACTCATATTTGTCATTATTTGGCCATATTATGGTGACAATAGGTTTGTTTACTCTAATTCAGATGTTGGCTTTTTATTGCCTCAATCTTTACAATTAATTTTGAAATTAGACTGCAAATTTTTGTCAGTCTTTTCAGATGCTAAAACATGGGGCACTGTTGTAAGGATGAAGTAAAAGATCATTTGCTATTACATGAATATAATGTAAATAGAGTAATTGGCATCTCCGTGAGAGGTTATCTAGGTCAATGCAGTACTTAATCAGTGGCTTTAAAGACAATTAACATCGATAAACCAAGCCAGTAGTAGTTGCTTGAAAATTAACAGTATCTTTATTTTTTTGAAATATGAAGATTGACTATTACACTAATCAAGAAAGAATTATTTCAGACTTAGATTTAATTCTCACAGTGATAAAAGTTATTTACATTAAGAGAATATGTATGTATTCTGATATTATTGGGACATTTACTGGGCATACCCAAAAGCTTTGTTGGATATAATTTGAAGAACACTACTCTTCACTACTTCCTTAAGCACCTTCATTTTTTGTATCATACTTGGTGTTTGATTTTTACAATTCAGGCTAACAATATAATTCCTATACAGCATAATAAGTATTTTGGTTCCCTCACTGCACAGGCAATATATCTAATGACCTGAAAAATTAGCGTATTCTAATGCATTTCTTAGTTTTAAGTAATATACATGGTGGAGAGGGTGAGCTCAGTATTTACTTTGTAGCCTGAAATTATTTGGCTATTATTAGATTTTTGTGAAACAACAGATGAAATTGTTTGGCAAAGTTCCTAAAACAAAGAGATGAGAAGGGAGGACCTTAAGAGAATTGCCCCAAAAGTTCTTCAATTACAATTTCCACTTGTGTTAACATATACTTGAAGCATTTGGGTTCCAAGGATATGTGGATTACAGGGAATTGTGAGCCTATCTAATTTCCTGAAGGAAAGGAAGGGGAACTATTTCTGCATATTGTTATGAAAGCGAGAAGAGTGGAATCTCAGCTACAGTATAAGAGTTTGACATGGTTAACAATGAATAGCAGGTAAGCAAGATAATGGAATAAATATCATCTCAACAAATTAAAGTATCAGTAATAAGAACATTGCTTTTCTGATTTAGAGGCAGATGCCATTTATGCAAAAGAAAGAGCCTCTAGATACCCATAGGCTGGAAAGGGAGTTGTAATATTCAAGATTATAAATTGAAAATTAATTCATGGGTGAAAAACTAGTCTTTGATTTACTCCAACCTCCTCTTATTCAATTATTTGACAAAAACTGATTCAGTAAAAAACACATTCTTGGTTTTGTTCAATGTGTTTGGAATAAGACAAAGAACTAGAAAGACAAGTTTTCTACTTTCATGGAGTTTACATTCTTATATGATAGTGTACAGTATAAATATATATTAAATAGCTTACAGATAGATATATAACTATATTGATGAGTGAATGAATAAAATAATGACTGCCATTACTTGATCACTATTTTATTTAGATATGGAGGCCCAGGAAGCCATCTTTGGGAACATTTAAGTTAAGATCTGAATGATGAAGTGCTTCCCAAGAAAAGATCTAGTAAGAAAATTTGAGATAGAAAGAACAAATAAACGAAGGGCTCTAAGTCATAAAGAAGTTGATTATTCTGTCTTTTTTCTCAACTTATATGTTCACTTGCTTCTTCCCTAATCAACAAAGTTGCAATATAACTCAAAAATTAAGAGCACGGGTGATGTGATCTGCAAAACCTTTGGCACAATCATTTTCTGTGATTTGGGCAAGGTCTCAATTTCCTTACATGTAAAATGGAAATAGAAGCAATGCTGTTGTCAGAATATTCAAGAAAATACTTAGGGCCAGGAGACTTTGGAATAAGATTTACAGAGGGAAAGAAATGCAACCTTGCAAATATACTCACCCAAAATAGCATTTGTCTCTAAAAGTAAAGTTTTGGCAAAATATAAGAATTCAGAAACTATATGAACAATGTACTCCATCCACAGAAAAAAGATAAAAAATAAAATTCTGATTAAATAACAAATGAGCAAGAGCAAAGACTCAATAATCAAGAAAGATGAAGAGAATTGAACGGTTGTGAGTAACAGCTATGTAAGAATAAAAATTGGCTGTCTGTATTCTACAGTAAAATTGTCAGAACAATGCTTGTATTAGAATAGGTACACTGCAAATAAAATTTTAATCATAGAATACAAATACTTATATTGAGATGGCTGTAGAAAACAGGGAAGTGATTGGCCAAAGTTTTTATTCAAGATGGGAGTAGAGAGAAGAAAGGAGGGCCATGAACTTGTTCAAAATGACTCATCTTAGTGGCACAGTGATTAGAAACAGTAGGAAAGAAATTTCCAGTAGAAGTACAGCTGGTTTCTTGGATTTATGATAGTGACACAGGTGTGTGATTAGAATGAAACTTCCATGAGAATATATTTGTTTATTTCTGTTTGTTTTTTCCATCTGTCTAGAACAATGCCTAAAGCATAGAAGATACTCAAATCTTTTTGAATGAATGGCTACAAGTCCAAAAAAAGAGTGCTGTACTAACAAAACAAACAAATATCAAATTTATTAATCCAGGATAAAGAAGAAAAAATAATATGAAAAAATAAGCATATTAAGATTCAAGGAATAAAAGGTCATTTATTACAATACAAAACAATAATCACTTTGCATACTTCTGTAAAGACAGTATTTATTAGAGCTAAAAATCTTAACCCACTTTCATTTATTTAAAGAAAAAGAACTTTTCAAAACAAAAACAAAATAAAGAAAATTTTATATAAAGTAGTGGGAAAGGGGACTGTGGGCAAATGCAGATAAATTAAAGCAGTAGTGGCCGTATTCACACAGTGCTGGTCAGAGTTTAAGAATAAAATCATTGGGGAGAAAAAAGAAAATGATATAATAATGATAAAAATTTCAAATGACAATGAAAAATACAGGTTATAGAGCTGTAACCATCAAAAGATGCAGACACTAAACATACAAATCAAAGCACGCTATTAATCAAGAGCAAATTAATAGATTTAGTTAACAAAAATAAGCAAAAGTATGGAGAAACTGAACAATAAAATGAGTATAATTGATTTAATAAATATAGGTTTAAAAGTTAATATACTTCACACTAAAGCTAATGAAGACTGAATGCCAAACAGAGCAAATTTATAACATTGTATCTTCATTAGAAAATTAAACTTACAGGAGTTTAGTACTCTTTCAGGTGTGCTGCACCTTTTTGTTTGATTTTCCCAATACCCATCCTATTCCTTCTCTTGCTGGCCCACATGACTATAGAGGTTAGAAATGCATTATGCCAGTTCTTCCCATCTTCCCTGCTGCTAGGGTTCTACCCAGGAACACACCAGCAGATATCTGTCGGATAGACGCTGAAAAGGATTTTGCACTCCCTATGAAAAAGACAGGTATTCTGCAACTGCCCTTCCCAATTTATTCTGGCCTTGAATGCAAATTGATACCTGGATCATGGATTTAGCTATAATATAAACACGAGGGGTGAATACCTGACAGAGAAAACAGTAGACAAAACATAGCTTGATAGACTTTGTAATGCAAATAAGATGTGCGTCAACAGAGGCTGTGGTGCTAGTGCCATTGGTAAGAGCATTAAGAAAGTTGGTGTATAATGGTTATTTGCCTGCTTTTGGGCAAATCTTCAACAAGAAGAGTGAACTCAAAATTCTGAAAGCAGTCCAAAGCAGAGAAGAAAGAAAATAATGCTTTGCGAAAATATATGCTCTCCACATATGGCCTGCAATCTAAGTGATTTAGACTCTCATAATTTGTGGACCTGCTAGGTTTTAAAAGACAATGTGTATACCCCAAATTGCATCTAGTCCAAGAAGCAAGGAAATAGCTGCCTTAGCAGGAGATTGATTTATAAGATTAAGCAGCAGGTGGCAAAGGAAGGATTCAGGATGGTGCCTCTCCACCTAGGATTATTATTTCAAATTACCATGGGCAACAGCTATTATGAGAAGGGTTAGGAGCACAGATCGAAGACAGAACCCAGTAAGTTAAAAGAAAGATGAAACTTTAAAGACTATGTTTTAGCAAATTCCTTGGCTGTGGATACTCATACACAGAACTGACTGAAAGCAAGTAGCCTTAAATCATAATATATTTAATAAGGAAACATTGTGCAAAAATAACAGCAATCTTCAACTACAACCTCCTATAACTCTTCATCACTTACTAGAATCTGTGTTAACCAGGAAAGACATTCTTCTTAAAGTCTGTCTCAAACATGGCCCAGGCAGAAAAAGAATAAGACAGGTCATCCAAAAAGCAGCCAGGTAGGAAAAGGCATAATGATAGAGAGAGTCCTAGGTGGCAAAAACAGGGTTGTAGATGAAGAACTGGGGAGGTCCCGGGGTACCTATGAAATGAAATTACCCAGACAGTCAGTTCTCATTTTTGATCTCCAGCATGAGTCTACAGGAGCTAAGCATTGCTGACTGCTTTGTTTCTTGTCTTTCCCTTTATTGGTGGGATTTTTTTTTTTTTCAGTTTTCTTCTTCAGATGCAAGTATGACACTTTAAATGTGTTAAGTAAAGATGTCATATCCTCTGGGCATGGAGCACCAGCTATGAGAACCATAGGTAAGCCGCAATAACAGAACTCTGCTTCATTAAGATGTCCTGAACTTCAAAGTTGTGCAAGGAGTACCAGACAATTGGTGGTTTTCTTGAGCAGAGGTGATAAAGTTTATATAAATATATATAACTGGGAAAACAGGTATATAATAATGTATCCACACTGAAGTGGTGTAGCACATCTAATTGCTGATTAACCAGACCTTAAACTTAACCATATTTTCCCTTGATTGCTTGTACTATTGAATCTTTTATAAAATCAGTTAGCTAGGGATGACTATTTGATACAGTTCTGACCTATGAGATATATGCAGAGTTCTCTTAGGAATTTCTATGAAAGTTATTATTTTATTGATAAAAGACACAAATGTAACTGATATCATGTATTCTCCTCTTTTTAAAGTCTTGATTATGGGTTGATGCCTGGAAATGCTATAAACAGGATAGAATGTAAAGAACATTTAAAAAAAGAAAACCTAGAATTAACAGCACTGATAAAACTGAAGCATATTGGCAACCTATTACCTTCAGATATTTGTGCGTGTGTGTAGCAGAAAAAAAAACTTTTTTTTTTACCTTAGTCAAGCATTCTGTTACTTGTAGTCAATAGAATGTCTTGATGTTATTGAAATATTCAGAAATTGGAAAAAGAAAGCAAATCAAAATAATAGGAAAGAGGGAAGTAAAAATAAAATTTTAGTTAAATAGAAAATTTTGAATTTGGAAACATTTTAAAAATTAATTTGAAATCCAAATTTTGGTGGATATCAACAAAAACAAACGTGATTGTGTGAAAAGAGAGTAAAATATGGGGATTAAGAATTAAAAATGAGACAAAACAACTACAAAATCTGGAAGTATTAACCATAACAAAAATTACAAAAGGCAACTAAGGGAAAGCACAAAATTTAAATAGACAAATTAACATAGAAAAGAGATTGGAAAGTTTAATAGGCTGTTGAAAAATGCCAATAGTCAGATAGAGGTCAAAATTGAATAATATTAATGTTAAAAAAATTCTATTATTAAAATTAGTCCTAGATCAAGAAATATCTCCAATTCTTTTTATAAAGGAGATTTTAATAACTGAATTATTAAATTTTAATAATTGAATTCTTGAAGATCACTTTAAAGAAACACTCTTATACACTAATTTAATATTTAATAAAGAT
Organism: Tamandua tetradactyla; assembly: GCF_023851605.1. Classification (NCBI taxonomy): domain Eukaryota; kingdom Metazoa; phylum Chordata; class Mammalia; order Pilosa; family Myrmecophagidae; genus Tamandua; species Tamandua tetradactyla. The sequence continues at coordinate 45,356,959 of NC_135347.1, read as the reverse complement.
TTTAAGGTTATAAATGAATGTTATTAATTAAAATTGAACAATGAGACAAAATAATGCTATACCACACTAAATAGGATTTACTTCAGAAAATAAAAGGTGATTTAACCAGGGAAAATATTAAGAAAAGTCATTGCTACAGCCAAGTAAGAGAAAATACTTGATGATATCAATAAATATCAAGGCATAATTTAATCTGAAATCTAAGTAAATTTGGAGTAGATGAAAACGAACTAAATAAAAAGACTAGATTCCAAGGTAAACAGCAATTGTTATCCTAAATGATCAAATACAAAGAGCAATTTAGCTAAATCAGAATCTGGAGTAGGAAATCACTAGTACTTCCTTTCATTTTGTCTTAAAAATTTAGTACATATAATACTAGAAAATAAATTCTATGAACATTGGAAAATAATGATCTAAAACACTGCCTTTTGATGATTATATGAACATATTCCAGGAAAAGAAAGAGAAATAATGTATTTGAATTAAACAAAAAACTAGGGAATAAAGGGTATAATATACAAGTAGTGTTTAAAAGCTCTGGTAAAAAATCCCCAGGGAAAAATGCAAAAAAAAATAAACAATTATAATAGCTAATAGAAAAGATTTTAAAATGCTTATGAGTAATTTGAAAAAGGAAGTCACAGTATCTAGTATGAAAAAGAAATTGTCGAAATTCATGAAATGTGATCTCTGCAGGTGTAAAAAGAAAATTCATGTGTTTGGATGGAAAAGATCAAAGCCAAATATGATGATTCATTTAATGATTAAAATATAAAATATATTCCATTTAAATAAGTAACTCCACAGATAATTTTTTTAATTGGCTGCAATTAAGTGAATTATTCTCATGGGAAGCATGATAAATCTTCAAGAATCCTGAAATAAAACTAAAACATAATAAGCCCATAGTTTGAAATTTGATCAGTAAATGGAAAATCTGTGAGAAAATACAGGAAGCCTTGAGTGAAACTGCAGTTATAAACAAAGAAATAAAGGTAAAAAAAAGTTAAGACTAGTAGCACAAGGAAGAAAGTGACACTCCTACATTTAAGCCAGGAATTGAGGAATGAATTTCCTTAAGTTCAGAGTTGCCATCTCAATTATAGCAGAATGAAATACAAATTCTCTCTGCAGGAGAGCAGTCCTCAAGAGACACCCCATCATTCCCATAGATTAACAAAAACAGAATATGAACTTACAATCAAAAGTCATAAATCATGAAATGAACCAAGTACACAAAGAAAATCTAGCATACAGAGGACTTTGAGATTTAGGACTTTAAGTGTTAAGATATTGGAGGCATCAGATACAATGCATAAAATGAATAGATATGAAATCGATCCCCAAAATGGGTAAGCAAATTAAAAAAAATTGGCAAACTTCTGAATCCAATCTGAAACTTATCTGAGGGCTGTTTAAAACTTTTATTAACATCATATGCTTAAACTAGCAGAAATAGAAAAGTTAACATTGATAAATGCAATATGAATAAAAGGCTAAACTCGTTGATATTGAATATATGATTTATTGAGTCCTTTTTAAAAAGCAGTATATCGATAGGTATTACAATTTTTTTAAATGCGTGTATCACTTGACCCAGCAATCCACTTCCAGGTGAGAATCTTTCCTGGAGGATAAGAACTTCTGGTTATTGCTGCATGACTTAATAGGATTGGCAATCAAAAGGAGGCTGATTGAATAAACTATTATGTATCTACATATTGGAAAGAAAAATTGGAGCCATTTGAAAAAAAAACAGTTAAACCAGGGAATTTGGAGAGATTACCATGTAATATTTTCAGTGAAAATAAATTAAGAAAATTGTATATCATATGTTATTTGCATAACACAAATACAATTCCTGTAAATGCATGTCATTATATGCACAAGCACAAACACAAGTGTTTAAATGAGATTCAGAACATATTAAAAGGATATAAAATTAAGTTAAATTAGTTTTTTGATTAGAGGAGGAGCATTGATATCAGATGAGAGATAAGTAAAGACTAAATGATCATATTTAAGCATCTACGCAAAAGTATGTATTTATGTTAATGTAAGTATATAGAAAATTATTTCAAATGTTCTAAAAAGTAACATGAATTTATCTGGATCCTTTCACTCATTAAGACAGATATAATTAAATCTGACCATCATGATAAATAATAATGATAATAACAATTAATAGATTGCCAGTATGCAACCCTACCCATAAATGTTTTCCCATCATTTTCCAAATTGTGTGTTATGGAATATTGTGTTCTAAGAGAGATTTAAAGTTTTCTCTAAATTATCAGTTCCCACTTTCACATATGTCTGACAAACTGCATATAATTATAATCTCCTCTAGAATATTCACAATACTCATTCATTTATTTAAGGTTCTGAAAAATCTTGCAATTAGAAAGCCATTTAACTTTGATTAACTGAACATCTCTCAACCTAGCTCTCTCATAAATTTCATCACTGAACTTTGGTATAGTTTTAATTTCTCATGGACCATTTTCTCTTCTCTAAAAAATGAGGGCATGATTTTATTATTAGTTCTGAAATTCTACTCATACAATAAGCTTTCAGGACCAAGGAAGGAGGTGGTGACAAAGGTCAGGAAGCAATAAAGTACTGAAGACATTACTAATAAGAATTGAATGAGTTACTACATTCCCTAGCACTTTTTTCCCCTTCTGTGAGGACTTGTCAAGTTTTTATCTTGACAAAATAGAGAAATACTCTTTTCCTGTCTTAAATTGCACACTTCTATTCATAATCTATGACTCTCTGCTGCTAAACAAAAACTGATTTTATTCAAGGTCAGCATTGTAGTGAAAGCTGATATCACTGTTTCATAATTCAGCTGGATTTAGTAAGGTTAACATAATTCAGTCCACTTATTTATAACTTCTTTTATAGTGCCACGCACAGAACTTCTGGATCTTTTTGGATCTGTGCTGGGCAGGGCTTTTTCAAGTGAGGAGCAGTGTAAAAACAGAATTGCATTGTAAAGCAGACTCTCAGATCAGATGTAAGTTCCAAATATTAGCCTTACAGAAGTACACTGAGTATAACAGTTCTTGCTATTTGCCTTAGTACTGCTAAGAGGCACATCATAAATTCTTGACTTATGCCAAGCAGAGAATTTTCCTGCGGTAGCTCTCAAAAAATATGCCAAAACCAGGGGCATTGAAGTAGAAGGAAAATGAACATTATAATAAAAAATAGTCTACCCAATATATTGCTGGTTACTTTAGTAAAATATGGGAAGTCATTTTGTTTAGTTGAATTGCTAAATCAAAGTCTAATTCTCCCCGTTTACTGTAAAAAGCAGTGTGATGATGGCAAAGCACTATAAATCCCCACATGTCCTTTTTAACCTCTCATACCCTTTAAATGACCTTTAAGGAGAAATTAAAATAAGCCTTTCTTATGGAGGAATCGTTTCAAATCATTATAAAAAATTAAGAAAGCTTAACGGAGGAACAAAATATAAATCTATTCTTTTATAAAAATGAAATAACATAGATCAGAATAGGGATATAAGTATTTTTAAACATTTAAAAGAAGGTTCCTGCATACTATCAAAATTCAATCTTTACAAAGAAATTTACTTCTTAGTAATATTACACATCATAGCTACATTTTGACCATTTAAATAGGGACTTCTCTTTGAAAGAACTCTCAATAAAATTGGGGTTCATCATCCTGCTGTTTTCTGCATGCACAATTTAAAATAAATCATCTAAATTTTGTAGCTGATAAACCTAGGTAATAGATGTGAGTATGTGCTGTATATATCCTATGAGATTAAATCGAAATTGTTTAACATAAAGACAAAATCTAAATAGTTTACCTTGGAATTCCATACCATGTCCTAACCAGCAGCAGTTTTGCTTTCCAGCAGCATTTATTTTTTCTTTCCAACAGAATTTTCTAACAATTTTTTTTCTTTTTTCTAACAGGGCCACATGTGACCCAATATCCAAATCTTTGTTCACACATTCTCCCTATAGGGGATACCTTTCTTAGGTATATGCTGCCTCAATATTACCCATTATTTAAGATTTTAGAATTCTACTTCCATAAATTTTTCCTCATCTTACCAGGCCTATAGTGAAAACTGAAGCCAATTAATTATAAAAAAATCAAACAAATATGTGCATGTTTTTAAGTATATTCCCTATTGTTTCCTTTAGCCCTTGGTAGATCTCATTTAATCCTACATTAAAACACAAACTCCATGTTGAGTACACAATGCAAATTTCCACTCAGATGGCTCTTAGGCACTTCAAACCTAGCAAAGTCAAAACAATTATCTTTCTTTCCCCATACCTTTTCCTTTTTTAATCTTCCTAACTCAAGTAAAAATACATACTTATCATTTGCTCTTTTTAGATAAACAGAATAAGAAAGATAAAGACATAGAAACTACATCAACTGATTTCAGACTTTTGGGTTCCAGAACTGCAAAAGAATAAATCTGTGTTGTCTTAAGCTATCAAGTGTGTAGTAATTTGTTACAGTAGGAGTAATAAACTAAAATAGAGATTTTAAGGAAAGTTACCTCAGTGAAACAATGAACATCCTGTACCTCCAAGATGCATTCTGCCTCTGAATTTAATTTTTATTCATTGATATATACACTCATCCAATGTATAAAAGACATTTCAGAAAAATACGAAAGAGAAGTTTCAATCAGATTAGATTATCTGACTGTGAAGAAAATAAAGTAAATGTAAGAAATATAACAATGGTAAAAGTTCTAATTGATTCATTCAAAAATATTGGAAGCTAAATTGAATCCATAATACAAGAATACCTATAATAATATAGAAGAAGTTGGACAAAAAGGAAATGAATCAGAAATCATATTAAGGCTTGCAATATTTAAATTAAGAAGTTCTCAGTGTAAATATTCATTGTTTAAAATGGGAACAAATAAATAAATAAATAATTCTAGTTTAGCTAAAATGCAGTGTTTAAACATTCCAAAATTTTAAGTCTAAAATTCTATACAACACAGACTCCAGTAAAATTTTAAAGTTCTTTCAGTTAAGTGCTAAACTAAATGCATGATTCCACTTATCTATATAAATAGATGATGCTAGTTAGCTTATCAATATAAGTTTACCAATATAAGTTAATTGTATGGAAAAGTCAAAGAACCTTCCTGGAATGGTTGGTATTATAATTAAAACATAGTGAACTCTTGTATCAAGTTATTTGATTACAAAAATGGCCCCATCACTACCTGTGTGGATTTAGACAAATTATTAAACCTTTATAATTCTGTTTCCTTATATGTAAAATGGGGATATGAGTGGTAACACAATCCGAGAGTCATTTTGAAGGTTTAATGCCACTAAATTGTACACTTAAAATGGTTAAAATGGCAAACTTTATGTAACCACAAAAACTTTTAAAAAGCTATTGAAAAAAGAACAATTAGTACAATGCTAAGAAATTAGTAAATAAACGCTATTTATTACCATCAATTAGATGGAAAATATAAAAGAAGTAATGTAGGTTCTGGTAGGTGACACCGTGCCTCTTGGTACATACACAGTTTAGCATTTTGATGTACACTGCTTACTCTGCATAGGTTTGCAGAGAGGTTTACCATTCTGGGATTTAGCTTACTAAGAAATGGATCAACTGTTAGTATTCTAATAGATTCATAAATCTGAATATACAAGCAATGATCATGAGATTTTGGAGTGAAATCAGTAAAAAATAAAAATATCTGAGCTAACAGACCAACTGACTCAGAAGAATAGAATAGAGGAACAGAAAGATTAAGAATTTCTGAGATTTGAAGATATATCTATTTTAATACAATCTATTTAATATAATATAGTTTACAGTAAGAACTTTATTTAATATAAAATATTTTATATTTTAATATAATATAAAACATTTGAAGATATATCTATTTTAATATAAAAAGAGGTGAAAAACATCAAACTTTAAGCAAGAAATATTTCTTATCTTTAAGCATTGCTTAAATAAAATTATTCGATAGGTAATAGAGAGAAAATGTTGAAAAGTTTTGAAGCCTGTAGAACACAGAAAGAGATAAAATTCATGAATTATGCATGATTTCTAAAAAAGTCAATTGTTTAAAAGCAGTTTTATAAAAAGAGATGCATAAAATAATTTTCAGAATATTATTTTTATTTCTCCAGAACCAGCTGAACTGACTTACAATTCCAATTGATAGTTTAGCTAAAATGCAGCGATATAAAAATTTCAAAATTTTAAATCTAAAATTATATACCAAGACAAAGAATAAAGTAATATCATATAAAAATGTTAAAGTTGTTTGTTAGTTGCTAATGTAAATGTATGATTCTAGTTAGCTTATCAATATACAGAGGAAAAGTCAATATATACTGTAAAGTTGAGGTATCAAGAAAATAAATTTAAAAGTATTATTTAAAGAAGTGACCATTGCAAATCTTTAAAATATTTGAAAAATGTGCATGGGGTGATGAAAACTATATGTGTGAACAAAATTTCTCATCTCTTTTGGTGAGTGATTGATAGATTCTAAATTGGTAAATCAAGAGATTATATACAGATTATTTAGAATTGTCAAACCAGACATATTTGCAAGGCTTAATGAGAATATTTTTAATTCAATTGTGCTTCTTGCTTCTAAGAAGCTATTTATTTTGCCTCTGAATTTTTATCATGTCTTCCACAGCACAGAGGTGTACTCTCTCCTCAAAGTAGTCAAATGAAAGATTCCCTTGAAGGATGAAGTTTCCAGTGAGGCAGATAGCATATTTTTATCCAAGTTATAATGATCTAGGCATGCATTAACACTTGAACATAAAATTGAGTTTAACAGGTCTGTAAAATTATTTCCTCAGTTGCAGAGGAGTCCTTTTCATATCAAAAGAGGTTGTATTCATTCAAAAACTATTGAGTGCCAACCATGTGCCTGGCACTCTTTGAAGCAATGGGGATAGTGTGATGAAAAAGAGACAACCATGGTTCGTATTTTGTGATACTTATTTTCCAACGTGGGAAACAGAAAACAAAGAAGTTTACAGTAAGAAGCAAACAGATGCTCTGAAGATTATAACATGGAATTACAAGAACTATTAAAATGAATGAGGAAGAGGACCTTCTTAAATAGATATTAGTAAAATCCTCTCTGAGGTAGTGATAGTATAAACAAAATTTGATTGCTAAGAATTAATCCCTAAGTGAAAGAACATCAGGTAAACAATGCAAACAGCCTTTTTTCCCACTATTTTTTATGGTTAGTGTAAGTTATATAATCCCAAACTTTCATTTCATAATGTTGGGACAATATGCCATAATTCATTATACTCTCACCTTCTACACCATAGGGCTAGAATAATTCCCTAGGTCCTTTTTCACTTGATGATGCTCTGTCACCCTAATTCTTACTGGATTGAATTCCATCTCTCAGCCAGAACCACAACACCCAGTTCTGGCCATCACCACCCCTGACTTGGGCAGGCCACGGTGGCTCAGCAGGTAAGAATACTCGCCTGCCAAGCCAGAGGACCCCAATTCGATTCCCGGTGCCTGCCCATGTAAAAGAAAAAAAGAAAAAAACACTCCTGACGCAAGTAAATATTGGTGTTGGCCTTTATTGATCATGAATTTATCACATGTCTGGGATTTGGATGGTAAGCAGACCATATTCCTTATGGCTCCACTATTCCTAAATTCTTTATTTTTTTTCCCAGAAGATTTACAGATTCTTAAAACTATGACTTGCAAGTATACAGTGTTCCAAAAATCAGTGGCCGTAATTTCAAAAGAGGTATATATTTTGGAACCTGGTGACATAAAGTGTGACATTAGCATAAATGAATCTGCAGTTCAACATGTATTGTATAAGTACTAAATCTTTCAGTAAAAGTTTGTCAAATTTAAATGTTCATATGATTCTACTAGGATGCTTAATGAAAGTATGTTATCAGCCCCATTCCCAGGGATAATGATTTGGTAGACTCATTCCATCTAAGAGCTTGCATTTTTTAAAGGATACCCAAACGATTCTGATACAGGTTTTGCCATAAATTCGAATACATTACTCACTTCTTAATTGCATAAAATATTTCAGTCACTACTGCTTGGGGAGTTGAGTTTTGGATTCAGATTATTTCAGTGCTTTTTTATAATACTAGCTCTTCAATTCAAAATGTATTTGTTATCTACAACTTTGAGCCAGACTGAAGCTAAACTAGTGTATCCAGAATTTAAGAAAAATACTTTTCGAAAAATCTGATTTTCCTTTTGGGTCCATTCACAATGTTCTTTTATTTATAGAATATTAGGCACATTGCATGTTTATGATCAATTATAACTTAAAAATTTAAACTTGGATTTCCAGCCAAGGAAAACTATTTTCTGAACAACAGATGAATTAACCAACATGCACTCAAAATTTCATTCTCTAATATGAATCATAGTCTTTCAACAGAAAACAAATGCAGTGTCTTTCTTCTAAAATAATGAATCCATTAGCATAATGAATTATACAGGGTATCACTAGATATGTAGATTATTATTTAATCATATGAACAGGTAACCACTTGCATATATAATAGAAGAATGAAAATTCAACAGCAGCAGCAATAACAACACAAAACCTTGTTTCTTTTACTAAATAGCTTGGTTAAGCTATATCTATTAACGCATATTTTTCATATATTGATGGTAAAGTCAATGGAATTAGTGAATTCACAGTTTAAATAAAAATTAATACTTCTGAATTTTCAAAATAACTTGGATAAACTAACTTCCAAGTGACTGTTGTTATTTTAGGTATTTATATTTAATTGTGGTTGTTTACATCCTCATTTTATGTCTGTATAGTTCTGCCCAGACTCATAAAAAAACACCTCTGGTATAATTCAGTCATATTTACACATGCTTAGATTCAAAGTGGTACCTGAAGATTTCTACCTTCAAGAACTGCTTACTCCTCATTAGCTTATGCAAACCTGGATGTTTGTAACAGATAGGGTTAGGGTGTTAGAAGAACACTGTATAGAACATAAATGCCTGTTATGTTTTGCTGGCATCATTATATTAATAGTCAATTAAAATATTAAAATTGAAAGTGGCACCTTTCTTTGGTAAATATTCATGTATGATTCAATGTTTCTAAAATTTTCTCCAATTCCTTAATAGTGAACTGCCAGTAAAATCCATTATTGCTTGTGAAGAAGTAAAACATACAACTTCTGGGAATACTTACTTTTACTGTTCAAGAAATTCTATTTATATCAATTTCCTTTAAGTTTATTGGGTTTATGTTTGAACGTAGATACTATTATAAAACAGTCAATTTTTTAAAATACACAATTACAAATCAATAACATAGGAAACAGTTTTGACATTTGAGTGTTTCTTTCTTAGAATTTCAGATTGGCACTTCTTTAATACTAGAGTTGGTATATTTATGCTTTACCAATCATCACTGTAACCACAGTAGAAGTTATGAACGAGATATCAGCTTGCTGGAGTCCAGAAATCTAATGTTTCTCATGTGACACTCTACAATACGGTGCCATGTGGCGGCCAATTCAATGTGTTCAGCAGGGGATCAGTTTTTACGGACTTTTTACTACGAATTAGCATACAAATGTTTTAATGAACTAAAACTCTGTGGTAGTCCTTTGAAAAATCTTGTGATGAGGAAGAACACACTTTTCACTTTACTACATCAAGAGTACTGAGAATGATGTACAACTTATCAAAATTAAGCAGAAACATGTTCACTTGGAATAAAGGTAGATTTTTATTATGATACTTCTTTTTAAGAAGAGCCCAAGCCAATATTAAAAACTACACAACATACATATAAAACATTTCTGTGTTTCATGACAAATAACAACATTAAAACGTTGAGACCTTTTCCTTCCCGATGTCCGGGGAGCTCAACTCTCTCAATGTTTATGAAATAAACATTCTAGAAATTCTGAATGTACGTAAAACAAAGTTTTCAAGAAACTTTAAATAAATTATTTTGAACATATCTGTCAAAGGTCTTGGTTGCAAAGTTATAGAAACCTGCTTTGGCTAAAACTAAGTGGAAGTGTATGTACGTGGTACATTCTCTTCTCCCATTAAACACACATACACAAACAATTTTACTAGGAATTTAGGAAACAGATTTTAATGGAGGAAGAAGGATCACATTTGTAAGAAATTCAGGAAAAAGACCATTTTTAAAGTACATAAGGAGGTAAAAACGTGAACATTCCCATCTTGATATTGTTGCCACTACTATAGCATATCAGCATGAGTATAGACCGTGGCACACATTACCATAACTGAGTAAGAACAATCATTTTTATCTTCGAATCATTAGCACATATTCAAAGTTCTTATCAGAACCAAATTAGTTGAATTTAAGCCATGTGCACAAACCCACATTACCAGGCATTGGGGAAAGCAAGATTCTCCCGTCTTCAGCATCCATCATGACAGGCAGGGTACTATTTCCCAGCAACCTCACAGATAATGGGGATGATGGATTCTGGGCAGCCAGGAAAACAACAAAATGTTTATCTTTCGCATAATGTGGACTAGTTACAAAGAGAAAAGAAAAAAAATAGTATAGATGAATTTTTTTATTGAGGTGAAATTCACATAACATAAAATTAATAACTTTGTGTGCTTTTCAGTGGTATTTAATACATTTACAAAACTGTGCAACCAACAACTTTCTCTTGTTCCAAAACAAAGAAAACCCCTCACTTATCATTCAATTACACCCCATACTTCATTTCCCTAGCACCCGACAGCCAGCTATCTGTATACTATCTCTATGATTTTACCTATTCTGGAAATTTCATATGAATGGGATTGTACAATATTTGACCTTTTGTGTTTTGCTTCTTCCGCTTAGTGTTATGTTTTGAGATTCATCCATGTTGAAGCAAGTATCAGTACTTCATTCTTTTCTTATGGCTGAATAATATTTCACTATCTGTAAAGACTACAATTTGTAAATCCATCCATTAATCTATTGATCCATTTAGGTTATTTCCACCTTTTCTTATTGTATATAGTGTTGCAATGACAGGCATGTACAGATATTTGAGACCCCATTTTCAATTCTTTGGGGTATATACCTAGGAATGGAATTACTGTGTCATATGGTAATTCTATGTTTACCTGTTTGAGGAACTGCCAGCATTACTTTTCCTAAGTAGCTGAAGCATTTTCCAACCAGTCATATTGAGGGTTCCAATTTCTCCATTGCCTTACCAACACTTTTTTGTTTTTGCATGGGTAGGCTCCGGGAATTGAACCCAGGTCTCCGACATGGAAGGTGAGAATTCTGCCACTGAGCCACCATTGCACTGCCCCTTACCAACACTATTTATCTTCTGTTTTTTTTGTTTTTTTCTTTAATTATGTGCCCATTAACAGAGATTTAGAATTTCATTTTGTGCATTGCATCCAATCTTTAAAAATAATGGGAAACAAACAAAAAAAGGGTTAGAAACCAAAATAAAATAATACTGGCCTTTATAATTATGCTATATAATTATCTTTACCAGGGTTCTTTATTCTTTATACAGTCTCTAGTTACCATCTAATGTCCTTTCATTTCAATATGATGACTCCTTTCATTATTTCTTGCTGTGCATTGCAGTTCTACTAACAGTGAACTCCCTCTGCTTTTATTTATCTTGGGATACCTTAGTATTACCCTCATTTTTGAAGGGTAGATTTTTCTGGATATAGAACTATTGGTTGATGATATTTGCTTTCCACAATTTAAATATACCATTCCACTGCCTTCCAGCCTCCATGATTCTGATGATAAATCAGCTGTTATTCCTATTGATGATCCTTATAAGTGAGGAGTCACTCCTCCTTTACATTCAGTATTCTCTTTTATTATTATGTGTCTAGTGTTTAGGTGTTCCTCTTTTTAAGCCTAAACTATTAGGGATTTGTTGAGTTTCTCGAATGTATAGCTTCCTGTCTTTCACCAAAATTTGCAAGTTTTCAACATTATTTCTTCAAATTTTCTTTTTACTTCTTCCTTTCTCTCCTATCCTTCTGGGGCTTCTATAGTGCAAAGGGTAATATACAGTATGTTGCCCCTCAAGTCCTTTATACTCTGTAAGTTTTCTTCATTCATTTTTCTTTCTTCTCCTCAGGTTGGAATATGTTGATTGTCTCATCTTCAAATTCACTGATTCTTTCTTCTGCCTATCAGCTGAGCCCAGATAGTGAATATTTTCATTTTGGTCATGTTAGGTTTTAACTCTAGATCTTCCCTTTGGTTCCTTTATATAACTTCTGTCTCTTCATTGATATTCCTCACTTGTTTTAATATCGTACTTCTAATTTCCTTTGTTTCTTTATCTGTGGTTTCTTCTCAGTCTTTGAATATAGTTAAGACAATTTATTTAAAGTCTTTTTCTAGTAAATTCAACATATGGGCTTTTTCCAGGATGGTTTCTATCCATCTCATTGCATTTTTGTTGTTGTTGTTGAAAATCATACATACTGAATATTATTATGTAGTCACTCTAAATTTGATTCTCTTCTCTGCCTAGAGTATGCTGTAGCGTTTGCTGAAGGCATGGTCATCTATTTGTTTAGTGCCTTTCCCAAACTATTTTTGCACTATGTGATCCCTGTTATGTGTGGTCACTAGAGTCTTTGTTCTATTGTATACCTGTGCACACGTGGCCTGAAAGAGACGCCCTTAGATACCTGTATCCAAAAAACAAGCCAAACTCCAGGTTGCAGATTGGCTGTGAACTGGGGCACTCATTCAATGCTTAGTCAAGCCACCTATAACTCTGCATTAGCCTTCATCCCTTGCTTGCAATAAAGCCCCAAATCAGCTAGTGGCCCAAGCTTAAAGTCCTCTCATGTATTTTTTGAGCATGTGTTCGCACTTGGGCAAGCGTGTTTCATTCTGGATTCATTAGTATTGGTGGTATCCTTTCTCAGTCTTAATTTCCATAATTATATTCCTCTTCATCCTCCTCCTTCCTAGTCAAAGCAGTGCATGAGATTAGAAGAGAAGATAGCTTATCAAGTTGTAAAGCACTTCTGTTTAGGTTGATGCTGTAGATAGTGCTGTATTAAATAGGAATAAAGCATACTTCCCTGTAGATTATTTTTCTCTGGTATGTACCTCATCTGAAGAAAATGGTTTTGCTCTGAAAAATGTTACAGATGGAATTGGACTCCTTGCTTTTATCTCTAAATGAGAATAGATTTCACCAAACAGAGACTCTCCAGTGTCTTCAAAATCCATGAGCATACCCCAGTAGGCTGTGGGACAAAGTGATGTCATTTCTTATGGACTTGTCCTCAGCTGGGAAAGATGAGTATATTAATAATGAAGTAATATTGCTCCTTTCTCCCCCAGCACCATTCTTGGTGAATGTCATGACCAGTTTCCAGAATAACATTGGTCAAGTATAGACACCTCAGTTCTGCTTTGACTTTGACTGAAGAAACCATCTTGAAGCAGACGAGTTTAATGACAACTGGGGTCTAAGGCATTGTTCCTTTCCCAACATGTGAAAGTGCATGCCTGGCACTTTCTAGCAGTCCATCCTGGACTTGGTTTCTGCTGAAAGATATTGGATTCAAGAGATTTTCCATTTCTTATATATAAAAAGGCTCCTCTTAAATTGGACTTCACCTCCATGAAAAAATAGTTATACTTTCCATCCAACTGAAAGAATATAATCACAATATATTTATACCCAAATGAGGGGCTCTGGGTGTTTATTTTCTATATTTTATTAAAGTTGTAAATTCCTGAAAAAAAGTTGGAATTATACATATTTCCATTTTTGACAGATTCTTCCCAGGAAGTCATTCCAAAAAGAAGGGTTGAACCAAAGGCAAACCTCTGTGCTGGTCCCTCAGGGGACTGCCAGACAGGTCAATGTGCACAACCTCAATATTCTGAGAAGATTATTATTGTTTTTAGCACTGGAAAGCCACACCAGGGATGGTGGCTGCCATCACCATGATCACTAGTGAGTTGAAAATGGGGGTTAATATGTAAGTGAGCAAACACATCAACTACTTTCTTACCAAAATTTACCAGTTTCTTTCTTCATTAACCACTCCATGGCTGCTCTAAATTTTTAATTAGATTACAGAGTTCCACAATGTTAATTTATGTCCTTTTTTTTTTTTCAGATAAGGATTGCTTCAGTGGGTGAGATTAAATCTTGGGACTCCTTACTCTACCATTTTCCATGATGTCCCTCTAGAAGAAATTTCTTATCTCCTCCAAAATTATATTCCATTGGAACATTTCACTCAGCATGATAAAATCCATATTACTGTCACGAAGGTATTCTTTTCTCACTCATAACTATAGCTTGTACCTTGCGTTTTCTTCTACTATGGTGCACAAAACCTATTAATTATGTATTACATCCTAGGTACTAAGATGGGTACTGCAGAGAAAGCTTCATTTCTGTCATCAATGAACTAACAGTTAAATATAGAGGCAAAACAATAAATTTAAATATCTCAGTGGTCTCTCTGGAAAATGAATTTATGTAGGGATAGACTGGTGAAAAGAAAACCTGTACAGACATTTAATTTATAACATCTACTCTATAAAGGTTTTGAAAAAATAAAAAGAACCATGATATTTTCTATTCCTTTACCTAATTATTTAATATAGGGATTAAGTCAAGACTCTGAACTTCTCTTATTGTATAATCCAAACCTCTAAATAAATGCTGTTCTTGACACAGTGGCCGACTGTGGCACATCATTTATTCCTCATCTTTAAAGATTCAGTTAAAGAGTCATGAATAATCTAATTGTGTGGTAATTATTAATAGCAGAAGCATATCAACTAACCATTTCTAAGGATTTGTTCCAGATCAAATTCAATTAAGACAAATTTCTAAGAAAAGAATATCATATTTTATAGCATTTAAGAAAAGGTCACCTTTGACTACTCTAACAAATGTTCTTCATAGGAATACTGACACTTTTAAATCAATACATACAGTTTTACTCTCAAATATCTAAGTACAGAGATGTTTAAATTAAAATTAAATCTTTATTATTAGTCAAAACTAGGTCACATTCACAAATTTTGTGTTCAGAACACAATACATTTAGGTTTCATTATATGCTAAATTTGATACATAAATAACTAATAGACATTCCAGACTTGAAAAAAAAAATTCTTCACAGAGTGCTATCATTTATCTGCCTCTTGCCAGTAAAGAACTCCATTGTCGAGTGAAAAATTTATAATATGACATGCTGAAATAGCTGGCATGAATATAGCTCCCATTGTATTTAGATGTCATGTGTTCTGGAATTTTCAATTTGTCTTGACAGTTACTGTAGATGATATGAAAAGCAGTGTTGAGGGGAAAATCGGTATAAGTCTATCTATGAAAAAAATAATAAAGGCTATATACCTGGGGAGTAGTGGAACTGAGATAAGGAATCTCTCAGTTTTACAAGAACATAGCTGTTTTTATTTTTGTTTTGTTTTGTTATTTTTCTTTCCTTATTCAACCTAGACATTTCATTCATGCTCAATGAACCATCTTCACCTCTTAATGCGCATTTCTCTGATAGGAAGTAATTAAGTTCACATTTGCAATTTTGGTGGCTAAAACAGAACTTATACACATAAAATGAAAGCATAGTTTTATTCTTAGATACTGTGCCTTATGTAAAAAAAAGTTTTGAATGTCACTCTAGGTTGACACTCTTTCCTTAATTATAGTGCATATTTTCTCAAATTAAACATTATTGTTTATTTCCCATAGTTATGATTATTGTGGATTATAAATTTATAATTGTGTATTATAGACATGGAAATTTTTATTCTTTCAGTAGTATTTTGCTTTATTTTATCAATTCTGTGTATCTTATTCTTACGATATAATATATTGTCCCAATGTCAGAAGATAACTCAGAATAAAGGATATAAAATTTAGTTTCTCTATCAAGGAAATATTACACTGTTTGGAAAGCAACTGAATCTCCATAGTCTATAGAAATGAAATATTTTGTCAGATTTAATTATAAAACCTATTGTTGAATAATCCAGCCAATAATAAAATAGCTTATTTCACACTCCTATAGAATAAAATTCATCCAGAAACACATGCAATTTATAAAATTAATTTGTGATGCTGTGTTCAGCCATAATATGCACAGTTTTTCTGGTTTTACACATAGATGATTCGAGGAATCACATAATTGTGGCAAAATCACTTTAAACCCTTTACTTTCACTGTATGTTTTTATGTTATTTTAAAACTGATAGTAGATCTAATAAACTGATAAATTTAGATGATGCGCAGTAATTTGAATGTCTGATGCAGCTATACAATTTTTATAGTCTTGAGGACTGCTCAACAATTTTAATACTTTCCCATCAGAAGAACATCCATTTATAGAAAGTATGATACACAACATGACAGTAATTTGATATGATTCATTTTGTATAGATCATTGACTAGTTTATGTAATAATTGAAAACTTAGAATTCTGAACACATTACTCCAAATTAATTCAGAGCAATCTTTTAAAAACAAAAACACAAAAATATTTGAATTATCATTAAAAATCAAATAAAGTGGTTTTAAAGAAATGAAATTGGGGAGTGAAAATAGTATACCATTGTGATAAATAGCCAAATATTTACTTTTCTTAAACTCTGGATAAAATTTTCTGATTATTTTGGAAGAGCAGTCTTTATGTTTTTATTTATCAAGTTATAATAAAAAGTAAACAATATGAAGTGGTAGAATAGAGGGCAAATATTTGATCAGATATAGGAAATTATGGTCAAACATGGGAGGAATAAACAGAAATTTATGATGGTCATCATAAGTTAAAAAAATCAATATGAGTGAAAATGTCAAAGCAAAAATAAAGATAATCAAAGAAATTGTATCTTCATACAATGAATGTATATCTGCAAAATAATATTAATATTACATTGCAAGAAAGGTTGCAAAATATCTATATAAGCACTAAAATGTATTCTTCCATTGGATTTTAGATTTGCAAACTTTTCTTCCCCAAGGTAAACTGTATTGGGTATCATGCTGTCTTTTTCCTGCATCACATCATCTGAGATGAGCATTCTCATTATCCCTGCTCTGTAGATGACCCACCTGAGGTATTTAAAGCCTAATTAACCTCAATATATTTACCCAGTAAGTAAGCACTAAAGCTCATTCCCTTCTCAAGACACTATGCTATAAATTCAATTGTGTATCTCAAAAATACATGGTGAAATCCTAACACTCAGTACCTCAGAATATGAGTTTATTTGAAATATAGTCATTGCAGATGGAATTAGTTAATTAAGATGCAGTCAACTGGAGTAACATGAGTGATAAATCCAATAACTGGTGTCCTTATAAAAGGGGTAGAAGAGACACAGAAACATGAGAGGAAAAGGCCATATGAGGACAGAGACAGAGATTGGAATGATGCAGTCACAAGCCAGTTGTGCCAAAGATTGTGGGCAAACACCAGAAGGTGGAAGGAGCAAGGACAAATTCTCAACTACAGATTTTTCCTGGAGAATGTGACACTGCCTAGATACTGATTTCAGACTTCCAGGCTCCAAAAGTATTCATCGATAGAAATCTTGCTGTTGTCAGCCATCTAGTTCGTGGTAATATATTGTACAACCCTAGGAATCTAAGCATGCTATGTGAACTTTTACTATTCATTTTAATTTTTTTTTATCTTTTCATTATTTTTATCAAAGCGATGCATGTAAGTAGTGGTGTGTTTATACTGATTTTTATATCAAGTAGTGTTATCATATTCATAAATAATAACAATTCCTTCCCAATATTATTCATTCTCTTTCACCACTGCAAACACTTTATTTTAGCTGTTTATTCCCTTGTTATTACTGTGCTTTTGATTTATCAATTTTAGGAAATATCTACTTGCTTCTTGGTGCTATAGATAAAAACTTAATTTCATTTTTTGCACATTTACAAAGCTCCATCCAACCAGAACTCTGATAAGATTATGGATTATTTAAATTAAATTAATATATAATTTTTGCATTATTTTAATCTGATTTTCTCCAGGCAATTATACTAAAATTAGCAGTATTTTTCCTGGTGTTTGTTTTTATCTCTTGCTATATTTTTTTTTTACTGTCTCTTGTGTCAAAAGTTGAATAATGCCAGATATAATTTATTTTTTTATGTGCAAGCAGTAAATTCAATGAAGAAGATGAAATACAGTAGAGCAGAAGTGCATTAGGTAGAAGTTTCTTAGGAACTAGAAGTTAGACTTGGTGATATTCATTCACATCCACTCTTTGGTTCAGACTATATTCTTAAATGTGTATTCACATTTAATTTCATATCTTCTTAAAGCACTGACTCTTAAGATTATGAAATTTCCTTCTTTGCTCTAGAAGCATTGTCTTAAAGTTTAATTTGTCTCATATTAGTGTAGCCACTCTAGCTGTTGTATGGTTACTATTTCATGATATATCTTTCCGATAGTTCTACTTTCAACTTATTTGTGACTTTGAACTAAAGTTCCTTTTAGTTTTCATCCAGTCTGACAATACTTACTTTTTATTAGAATGTTTGATTTTTTAAATTGTATATTTTAATATGTGTTTTGGGGAGTAATGATTTATGAAGCAAATTACACAATTATTTTTAAGGGTGGTGATGGTGATCATGCATCAGTGGATGGGAAATTAGCTACATTTATTTCTAAGTCTTGAAATCTTATTATTCTCTACCAAAGTTAACTCATCAGTGTTGATCCTCTGACCTTCACCATGGATCTTTTGCTTTGTGCCTCTTCATATTTATGAGAATTTTATTATATGGAATGACAGGTTTAATTCCATAAACCTTGTGTTTTACAATATATAGCAATAATAGTCACACTTCCTTTCCTAATTCCGACTTTGGATAATTGTCTTATTTCATCAGTGGTCTCATTTCACCTACCAGTGAGGTATCCTAAGGAGACATGTTTAAAAGAAACCCTCTAATCTCATTTTCCACAGGTCTGACCAGCTTCTAATGCAGAGAGAGAAAGAGTTAAAGGGGAGTTTCATTGAGATTAAATGTTTTTTAATGTCTTCATTTCATTTTTATGAAATTTTGCACCTCCATAGAAATAGCTGACCAGGAAAGAATACACCTAACTCTTAACTTTTCAAAGTAAAATATACAGTTTGTTAGTTTGAGAATTTTCATATGTTTCAAACATAACAGACATCAGAATAGGTAAAGTCAAATTGTGATGCAAATTTCAGCTCCACTTCCAACTTTTGAACTTTTTTCTTCCTTCTGTAAGATAATGTTTTTCACTGAGTAATTGATCACATAGCTAAAACTACATTTCCAGCCTCTCTACTCACTATGATTACATGATAAAGTTTTGATTAATGGGATGTAATAAATATATATATATTTATATATACATAAAACAGGTTGTAGGAATATTTTGTTCCACTGTGTTCCTCCTCCATTCTCCCAGGAATTTGGATGTCACTTATAACAGTTTATCTTGGGTGACATTTTAGGATGAGAGCCATATCCTTAGAAAGGTAGAGAAACATCCTGAAGCATTAAACCCTGAGAACTTTGTGTAGCCAACCTGTCAGTTTTGCCTTGGAAATATATGCATCAGGATTTTATAAGAAAGAAAGATTGATTTGATCTTGTTTTAAGTGACTAATATGTGGCGTCTCCATTGTTCACCACTAAACCTATTCCTAACTTTCAGACCTTCTCTAGTTATGCCAGTGGAAAGCCGTCTATCTTCCTTATTTCCTATTATTTTATATCTAACTGGCATGGCACAAATTAGTATTTACAAAGATTTAAATTTGCATTTAATGAGTGAGATGGCATGTGTCTATAGTCAGAAAAAAATTGCATTAATGAATATGTAATTGTAGTAAAAATTATTTACCGTAGGAAGTATATTTTATTAGTATCAATGAAAATAGTCAATACTGTATGTTCACTGCTTCAATGAGTGAAGATGAATAAGAACAGGACTTCCAACCAAATATAATATGTCAAAAAATCCACAGGGCAGAGAAACTGTGCTCTAAGTAATGAGAAACCTGTGCACATAATGGCTTCAACTGTCATTTGTACTGAGATTAGATTCGTATTTGCTAAAGGAAAGAATTTCTGCTCATGCATCTGCAAACTCATTTACACTCCAAAATATCTATAGGTACAGAGGTTATATTGAAGTCATTTCTGTGAACTTGGTTTGTAGAAGGTATTCCAAGGGGTGAAAAGAAAAATAACCTGGATAACTAATCAGAACTATTTCTCTGAGAATCAGAGATTGTTTCTACCAAAGGAAAAAAATGTAAAATATGCTGGAATAACTTCTCACATAAATATTCCTCATCTTATATTGTTATTGATTTTTGAAACTGTTTAGACAAAAATTGTATTCCATATTCCACAAAGAAGCAATGTTTTTCTAAACCAGCTTTTGGTAGATTGAATCTTATCCCCCAGAAAAGACACGTTCAAGTTGTAGCCTCTGGTCCTGTGGGTGAGAATCCATTTGTAAATAGGACCTTTGATGATATTATTAAAACTGTGGCCCAACTTAATGAGGGTGGGACTGGATGCGTATGGCTCATTTTTTGTGTTAATCTTGAATCCTGCCACATTGCTAAATTCATGTATTAGCTCTAATAGCTTTCTTGTAGATCCTTAGGGATTTTCTATATATAGGATTATGTCATTTGCAAACAGAGAAATTTTACCTCTTTTTTTCCAATTTGAATGCCTTTATTTCATTTTCTTGCCCAATTCTGCAGGCTAGCACTTCTAGTAAGTTGTTGAATAATGGTGGTGAAAGCAAGCATCATATCTTGTTCCTAATCTTGGAGGGGAAACTTTCCGTCTTTCATCATTGAGTACAATGTTAGCTGTGCATTTTTTGAATATGCCTTTTATCATGTTGAGGAAATTCCATTTCATTCCTAGTTTTCTGACTATTTTTATTTAAA
The DNA here is from genome assembly GCF_023851605.1 of Tamandua tetradactyla. Taxonomy (NCBI): domain Eukaryota; kingdom Metazoa; phylum Chordata; class Mammalia; order Pilosa; family Myrmecophagidae; genus Tamandua; species Tamandua tetradactyla. Next base: position 45,335,937 of record NC_135347.1, on the reverse strand, counting down.
TGCATTTTCTGCAATAACTGTGACAATCATGTAGTTGTAGACTTCATTCTGCTAATGGGGACTAGTACATTGATTGATTTTCTTATGTTAAAACCCCTTGCATTTGAGGGATAAATCTGCTTTTCACTGGTGTATGATTATTTTAATGCCCTACTGGATTTATTTTGCTAATATTTTGTTGAGTATTTGTCATCTATATTTATAAGGGATAATTGTAATTTTCTTTTCTTGTGATATCTTTATCTGACTTTTTTATTGGGGTGCTACTGTCCTCATAGAATGAGTTAGGAGGTGTTCCCTACTCTTCAAATTTAGAGAACAGTTTGGGAAGGATTGGTTTTAATTCTTTTCTTAGCACTTGGTATTCACCAATAGAGCTATCTCATCCTAGGTTTTCCTCTTTGGGAAGTTTTAAATTTCTGTTGCAATGTCTTTACATGTTATTGGTCTGTTGAGATTGTCTATTGCTTCTCAAGTCAGTTTATTAATTTGTATGTTTATAGGAATTTGTCCCTTTCATCAAGGTAATCTAATTTGTTGGCATACAGTTCTTTATGTATACTCTTATGTCTTCTTTTCTTAAATTTCTGTAAACTCAATAGTAATATGCTTTTTTCATTTCTGAGTTATGTGCATCTTCTTTTTTTTTTCTTGGTTAGTCTAAATAAAGCCTTGCCAGTTTGATTATCTGTTCAAATAACCAACTTTGGGTTTCATTGATTCTTTTTCTATTGATTTTTCTATTCTCTATTTCATTTATTTCCACCCTAATCATTATTATTCCTTTTTTATCACTCAATTTGACTTGCAGTTGTTCTTCTTTTACTAGCTCCTTCGGATGAATGGTTAGGTTGCTGATTTGAGATCTTTCCTCATTTTTCAATTGTAGTAGTTACAGATATAAATTTCTCTTTAAGCGTTGTCATTAATGAATCCCATAATTTTTGGTATATTGTGTTTTTCATTCATTCACCTCAAAATATTTCCTAATTTTCATTGTAATTTCTCTTTCTTGGTTATTTGCGAGCATATTGTTTACTTTCCACATGTTTTAAAAAATTTTATATTATCCCTCTGTTATTGTAGTACTTATCTACATTTTTTTTCTGGGAGTTTTATAGTCCTGGCTCCTATATTTAGGTATTTGATCCATTATGTGTTAATTAATATTTACAATTTTTTTCATCAATTGACTATATTCAAGCATGAGAAACCTCTGTCATTGAACTTAATAGGTTAAAAAGCATTTTCCCTTTTTATTTCATGTAATGAACAAATCAAAGGGAGGATGTTCCTCCATTTTCATGTCATTGGACTCCTCATTTAATCTGCCTTTATAGGCAAAAGATGGCTGTAACACATCTAAGAATCACATTCCCATGTTTTAAATTTTTTTGGATGTACTTATTTTAATTTAGTATAGGATCAGGATGTGCTTTCACTGCCTTCAGAGAGATTAAACTGTGATCAAAAGCTTCATCAGGTATTCTCTTTAGGAGAACAATGCTTGTAAAAGATAACCTAGTGAAAGATTTTCCGCATTGCCGCTGCATGCTGTCTCTGCTAGGGGTCATGGTGTGCGAAAATGATTGTTCCTATTATCGGTCTGAGTAGCCTGTAAGTTAAGCTTTGCATTATCATTTAAGTTTTCTTTCATTCATTTGAAAATAATTATACAGAGTATAATATGGGATATATCATTATATCTCATTACAATGTGTTAAAATCTGCTTTGTCTGTTTATTTTAAAAAGTTGCTTACATTGAATTTTCAGCTGTATATGATCTAATAATGCCAGAAGAATGATCTTCAGAAGGTCTTTGATATGTGTTCAAATTTCACATTTGCTTTATTATCCATTAAATTCATTCCTATGGCAAGATTTCATATATGATTTTCAACACAATCTTACTTCTCGTTTTCCCATGGAGTGGCGATTCCTCCATATGTATATCATACATAATGATCTTCAAGTGAATCAAGTATAATTTTCTTTCACAGAAACAAATTGCATTCCCCTTTGAAAAAACATTCTCCTACTAAAAACCGTATTTCCTTTTTTTGAGGAATTTTCTCTTTCTTTGTTAGAAACCAACTTTTTTGAATTGTAAAATTTTTGATCCAATCAAATCTTATCATTGATGTTCCAGTCTTTCTAATACTGCATTCTTTTATCAGCATTATATTTGAAGATGACTCATAGAATAGCACTACTGGAGCTGCTAGGGAAAACGCTAGCAATTAAGGTGGACGGATACCATCAAGAAACACATTATCTAAGTGAGGAATGTGTAACACTCCCACATTTTCACTTGTTTATTTCTCCAGCTTCCCAGACACGTGGAACCGAAGGTTCAGTTGAAATAAAATCTGAGGCTTCCAGTATATAGTACAACAGAAATGACACAGGAAACAGGTATCAAGGACAAAAAAATTAATGACATTTAACACACCATGAATTCACATTAAATCTAATTGAAGTGTCTAAAGTTAGGATATAAATGCAAATTGCTTGCAGTAGTTTGATTAGAATATTTGATCTCTTTTTGGAGAAGAACTACCCCTAAAGAAATGTATCCTCAGCTAACAAGTATTGTATTTTATTTCTATTTAAGGGACCCTGATAATATTTAGTAGTGATATAAGACTTTCAAGTAAGAAAGGAAATTTTACGAAGAAAATTATGTGGTTGAAATATGTGTGAAGATAATGACCCTAAACACATTCCATTATCATTATAAAATTTGGATTTAAATCATTTTAAAATCAGGCATCTTATTTAACTCTGTTGGAGCTCAGTTTTATTAATAGCTATAGTCTTTATTGATAAAATGCCCATCACTGTCCCTATCTCTTTACATCTACCTATCCTCATTCACAACTCTAACAGGTTTTTTTTTCATTATCTCCATTGAAGATGGGGAAACTGAGACCAGATAGGATAAAGTAATTGATGAGCTAGAATTCAAAATCTGATTAACTTGTCAAAAATTTAAACTTTTATCCACAACTTTATGCTACTACTATGCTTATAGGCATTAAGAATTTGAACTAAACTATTTTCATATTTTCTTCTTAAAGGATCCATGAACACGGATATGATTTTTCAATTCAGATAGAGACCAATTTCAGTAGAGTATATAAGTACCCTGTTGGCTATTTTACTTATAAAACATGAAATGTTCATTATGAATACTGATTTTTTATGGAATCATTATTTTGGATTTGCTTTCTAAATACCTGTCAAATGATTCTCACACAGAAAATTAATAATGAAACAAGCAAAAATGAATTAGACTAGCTGAATTTAGGTCAGTATTTTAAACAAAGTCAAAGGTGGGAGCAAATTATTTTATCTTCCAGCATTTTTTTTAGTATGATGAACACTTTCTAATGCCAAAAATGGCATGAACCTCTGTAGGTTCATGAGAGAACATCTCATAGCAGATGTACTCTTAGGATCTATTGTCTGAGAAGATGCACAATGTTGAACAGCCATTACACTTTGAGTAATGCATTCAAGATCTTTATATTTCATTAATTTAAATAACCTCTGCTCACATTTGAAAAACAATAGCTATATAGGTGAAATTTATTCATTTGTTCAAAAGGAAATGAATCCTTGTTCACATAGATTTGCAGACCCAAAATGGTGAAATGTAAATTATTTATTTTAATTGTTATAAAAGGAGATTTTACACAGTTTAATCACAAAGAGAGAAAGATTTTCCACTCCACTCTTGAGAAGCAAAAAAAAACTGTGATGAAAGAGCAGTTGCATTTCCTCTGAGCAGTGACATAACTGCCAGGTGAATTTGAATGGAGAAAATAACCACACCATATTAAGTCTCTTAACCATTGAATTTTAACATGGAACTGCTCATGAAAACTACATTCTGTCTACTTTCTGGTATTTGGTAAGCTGAGAGGGGCAGGCCCTATTCCTGGTAGAAAGCCTTTTTATTTGTCCATCTGTGGAAGTGATTAGATAAATACATTTTTGGCTAATTTGGGGCAACAATGATAAGCCCAATTGGCTTCTCACATAATTACCTTTATCAATAACAGGGTGACATTTGATCTCCATTTGTCTATCATATATCTTATAACTCACTATATTCTGAATTTCAAAAGAGAGAAAAAGTAATGTTAGTTCTTACTCCCCCCCGAAACTGCAGTCTAATCTAATCTAGAGCTGCTAAGACAGTGTCTCCAAAAAGGTAAACAAGAAATAAATATATTAGTATATGATGTATAATATATATTTTATATATATATATATATAATATAAGAGATATTTAAGAATGTAGAATATAAGAACCACCATTGATTAACATTGATAGAAATTTACTTCTGTATCACTTATAAAAATAATAGCTTTCCACAGTATAATTAATTAAGTTTTAGGTTCATGATGAATCCCAATGTTATTTCAAATTCTTAAGACCTCAGTATTTTTATATTCAATCCAAATAAGAATGTTCAAATTTGATCAAAAGGCCACATACTTGGAAATTTTTTAGCATATTTTCCCCATAGATTGGGAGAATAACCCAAGAAACAAATATTCTGGATCAGCTTTTCTGATTACCCTCCAATTTTAAGAGATTACCTAAAAATCAAAATTTAATATTACATTATTTGTGTTAGTTGTAAAGTACTATATATACCCATCATAGTTTTCTAAGGGAATGAGGCTCTCTCTGTTGAAGAGATAGTACCAGTTCCATCACTCCAAAATGCTGCATTTTTCTATAGTTGCTTTGTATGAATAACCCAATTTTGTTTATTATAACAGACTTCTAATTAAGGACCCTTACTTAACTTTTTTGAGCTTGTAGTTTCAATGAGCATGACAGTAAATGAAAGAAACCTATTACATGTTAAACTGTTTTCTGAACATAATATTTGTTGCTAAGGAAACGACATTCCCTGTCTCTATAGAGAATATTTTGAGGGTCTAATTCTGTGTTAAGAAATTCTAACTCTAATGCAAATTATTTGGGAATGTAGAAGAGATTTCATGTATGAATTGCATACGGTTGCAATAAATTTGACCTGTTAGTAGAGGTGTAATTTTATATATTCACTAATAAATCATGATCTCACAATACACCGAATCTCATTGGTTTTGGATTTAGAGTAAAAATTGTGGTGCATATCCTTTTACCCATTCTTTTTTATCTTCTATACCTCTGTCTATTTAACTTATAGACCTTTATATATTTTATTATTTTTACAATCAGTTTTATTTTTAGTAAGTTTCAAAAATTTAAAACTTTATATAGGTAGTATATTTTTGGTTTGAATTTTTAAATATTGTTAAATACATAAATAAATTGTTTCTGTTTTACCAATTCAAACATAACCATTAAAGAGAAATTATAGAAGCCTAGGATCTCTTTTGTTCACTACAACATCTCCACTGGTTAGAAAAATGAATAAAACATGGCGGTTTAAATGAGAGTACGGTCAATTTATTTCAAAAATGGCTTTATTTTGGAACTTACATTACTTCTGTTTACAACAATGACTGTAAATATTTAAGGAAAGTAGTATTTCACTCCTTGAATATTAGCAAACTTTAAATAAAATGCTACTCAAATTTGAGAAAATGTTTTTCTTTTTAGAAATTTTTGGAGAATTGAAAACTGTTAAATTAATCTCATGGACCAAAATTACTTTCTGCATTTTATTACATTCAAAATGAAAATAGGGCAGGCAATAGTGGCTCAGTGGCAGAGCTTTATATCAAACATCAGGTTACAAAAATCCACATCTTTAATTTGTCATTTTGCAGGTTATTTGATATTATATATATATATTAACACTTGCTTTAATTTATACAAAATGTATATCTGCTTCATATTTGAGTGATGGTAGATAGTGGTGTGAAATTCAGAGCATAGGGTGGTTGCCTTTATTTGAGAATAATAAAGCCTTCTTAAAGTGGATCCACCTAAAACAAAGACGTGATAAATAGAGAAAGACATGATTTCAGTCAAGACTTTACTTTGAGTAATTAATAAGAATCAATTAGGTTGAATATATTTTCATCTAAATTTATAATTCAGATTAAATGTTCATTGTAATCATTTGTAATTATTTACTATTCTTCAATTGCTTGGATAAACAGATTATTAATTGAATGTTGACTTTTGCTTCTCTGCAGTATTCTAAAAGAACATGGTACAATAATGTAATATGATACTCATCACTTCATGCTGAACTTTCGCAGCAGGATAATAAAAAATAGTGATTTCTAGGGAGAAGCTAAATGGATTTATTCATTTTACTTAGAACCCCTCTAAATCCTCTGATTATCAATTAATTTTGTGCTAAGTTTCCTTTGCTAATTGAATTTTGCTAAATATTCTCTTTTGCAATTGTTACTTGGGTTAACTCTTGCAGATTCTCTTTAGTCAATTTTGAGCCATTATTTGCCTGTGTAAGCTCCTGCAATGTTGATAAAATTTGCATTTTCACTTTGCCATGCCATCTTTCTAGGATTTTTTTTCTAGTAATAGATAATTGCACACATGACCATAGAAAAGAGACTCGCTGTTGAACATTTTACATCGGTGCTATGTAGAAATAGATGTGTGAGGGAGGACTATTTTCAAAATTGGTTTAATTAAGAAGCATTTCTTATTTTGATAATTGTTGCTTCTTTTTATGGCCTCATTACTGTGAAAACTTAGAAAAATATATAGCCACTAATAAATTAAGGACTGCCTATAGATGAACGTAAATTCATAGAATGAAATCTGGAACCAGTCTCCAAAAAGATACTGCTATGGCTTCAGTATAAAATCTGGCACTCCATCTGTAAAATATAATTACTGTAGACAGCTGATAATGTGTAGTATAAAAATATATAAGCTACTGTACAACAATGAAAGGAAATTAACTGAAATCACAGCAGTAGACTTGCAAGAGTATATATGATTTTAGTCTTCTTACTATAATAATGTGTATTTCCGTTGTAGCTATAATGAAGAAGTACTAATTATAAAGCACAAAAAAGATGAGTGAATTTCATTTTAAGATCAATCAGTCCTCAAAAGCTCTACCACACTTTTTATTCCCCTTTATCTATATGAAGAAAACACTGAAAACCACATTGGTGTGGTAATAGAGAAAATTATTTCCAAATATTTCTGTCATATCAATACAGGACCATTATTGGTGCATAATGCACTTTGGAATTAAAAATTATACCCCAAGACAAAATAAAATCGGTATCAGTCCAGCATACAGTGACAAAGTAGAGTAGGAATAGATCATTCTATTAAAGCGTGAAACTAGTGATAGGTTCAAGCTCATTCTTTAGGTCTTCTAAGACAACGGGACAATTCATGCAAAAAAAAAAAAATCAGTAGTATAAGAAAATGACCTAGTTAAGCATTATAACATTGGATCTTTATAACAAAATTAAGTCAAAATTTATATATACCAATATGCATCTCATTATTCCTCTTTTCTAGGCCTAACATTTCAGGTAAAATGTCTCCTTTTCATTGTCACGACAATTCTTTTGTTTTGATTGTTTCCCTTATCTTATTACAATTCCCTTTTCTGCTGCACCACATATTTCTATTTTCTCTAGGCCTGAGCTACTATCTTAAGATAATGGTTTCCTTTCTGAGGTTCCAGTTTCCTCTCTTTCATTTAACTTTTAATGTTAACCCCACATTTATCTTCCTGATACACAATTGAAAGATGCAAATGGTATTTGCATATATTGATTTTATAACTTTTTAAAGTTTCTCTTATTTTATTAAAAATTCATGTCAAGGGTGGTGTGACTGTGGCTCAGTGACAGAATTGTTGCCTGCCGTGCTGGAGACCCGGGTTTGATCCCAGGTGCCTGCCCATGCAAAAAAGAAGTCAAGAATATTCTTTTAAAGTATAATTTATAATTGATATACATTACTTATTAATATATTAAATCACTAGTCTATTGCTGCATATGTTGATGGCCTTCAGGTCTTGTATTACAAATGTTTTTTAATTACATATTTTGTAGATAAATAAGCGTGATTGGTAATGATTAATTTTTTGGGGGGGTGCATGTTTCAGGAATCTAGCACGGGTCTCCCACGTGAAAGGCGAGCATCTATCACTGAACCATCCATGCACCCTGGTAATGATTAATTTTTAAGAATTAGTTCCTAGAATTTAGATTCTCAGCTTAAAATGTATTCATTTTAAGACTTTTAATGATTATAAAATCACTCTCATGTTTCTGTGGTTTGTTTCCATATGAATAGAATCATACCTTCTTTAAATGTAAACCTTGGGTGTAATATCAATTTTGTGAGGCATCATCTTTTTTTCTGGGTTGGTAGGGAGGCATGGGCAGGCTCTGGAATTCGAACCCAGGTCTCCAGCACAGCAGGCAGAAATTCTACCACCAAGCCACCAGTGCACCAGTGTAGCACCCTGTGAGGCATCATTTTCAAACTGCTTTAGATCCTTTACAATGTTCTGGTCAATTTCATCCATTAATCTTCCAGTAGCTTAGAAGGAGTTATAAATGTGAGGAACAGAAAAGTTAGGAATCTTCTCGGTCAGGAAAGTGAAACAGTGGGTTCATTCTTTCTTACATCCTCATAGCAGCAAACAATATATTTCACATTTTAGTCATTTCTACTTTTAAATTATTTGTCCTCTAGGCAGGATTTCTTAAACCAGATTCAGTGTCACTTTCCTTTTTCTCATTCCTGGCATAATTTTGATCTAATCCATCTGTGATCTACTTTTGATCCTTCAATTTATCCAGTATATCAAACTCCATAAGAACTACATGTCATCTCAAGGCTATTTTAAGACTTCTTATCATTATTCCTTTTGTTTGCACATGAAAGCACATTTTTTTGGCAAGTATTTTGTAACTTTTGTTGAATTTCTAATATAAAGTCTTAAAGTGTGAAGTTCCTGTGGAGAGAGGATGTTTCATGGCAGTGCTTCTTATCTAATATCTCTTTTCATGCACTTCAGATAGCAATGATATTCTTACTGTTTAAAATGCCCGTGGTACACCTTCTCCACACTCCACTCCACTACCCTCTGGTTTCCCCTACTTCATTAGGAAATGGTCTCAGCACTGTTCTCATCTTCACCCGAGTAAGAGGAGAACTATATCTATTCTGAAAAATATTCTGTGTTCATAAATTGTTATTTTTAAAATTTGAAAAATATGTTCTACAGCTGTGTGACTTTGCAAACTACTGTTTATTCACAATTAATTTGTATACAGGCCTTTCATAATTTAGAAGAGAAAGATAAAACTCCTCATTGTAAAGACTGCAGAGAGTAAATTATAACTGTCTAATAAAAATGGATGCAATGATTTTTCCACATCGATTGCTATCATGAATTTCAATTCCAGTATAATATATAAATAATATTGAGGTAATACCTCCAATCTTTCATCATTAGTCCGCTGATACTAGGTAAATCTAAAGCTATTAGTGATGATGTTCAGTTTTGTAGGATGCTGAATCAAAACTTCAAATGTGCAGTAACTTAAAACCTTTCCTTCCTAGATTTGTGTTTTAACTCTCACAGCATCTGTGTGTGTTCATGTTGTGTTGATGTTTAATTTTTTAAAGAAGAAATGCATCCACTGTATTGTAATAATCTGCATAATATAATACCTTTTGTAAATAGCGAAATTGAGAATAGTCCAGATTCTGAGCCTACTTCCAATGCTTGGACATATTACGTGTTTTTGAGAAAAACTATGAAATAATGAAAACTTAGAGTTCTTAAGAAGTTAGCCTTAAGAGATCATGAATTAAAAACAAAAATTTACAGAAGGCAAGAAAAGAACAGACATAAGATAAGACACAATCAAAAACCAATTTTTAGACATCAGTTTAAGAGGAAAAGAAGATCAAAAATGACAGTTTAACAAAAGAGAGAAAAAAATTGGAAAACTAACTGGGTACAAAGATTTTAAAGATGCTGATCTTCCTTTACATAGACAGATTAGATGATAGATCAACAAATCAAAAGAAGTAGACAGACAAATAGGCATAGAAAATAGATGCAGAGAGATAACCAAAAAAACATCCAAATATAGTAACAGCAAAAATCCATAAAATACTTAGAATTGCATTTGTCATGAAAGGTGTAATATTTGTATTAATAAAAACTGAAGATTTTGAGATCATAAAAGTTGACTAAATAGAACTGCAGAAAATGTCCCCAGAAGAGAAGATCAAATGGAGCCATGAGAAACGAAGCACCGTCACATCTGTCTGAAAGTCCCTGACAGGCTGTAAGACAGAAGACAATAACGGCAAAGACTGATGGATCATGCTGAAATAATTTCTGGTTGAGGAGATTTTTGAAAAAGTGTCTGGGTGTTTTAAGAAGTTTAAAGGCATGGGAAAACAATTCATTCCTACTTCTATGTAGTCAAGTGTATCAAATATTGTATTTCAAACACAGATTACATTTATATAATTAGTTCAACCTAAAGAAATAAAGTGACTTTTGCCTAAATTTCCATTTCTGTACCTTTTTGTTTTATTCTGTTTGCTTGCTTTCTTTCTTTTTTCTTTTTTTTTCTTTCTCTATTCCAGACATTTAATGTATTCATATTCTGGCAGTTTACAGATGTCTCAAAGTTAGTTATTTATTGAACTCATTTACGTAAATTAGTTTAAACTTAAGGGTTACCCCATATAGCAATAATTGAATTTAAAATGAGGGCAGTTATTAACTGGAGAGAAAAGGAAATTCAGCATCTTTTCTATTGATAATATTTCTTAGTAAGGATGAAGCATCCTTACTGCCGCTCCACAAATGAGACCATTAAATGACTAGATCTCACTATGCTAATCCAATTCCTGTAACTGTTGAAATCACAAAGCTCCTTGGTTTTACATGATATTATGATACAAATATATACGACTTTAAACTTGCTTTGTAACGTTATTCCAGTCGCTATGCAAGAGACTGGGGCAAGAGAAAGTTAGGCTTAGACTTGAAACTGGGTCCCCAATAGTGGTCTAAGTCTCTTGAAACCTCTGGAAACCTCAACACTGAGCACCACAGTGCTCCTTTGTTTTCGTGAAGAAAGGAAAAAAAAAAAAAAAGAGAGAGCTTCCTGTGTTTTGCTCTACAAGTTTGACACTAGTACTGTTCAGCCAGCAGCCCCTGAAAAAGAGGCTTGCCTGGTCTATCCCGGTATATGGCTGCCAGGCTATGCCAAACTGAGGGTAAGTAACAGATCAGAAGTTTTAAAACAGCTGTACTGTTATTGTCTAGCTTCAGAAGCATTTGTCAAAAGGAAGCATTCTTCCAAGAATTAATTTAGGGGCTAATTTATTGGAAAGACTATAAATTTATCTCTTAAGGGGGCGGGGTTGAGATTCTGTGCCTTTGAGAAATGTGTGGAGTCAGCTTTCCTTATATTAAAATTATCCTTGTAAAAAAATAAAGATGAAAAAACAAGTATCCTTGTGAACCCATCTTTATCTATGCATTCATGAGCGCATTAATTTTTGGCCATCATATCTATGAAATGAAAATAACTATGGAAAATATGTTACCTTCTAAATTAAAATATATATTTATAGCATCTTAAAAAAAAAACTTCTAGCTTGAGCTGAATTTCCTTTTGTCATGACTGTTTTATTTAAATTGTTGTTCTGTATATATGACTTGGTAATATTTTATTGAGGCAAAATTCACATAACATAAAATTAGCTATTTTAAAAATGAATACTTCAGTGTTATTCAGTATATTCACAACATTGTGCAACCACCAAACTGCTTCCTGTCTCTATGGATTTACTTTTTCTGGATATTTCATATGAATGGAATAATACAATATGTGACCTGGTCTCCTTCATTTTGATAATATTTTTGAGGATTTCCACATTATAGTGTGTATCAGCATTTCTTTCTATGGCTGAATTTTACTACATTGCATCTATATATTACAATGTGTTTATTCATCTGTCAGTGGAAATGTGGATTATTTCTACCTTTTGGCTTTTGTGAATAGTACTACAATAAACATTTTTGTACAGTTATCTGTTTGAATTTCTGCTTTCAACTCTTTCATATATACCTAGGAGCAGTATTGTTGGGTAATATCACAATTTTATGTTTAACCTTTATTTTGTAACTTCCAAACTGTTTTCCGGATCAACTAAACCATTACATTCTCAACAGCAATCTGCAAGCATTCCATTTTCTCCACATCCTCACCCATATTTGCTATATTTTCTTTTTGAAAAAAAAATATTGTCATACTAGTGGGTGTGAAGTGGTATTTCATTGTGGTTTTGATTTGCATTTCCCTAAACACTAATGATGTTGAATAGCTTTTCATATGCTTCTTGACCATTTTTATATCTCCTTTGAAAAAATGTCTACTCAAGTCCTTTTTTTGGGGGGGGTGGGTGCATGGTCCAGAAATTGAATCCGTGTCTCCCGCATGAAAGGTGAGCTTTCTACCATTGAACCACCTGTGCACCCTCTTTATTCATTTTTAAGTTGGGTTGTTTATCTTTGTGTTGAGTTATAATATTTATACATTCTACATACTAAATGTTTAGTTATTAGATTAATATGTAATTTGAAGTGGTAACTTCAATTACAAACATGGCTATAATGTTGCTTATTATTTTCTTCATATATTTATTGTTTTATTTTACAGATATGTAAATGACACATATACTATTACCTAATTTGATGTAATTTGCATGGGCATTAATTTATATAGGATTTTCAAATTATGGAGGGAGTATGGCCAGATATTCCCTTCTTATAAAGACAGACAAATGCTCAGGGATTTACGTTTTAATTGATATATTTATCTTTTCTGACTCATATTTGCCTTCAGTGAAATTATAACACTTGCTTCCTACAACATAATTGTTGAATAGATAGAAGGAGGCTTGGAAAGATGAACTGAATAAGTAACTTGATGAATAGACTATGTACTTCTGTGAGAAGTTCATAAATAATTTATTTGTTCTGCTGGACTTACAAATTTATTTTCATTGTTATTGTCCATGGCCACTTTTAAATAATCAACCTAATGTTATGAGTATGACTTGATATCTGTATATAAGTACAAACTAACTGAAACATATTGTTTGAATTTTTAAAGTGTCTATGATAATCCAATTATGTTAAAGACCATTCACAGCTTTGAAAGGAGCCTATAACTACCTATAATAAAATATGACCAACTATATGCCCTTAGTTAGCATACCCTGATGGGAAATCTTAAAGTGCTACTAATTATGCAGGGGGGTGTAGCAGAACTTTAAATGAACAAGTAATATTTAGGAAATAAATAGTAGCATAATTATCCACAAAATATAAATGAAGTAAGCACAGCCTTTAAATTTCATGATTAATTGATTTGGCAAAATGTTAAATTCATCTGCTAAGCATTCTCAACTTCGTAAATAAAATTCGTACTAACTTTAAAATTTTACAACAAATATAATATAGTTCACTGGAAAGCCTTTATTTCTTTTACAATCTCTCAAATTTATATGCTTTCTTAAAATGAGACTTATGCAGAGGTCTTCTTTCACTATGACAATCAGGGAACATGCACAAAAGAGAGGTAAAATTAACTATTAGGAAGGATGCACTGGGAAAAATGAATGCTCGTGAACACTTCTGAAGTCTGGAAATTTCGAGATTTGTGTAGCTAAATCATTAATTAAGCGTTAATTTTGCATAGAAATATTTTACTAAATAGTGACTACGTTTGTCACTATTGACTATATATTCCATTATCTAAAAACAATAATATTGAACACTAATTGGGATACAACAAAGAAAAACTTGTTCTCAAATAATTTACAAGAAAATTGTGTGAAGACAATTTGCTGTCAGAAAGCATGTTGTTAAAGGACTAAATGAATTAACCAGAGGAAAGAAAATTATCATGGTATATAAAAAAAAGAAAAAGGATTATCATATATTCAGAAAGAAAAACAGATTGCCTGTCCAACATTCTCAGAGCACCTTAAGCATGTGTGTATTGGTGAGTGTGTCCAGTTCATGACTGAATAAAGATGAATCTTTATGGACTTTAACTTCAGGGAGATGGCAAACGTTAAGGAAATAGAGAAAAGAAATTAATTGGTTAGGAAAAGAAATTCATGTATGTTGAATGAGAGGTGATGCCCACTAGCTAATAATTAAACTTAGGATTCCACCCAGTAATTCCTTAGTATCATCATTCACATCTGATTCAATCAAAGTTTCTTTGAAAACTCTAGTGATCATGGTACTATTTTTAGTTATAGAGGCATGTCTTATTTTACTGCACTTTGCTTTATTGCATTTCATTAACATAGTGTTTTTTACAAATTGAAAAGTCATGGCAACCTTGCCTCAAGTAAATCTATCAGCACCATTTTTCCAACAGCATGTGCTCACTGTGAAGGGTCACATTTTGGCAATTCTCAGTATTTCATTATTATGTTATCTGATATGGTGATCTGCAATCAGTGATCTTTGATGTTACTATTATCATTGTTTTGGGGCTGCATGAACCTCTCCCATCTAAGAATGGTGAATTTAATAGAGAAATGTTGTATGTGTTCTGACTGCTCTCTTCTCACATCTCCCTATTTTGAAGCACAGCAGTATCAAAATCACACCAATTAATAACCTACTATGGCCTCCAAGTGTTCAAGTGAAAGGAAGAGTCACACATCTGTCACTTTATATCAAAAGCTAGAAACAATTAAGCTTAGTGAAAAAAGCATGTGGAAGCCAAGATAGGCTGAAAGTTAGACCTCTTGTGCCAAGCAATTAGTCAAGTTTGAATACAAAGGAAAAGTTCTTGAAGAAAATTAAAAGTTTTACTACAATGAGCACATGAATGATAAGAAAGCGAATCAGCCTTATGGCTGATATAGAAAAAGTTTTACAGTTTTGGATACAAGATCAAACTAGCCATGACATTCCGTTAAAGCAAAGCCTAATCCAGAGCAAGTCACTAACTTTCTTCAATTCTATGAAGGCCGAGAGAGGTGTGGAAGCTGTGAGGGAAAGTTTGAAGCTAGCTGAAGCTGGTTCATCTGGCTTGAGTAAAGAAACCATCCACATAATGTAAAAGAGCAAGGTGAAACACAGGCTGATGTAGAAGCTGCAGCAAGTTATCCAGATCTAGCTAAGATAGCTGTGGAAGGTAACTACATCATACAACAGAATTTTGGAGTAGATTAAATATCCTTCCATTAGAAGAAGATGCCACTAGGATTTTCAAAGTTAAATAAGAAGAGTCAATGCTTGGTTTCAAAGCTTCAGAAGACAGGCATACTCTTTTGTTCGGGACTAATGCATCTAGTGACTTTAAGTCAAAGCTAATGCTAATTACATTTACCATTCCACAAATCTTAGGATCCTTTAGAATTATACCAAATATATACTGTTAATGCACTCTAAATGGAAAAATAAAGACTGGGTGATACCACACCTGTTTACAATATGGTTTTTTGAATAATTTTAAGCCCACTGTTGAGTCCTACTGTTCAGAAAAAAAAAGATTCCTTTCAAAATATTACAGTCTGTTGACAATGCCCCAATCACCTAACAGCTCTGATGGAGTTATATAAGATTAATTTTGTTTTCATGTCTGCTAATACTGCATCCTTTCTGCAGCCCATGGATCAAGGATTCAGTTTGACTTTCAAGTTTTATTATTTAAGAAATACATTTTGTGAGGTCATAGCTACCATAGATAGTGATTCCTCTGTTGGCTCTTGGAAAAGTAATTTAAAAACTTTATGAAAAGGATTCACCATTCTAAATGCCATTAAGAACATGTGTGATTCATGGAAGGAGGTGGAAATAGCAATATTAAAAGGACTTTGAAAGAAGTTGATTCCCACATTCATGGATAACTTTGAGAGATTTCAAGACTTCAGTGGAGGAAGTAACTACAGGTATGGTGAACATAGCAAGAGAATTAGAATTAGAAGTGGATGAGACTGAGTTCACATGCAGATGTGACTGAGTTGCTACAATCTCATGATAAAAGTTTAATGGATGAGGAGTTGTTTCTTATAGATAAGCATATAACGTGGTTTCTTTAGATGGAATCTATTCCTGGTGAAGATATGGTGAGCATTATTAAAATGACTCAAAATATAGAATATTACATAAACATAGTTGATAAATCTGTAGCAGAATTTTGAAAGACGTTGTACTGTACGTAAAAGTCTATCAAATAGCCTTGCAGACTATAGGGCAATCTTTCAGGAAAGAAGCATCAATCCTTGTAGGAAATTTCACTGCCTTATTTTAAGAAATGTTCACAGCCAGACCAATGTTCAGCAACTACCACCCTGATCAGTCAGAGGTCTTGACCATGGAGGTAAGACCCCTACCAGCAAAAAGACTATGACTCACTGAAGGTTCAGATCATTATTAGCATTTTTAGCAGTTATTTTTAATTAAGATATGTACATTGTTTTTAAAGATACAATGCTATTCCACACTTAATAGACTATAGTTTTGTGGACACATAACTGTTACATGCACTGGGAAACCAAAAATATTAGTATGACTTGCTTTATTGCAGTATTTGCTTTACTGTACTGGTCTAGAAGAAAACCTGCAATATTTGAGGTTTGCTTACAGTTTTAAGTTTAATGCAACGTCAAGGAAGTTCCTGGTAACTTTTCCATATAAAAAAAGAGGTTTCTGTGTATCTATGCTTAGTATAAAGTTTTCATGATTTTCTCTTAAAAACAGAGGCAAAAGGCAATGGCCTTTAGTGTAGTGCATCTATTCTTTGAGCACAGTCTTGATTTGCACAGTGTCCTTGCATTTTTGCTTCACCATGTGTCGTCTCCTGATAAGTATGTTCCCTTCTTGGCAGAAGTTCACATTACTGACCTTGCAGTCTTTTGCTGTGGACTTTTGCTAGCAGCAGCAGATTAATACCAACTCAAATCTTGTTGTTTTTTGATTAAGGTCCTGAGGTTAGAAAAATGTAATTTGTACCCCACAAGGTACTATAGCAAGAACATGACAGCAATTAATCCTTTTCTTGCTGATGACAATGATAAAATGCCCCCTGTTACTTCTAATATATTTGTTAATATTCCAAAAGGGAAATTTCGTTTCCCCTTTGCTTATTTATTTAAATATTTTTCATAACTTCAAAATGTTTAATGTTAAAACCCTATTAAGCGTTTTTATCAGAAACCATGTCAATATCATTATTGCAAAAACAATTCGTGAAACCTAAAACTGTGATTTGAGATTAAGCATAATTTAATGAAATATAGAACTCCTATATACATAGATATAAAATAATGACAAATACATTTTTGTTGATACATTATTAGATTTGAGCAACTTCAAATATTTCTATTCCAGATCAAATCAGTTCTGCGAAGCAAAGCCGATAATATACTTAAATTAGATCTAATTTTTTCACTTATATTTTTAAACACATTATGTTTATAATGTTTTAGTGTGGATTATGTTTATTGACTTCCAGGCCTTTCCAATTCAGTTTGCAATGTACATTATCAAAGCATCATTAATTACTGAATGTCTTGTATGGCCTCTGGTAAATGAGAGGAATTACAGGGAGGAAAAAGATAGACATAGCTTAACATTTTCTAATTACTTTTATAGCCCAGTCAAACTGAAGATTCAAGAATAGATGTGAGTTGGGGAATGTACTAGACAAAGAATGAAGTGGAACCAAAGGGCACATCCTCTATCCTTGGCAGGACATGCCTTTCAAGGTCCATAGTGAGGATGTTCCTTTGCTGGATATACGTGAGTGAAAGTGATACCCTAATTTGGTCACAAAGTTTTTTGTACTGTTAACTATCAACATTCTTATACCAGAGAATGTCAAACAGATAATTTTTAAAGTCAAGGTTGTATAGAAATGAAGGATTTCAATAACCAGGATATGTCTAACACACCACAAAGCCTGTATTCTCTTACTGTTTATGAATTGCTTGATTTACATTACTACATTTTTTTCCAAGAGGGCTGCATAAAAAGTGAAATTTAATCATACCCTTTTAGCCTAGTCTTCCTTAACTACATGTGAGTGTTCTTTCTCCTCTATGACAGTATTTATAATTCACAAACCAATCAATAGTTACTGTCCTTCCTCATCTCTCAAAAGGAAATAACCACAAACAAAATATATATTGAATGTTACCAAACGTCCTCTACATGTCATCTTTAAGTAGGGAAATCATGGATGTTATCTAAACATAGGGAAATAGATAGGCAACCAAAGATTAATTACTAAATTAATTAAATTCATAAAATTGACCTCCATCAGTGTTGGTAAAAGTACTCATTCCCTTCTCTTCGCAACCCAGAAAAGTGTTGCTTTATTTCCAATATGGATAATGGCAAACTCATGAAAATGCGCTAGTGACTGGTTTCAACAGAATTTAATATAAGGGGTGCAAGGGTAATTGAGTGGTAGAATTCTTGCCTGCCATGTGGGAGACCCAGGTTCTGTTCCTGGCTCATGCACTTCCCCCATCAAAAACATTCAGCAAAGAGATGGAAACAGCCAAAATGTCCATCAACAGATGAGTGGCTAAACAAACTGTGGTATATACATACGATGGAATATTATGCAGCTTTAAGACAGGGTAAACTTATGAAGCATGTAATAACGTGGATGGACCTAGAGAACATTATGCTGAGTGAGTCTAGCCAAAAACTAAAAGACAAATACTGTATGGTCCCAATGATGTGAATCGACATTCGAGAATAAACTTGGAATATGTCATTGGTAACAGAGTTCAGCAGGAGTTAGAAACAGGGTAAGATAATGGGTAATTGGAGCTGATGGAATACAGACTGCGCAACAGGACTAGATACAAAAACTCAAAAATGCTAGCACAATAATACCTAATTGTAAAGTAATCATGTTAAAACACTGAATGAAGCTGCATCCGAGCTATAGGTTTTTGTTTTTTTTTGTTTTTACTATTATTACTTTTATTTTTTTCTCTATATTAACATTCTATATCTTTTTCGGTTGTGTTGCTAGTTTTTCTAAACCGATGCAAATGTACTAAGAAACGATGATCACGCATCTATGTGATGATGTTAAGAATTACTGATTGAATATGTAGAATGGTATGATTTCTAAATGTTGGGTTAATTTCTTTTTTCTGTTAATTAATAAAAAAAAAACATGGTGCTGCAGTACTATACAGTCACATGGAAAAAAAATGATATATGATCCTCACCATACAGAATATTATATATATATATAAAATAAATACTCTAATGGCAACTGTTTGTAATACAAACATTAAAATTATTAATTTAAGATCAAGAATTGAGTGAGGAATCTATAATTGAAATGTTTAGTTCAAAGCCCTATCTTTGATCATTCTGAGAATTTTCTAGTCACATGTTATCTTTAAACCATGCTTTTCTTTGAACACCCTGGATTTGCTCTGTAATTGGAAGCCATTCCTTAATCTCAGTATCTTTTGCCCTCCAGGCAGCCTCAGAATCTTCAATATCAGTCATGCCTCTTTCTGATGTAACAGTGCTTACATTAGGTTATCTCTCTCCTGTCAAATTTTACTATAAACAGCAAGTTGAAATCAGAATGCATTTTCGATCATCTGGACGGAAATCTCCTTAGCTAACTTATCTAGGTCAATAGGACATTTTCTACCTTGCATGTCATCTCAGCCAACAATGGGGTAAAATTAATGCTGAAGTAAACCATTTTGCAATCATAGTGAGAGATTTTTATTGACATAATTAGCAAACAGAAAAGTGTTAAGATCAAAGAGTCCACACCACTCAGTTTTGAAGTACACATAGAAAGGACAGAACATTTCTATCACCCTACAACATTTTCTCATATCCCATTCTAGTTAGCATCACCCACCTCTCTAAGATCCCTAAAAGGTGTATCAAATTATTATTTCTAGGATCATAAGTTTGAAGAATTTTAGTATTTTATATAAATGGAATCATTGTGTTTCTAGTTTTCTGTGTCTGGCTTTTTCAACCAACACAATATTTGATAATTATTCATGTAGTTGCATGCATCAGTACATGAAAACTACTATTAATAGTGGTTTTTTTTTCCTGGTTTCTTGCTTAGTAGTATCCCACTGTCCAATTCTTTATGTTTTATCTTGTTGAATATATGGGTTGTTTCCACTTTTTGGATGACAGAAATAAAGCTGTTATAAACATTCTATTTGCAAAACTGTATTTTCATTTCTTTTGAATAAGTTTCTCAAAGTTGAATGGTTGGACCATATGGACAATGTATGTTTAACTCCTTTAAAAAATGCTGCAAGTTTTCCAAATGTTTGCGCCATTTTACATTCCCATCAACAACATATGAAAGTTCTGTGTACTCGTCTTCATTGTCACCGTTTTGTATTTGTCAGATATTCTCCCATGTTTTCCTCTTAGTACTTTTATTATCTATGATTTGTTTTCATTTGGTTTAGCTTTTACATTTAAGTCTGTGATCCATCTCAAACTGTTTTTCATAGTCATTGTTTCCTTATAGCTCTTCAATTGTTCTGGCACCATTTGTTAAAGAGATTTTTTCTTATTATTATAACATATGTACAGCTCACAATTTCCATTTGTAAAAAAATTCCATTTTTAACCATTTTAAAGTTATATTAATTGTATCCCCCATATTTCACTACAATTAAAAATATCCATTACCCAAACATTTCTATCGCCTTAAACAGAAACTCTGTACCCTTTAAATAATAACATACTCATTTTCTCCAACATCTGTCCCCAGGTAATCTATGATCTACAATCTGTCTTTACAAATTTTCTTTGAAGAGATCATTTTTCCTTATTTATTTTTTGACATATTTACTGGAAATTATTATATCTTATATATGTGGGTATATTACCAAACTCTGTATTAGTTCCATTAATGAGTTTGTGTATCTTTTTAGCAAACCACACTTTTTAATTACTGTACATTCAGAATAAGCCTTGAAACTGGTAAGTTAATCTTCCAATATTGTTCTTCTCATTAATGATTATTTTGGCTATTTTTGACTCATTTTCTTTACGAATTTATGATTTTAAATTTTCTTTAAAATCACATTGTGAATGTCTATGTAAAAGGAGTATTGGAACTTTAATTAGAATTTTATTGCAGAAGTACAGCAATTTGGGGAATATTTATATCTTAATATTCAGTATTTTAATCCAGTAACATGGTATACCTCCATTTATTTAGGGATCTTCAACATTTTTCTCAGAAAAGTTTTAAATTTTTTAAATAAAAGTTCTTGCATATCCTTTGTTATATTTGGCCCTAAGTATTTGTTGATTTGTATGCTATCATAAATAAGATTTCCATATTTAAAATTTTTATGAATGGTATTTCTAGTTTTATGACATTACTATGCCTAACAAGTTCAAACAGGATATTAACAAAATCCCACCAACAGTTGAATATATAAATAAATGATGATATAGTCACATAACAGAAAACTATATAGCATGAGAATAATCCACTTTTAAGTGGATTTTAATTATACACAATAACCTTAATATAATGTTAATGTACTTTAATATATTTATAATACTTTAATATAATTTTAATTATACACAATAACTTTATGAACCTCACGTATTACTTTGAGTAAAAGAAGCTACACACTTTATGATGCTACTTATATAAAGTTAAATAGGAGTAAGCTAACCACCTATACCATTTTAAGTCATAATACTATGCAAAGGGTTAGGATGCAAGGGTTAGGATATAAGAAAATGAAGGTAGCTTCTGGCATGCTTGTGACATTTTCTTTATTAGTCTGAATGTTTATTACATGGTTGCATTCAGTTAGTAAAAATCTATTGAGCAATGTTTACAGTCATGATATGTGTGTATTTTAATGTGTATCATATGCAAATAAATTGCAAATAATAAACATTTGATTTGTTTGCATTAATCTACCCCTCATCTTTTATTCTATGTGAAACAAATGTATTAGTTTTTCCTATCCTAAAAGTCTTTCTATTTCCCTGCTCCCCTTTGCAAAAAAAAAGGACTTTATTCTTTATCTTTGCATCCTCACCCTCATTATGACCTCAGCATACAAAAATCTGGCATATATCCACACCATTCCAATGAAATTGTACCTGTCAATATCTTCCAAAATTCCTAGTTCAAAAATCCATGGTCATATCTCAATTCTCAGTTTAATTGACCACTAACACTGATTTCTCCTTCTGAAAATACTCTTCTATATTGGCTTCTATGGTAGCACTGGAAAGCTTAGTCTCTTTTCTGGGTCCCCACCATATATATGTCCAACCTTATAATGCTGGACTGTTCCTGGGTCCTCTTCTCCTTTGAACTTCAGCCCTCTCCTTAGTTGATTTCATGTGGCCCTAAGGCTTTGAAAACTATCCATGTATATTTGAACCTTATGTATATCTCCAGCTTAGACTTCTCCTTTGAATTTAATTCTCATAATATCGATGTCTGAGTTGTAATTTCTAATTTGCTTTATATAAAATCTCTATTAATACTTCAAAGTAATGGATGCTACTGCCAAAATCTGCTGCTTATGCAATGATCTTGATCTTACATAAATGGCATAGCATCCACCATCATTCAACCTAGCCAAAAACTCAAGAATAAGGAAATTCTTACTTGTCTTCTTGTTGTTAGTAATGATTCCATAGAAAATCTAAGTTGAATACCAGATTCACTTCACCCATCTTGCCAAATTAGTCTGAACTTACAGAAGCTTGAAGATTGAGCTTTATGTTTCTACTGGTACCTCTCTGAAAAGTGATCTCACAGTACGGAGTTTGGTCATTAAAAATTAAAACTTAAAATTTAGAAGTAGTGATAGTTGATACTTTTTACCAGGCTCTATTATCATCTAAGTCCTTCCCTCCTTACATCGTTTCATTTCCTTTTCACCCATTTCCCACTGTATTTCAAATATATAGGCATTCAAGATTTTTCTTATATTTGCATTTGTTTCCCTGTCTGCTTGTAATACTTCTTTCCCATTTCCTTGCAAGGAGTATTACGTTTTAACTCAAATACTGAAAAAGTGTTCCCTTACTCTCCAACTAGACAGCCCTCTCCCATACTCAACAGCTATCTCTATCTTATTACCTTGCTTTAAAGTCTTCATAGCATCTAATACACTCTTGTAAAAATTAGATCCTTCTCTACCCAATGCAAGGCAAACTCCATAGGAGCAAGGTTTTTTCCTTCTTTCTCTTGGCTCCCAAGATGTTGGTTGGTATAAAAGTGTTATTGAGTAAACATTTATTGTGAACAAGACGAGAAGGGAGACAATGGAAATCTGGGGAAATGCAGCTTGGGATGAACTGTGAGAGGTGTTTAAGATTTGGGTAAATGGAGAAAATGAAGCAGGACATTTCTGGTAGACATCAAAGTATAACCTAAAGAAAGATTTAGGATTAACAAGACACTTTTTGCTGTTTTGCATGGACACTAGGAATTGAACCTGAGTCTCCAGCATGGCAGGAGAGAATTCTGCCACTGAGCCACCATCATACAGCCCAGCAAGGAATTTCTGTGAGGCAGTGAACAGGTAAGCTTAGAGGAGGTAAAAGTGATGATCCTGAGAGAGAATATCAAGAAATTTGAAGGGTTTGTTTTAAGGCCAGTCTGAGAATTTAGGCATTATTATTCAGTAACTGAAAGTTAATGAAAATTTCTAAGAACAGTAATGATATTCCATAAACTGTGTTTTAGAAACATTATTTTGGTAGCAAAGTCCAGAGTGATTCAACAGGAGATCATATTTCAGTAGATTCTGGCATGAGAAAATACCTGTGATATAACTAAAAAAAAGTCTAAATTAACTGGAATCATAGTGTCTGGGGTTGTATGGGGAGAAAATTTGGCAGAAATATAAAATTAACAAACACAAATAATGATTTGTAATACTAAACTGAAGACATCAATAATAGCTAAATACATCCTTGAATACTTTCTAAGGCAATATATTAACTAAATTATGTTAAAAGGGCCTGACAGTTCCCAAAGCATTGAGACTGGAAACTTTAGCTAAGCAAATGCATTGGAGAGTCAATCATATTGCTGGGTGCATCAATAAGACGTTTCTTTTTTTGTTTTTTGCTATGTAGGAGATCTCAATGTCTTTGTCCAGTCATGCATTGAAGGACATTTGTATTATTGAAGTTTTAGTGATTATGAATAATGTTATAAATATTCACAAACAAGGAAACATAAGTTTTCATTTCTTAGGGTAAATACATAAAGGTGGGATTGTTGGATATCATAACGTACTAGCCAGGGTTCTCTAAAGAAACAGGACCAGCAGGAGAGATCTGTAAATATTAGATTTATAAAGGCATCTCATTTAACCATGGGAATGGAAGAGTTCAAAACCAATTGGGGACACTATGAAGCTGGCAGCACAGATGAACGGTCTGGACAAACTCCACAGGGCAGGCTTACTGGCTGATGAAGCAGTGAAAAATTCTCTCTTCTCCCTTAAAAGTCTTGAACTGATTGGATTATCTTATGGTAGGAGGCATGCTCTAATTGATCACAGATGTAATCAGCGCAGATGAAGTCAACTGATGCTTTAATACACCAGCCTACTGGTTTATCGACCATCCATTAAATATCCTTTTGGCAACAGTCAGGACATTGCTTGTCTGACCAGACCACTTGGCATCATCATTTGGCCAAGTTGATACCAGAACCCAGCCATCACACATAGTAAGTATATGTTAAACTTTATAAGAAACTGCTGTGCTCTTTTCCAGAGTGACTGCACCATTTTGAATTCCACTAGCTATGGCTAAGATTTCCTGCTTCTTTATAGTCTCACCAATAAATGGTATCCTGGCAAATTTTATTTAGTTTATTTTATTTTGAAATCTTTCTCCATTTTCACCGAGTTGTTTTCTCTTGTTGCATTTTGAAATTCTTAGTATGTTTTGGATACAAGTCCATCCGTCATTTTCCTTGGATTAAATATTTTCACAGAAACAAAGTAGGTGACATTATAATAATTCTGTGCTATCACACATATGTGCCCTTTAGGGGCAGTGTATTATAGTATTCCTCCAAATTTTCTTCTTCCTTTCAATTTTTACATTATATTTTTAAGATTTAAATATTAACTTTCTATCCTGCAACCATAATACCTACATTATTTAGTTCACCTGTGGATTAGAGATGTCAGGAACAGTTTAGATCCAACAATAGCTTTATTTGTCACCTGCTACATATGATCTTCAACTGTGAAGTTGACATAGTGTCTCTTCTACCTTGCCACACAAGCAGCCTACCAATCTGTGCAGCTTTGTGTAGGTCCATCCCCTTTACTTCATTCAATTAGTTGGAATAAGAATCAAGAAACTTTCTACCTGCTATATGCTCAGTTTGTTAGTTCAAATAAAGGAAATTTCTTTGAGCTATTTGAGATGACTCCTTTAAAATAATGCTTCCTTCTGTGTTATCTCTGTAAAAGTATATGGTAATCCTCTAGCCAATGTTGATTATTTGATCACAATTTTCTATACTAAGAACCTTTTTTTTTTTTTAATATGGGCAGGCACTGGGTATCGAACCCGGGTCTCTGACAGGGCAGGTGAGAACTTTGCCTGCTGAGCCACCATGGTCTTACACTAAGAACTCTTTAAAAAGCTGTTAAGACTTGTGTTTATATCCCTTCATTGGAATGAAATTTTTTCTCTTTATCATTATTTTTGCAGCTGGACTTTCATCCATTTTATTATTTTCATTATTTTATAATTTTGAGAGTATGAATTAAAAATCTTCTTATACTACCAACTTTATCCAGAATTTCTAGCTGAAATCTAACTTTATCAAGATTATTATATAATTGCAAATCAAAAATATAAGCAGGCTTCCAATTTTTAACTTCTTGTAAGTATAGTATTATAAAGAGTCATTAAATTCCTTCTCACATGTTAAAATAGCATCTTGGATAAAAGCGGTATAAGGGGTGATACAAAGTACGTGAGGGAATCCGTTTGTTTCACCCTTTTAGCGAATAATTAGCACTCTGTCACTGATGACATTTAGCAGGTTGATCCAATGTGACTCATTCCAAATTGATGCTAATAGCTCTTATGAATATTAGCATATGTATTTTACCCTTTAATTTATGCTATTCAATAAATGATAAGTGAATGACAAATAAATGAATAGAAGGGCAGGTAAAAATAATATTTCTTTGTTCTCTTCTTTTGGAAAAAAAAGTCCAGATTCATCATAACTCACTTCAAAGGCAACAAAATCCTCTTGCATGATACTCTTTTGAATTGCTCTGTATAATCATTAATATTTAGAAGAGTATTCAACTACAAATATATACATATATGCCACATAACCCAAGTATTTCTGCATAGTATTGAAAAGTATAAACATCTGTAAGATGTTCGATATCTTTTGCGGTACCTTCAAAGAAAATAACTTTACTTCATGGAGAAACCAAATCCTATAATTGTAGTCATACATAGCACTTGATCAGAAAGAGATGGATCCCCAGTGATCAGAATTATGTTTCACTTCCTTTAATCAGTTGGATTTGAAGAATGAACCTTAATTTAATCTAGAATTACCCTAATTCTATTGGAAATTTTACTGCCCTATTTTGAACAATGATAAACTATAAAACCTTAACAAAGATGAAAATAAAGGAAATTTAAAGGGATGGTTCTTTCCTTTTCTGTACTTTGTGAAGATTATCCTCTCTTAGAAGGCAAACAATTCATTTTCACTCAACTCCAGCATATAAACTGAAACCTTGGATTAAGAGAGTATTTGGGAAAGCTTTTTCTATGTAAGCCCTGAAATTCAGGTTGATAAGCTTAAGATCTATCAACCAAGAATTAATGCAAAAGAAGATTGCATGATAGAATTAATGTTACTGAAGGTATCCATTATTTTAAAACAATAGTAATGACTACATGGAAAACAACTTTTCAATGGAGTTTCAGAAAATCGGTCATTATTGAGTGTACAGCAACAAGTAAAATAGACACATTTACATTTCTGCAATAAAAGGATCTGGTATATTTAATGTTGATTAAAAACATTATTTATTGTACATTAAGAAGAATTTTCAGACTCTAAGGAACAAAATGAAAG
The DNA here is from genome assembly GCF_023851605.1 of Tamandua tetradactyla. Classification (NCBI taxonomy): domain Eukaryota; kingdom Metazoa; phylum Chordata; class Mammalia; order Pilosa; family Myrmecophagidae; genus Tamandua; species Tamandua tetradactyla. The sequence continues at coordinate 45,308,783 of NC_135347.1, read as the reverse complement.
TATTAGGGAAGGCTGTTTCTTTTTTTTTAATTTTTTTATTAATCAAAAAAAAGAAAAGAAATTAACACAACATTTAGAAATCATTCCATTCTACACATGCACTCAGCAATTCTTAGTATCATCACATAGATGTACGATCATCATTTCTCAGTACATTTGCATCGATTTAGGAAAAGAACTAGCAAAACAGCAGAAAAAGATATAGAATGCTAATATAGAGAAGAGAATTAAAATAATAATACTACTAATATATATATATATAAAAAGGAAAAAGAAAAAACAAAAACAAAAGATACAAACACACAAACAAACAAACAAAAAACCATATTTCAGGTGCAGCTTCATTCAGTGTTCCAACCCAGTTACATTACACTTAGGTATCATTTTGCTGTCCATTTCTGAGCCTTTGTATCCAGTCCTGTTGCACAGTCTGTATCCCTTCAGCTCCAATTACCCATTATCTTACCCTGTTTCTAACTCCTGCTGGTCTCTGTTACCAATGATATAGTCCAAGCTGATTCTCGAATGTCGGTTCACATCAGTGGGACCATACAGTATTTGTCCCTTAGTTTTTGGCTAGACTCACTCAGCATAATGTTCTCTAGGTCCATCTATGTTATTACATGCTTCATAAGTTTAGTCTGTCTTAAAGCTGCATAATATTCCATCGTAGGTATACGCCACAGTTTGTTTAGCCACTCGTCCGTTGATGGGCATTTTGGCTGTTTCCATCTCTTTGAAGTTGTAGATAATGCTGCTATAAACACTGGTGTGCAAATGTCCGTCTGTGTCTTTGCCCTTAAGTCCTTTGAGTAGATACCTAGCAGTGGTATTGCTGGGTCGTAATCCATTCTGCCATTCTATGTCTTTTGATTGGGAAATTCAGTCCATTAACTTTTAGTGTTATTACTGTTTGGATAATATTTTCCTCTACCATTTTGCCTTTTGTATTATATATATCATATCTGATTTTCCTTCTTTCTACACTTTACTCCATACCTCTCTCTTCTGTCTTTTCGTATCTGACTCTAGTGCTCCCTTTAGTATTTCTTGCAAAGCTGGTCTCTTGGTCACAAATTCTCTCAGTGACTTTTTGTCTATAAATGTTTTAATTTCTCCTTCATTTTTGAAGGACAATTTTGCTGGATATAGGAGTCTTGGTTGGCAGTTTTTCTCTTTTAGTGATTTAAATATATCATCCCACTGTCTTCTAGCTTCCATGGTTTCTGCTGAGAAATCTACACATAGTCTTATTGGGTTTCCCTTGTATGTGACAGATTGTTTTTCTCTTGCTGCTTTCAAGATCCTCTCTTTCTCTTTGACCTCTGACATTCTAACTAGTAAATGTCTTGGAGAACGCCTATTTGGGTCTATTCTCTTTGGGGTGCGCTGCACTTCTTGGATCTGTATATTTAGGTCTTTCATAAGAGTTGGGAAATTTTCAGTGATAATTTCTTCCATTAGTTTTTCTCCTCCTTTTCCCTTCTCTTCTCCTTCTGGGACACCCACTACACGTATATTTGTGCGCTTCATATTGTCATTCAGTTCCCTGATTCCCTGCTCAAGTTTTTCCATTCTTTTCCCTATAGTTTCTGTTTCTTTTTGGAATTCAGTTGTTCCATCCTCCAGTTCACTAATTGTAGCTTCTGTCTCTTTAGATCTACCATTGTAGGTATCCATTGTTTTTTCCATTTTTTCTTCTTTGTCCTTCACTCCCACAAGTTCTGTGATTTGTTTTTTCAGATTTTCTATTTCTTCTTTTTGTTCAGCCCATATCTTCTTCATGTCCTCCCTCAATTTATTGATTTGGTTTTTGAAGAGTTTTTCCATTTCTGTTCGTATATTCAGCATTAGTTGTCTCAGCTCCTGTATCTCATTTGAACTATTGGTTTGTTCCTTTGATTGGGCCATATCTTCAATTTTCCGAGCGTCATCCATTATTTTCTGCTGGTGTCTGGGCATTTGATCAGATCTCCCTGGGTGTGGGACCCAGCTGGTTGAAAGGTTTTTCTGTGGAATCTCTGGGCTCTGTTTTTCTTTTCCTGCCCAGTAGGTGGCGCTCGTGGCGGTCGTTTGTCTGCGGGGCAGTCGGCCCGGGAAACCGTGCGTGGAGGCGGGGGTCGCTAGCCGTGGCTTGGGGGAGTGCCGGTCCAAATTGCCCAGCTGGCCCGAGACGCCAAGCATGACGGGAGGGCCCCGCTATCCAATGTTCCCAGTCAGACCGGGGAGCCACGTGCGTGGAGGGGACCCCAGACGCCAGCCACCCCAGCCGGGAAAACGTGCACCCCTCGGGTATCTCACAGCAGTGGATTCTCCCTACCCGTTCAGCCGTTCCAGAATGGGGTACGTTGTCTTTTTGGTCTCTGTCGTGGCTCCGGGAGCTGTTTCGTATTGTTTCTGTTTCTTTAGTTGCTTTTCTGGAGGAGGAACTAAGACCCGCGCGTCTTACTAAGCCGCCATCTTCTCCGGAAGTCCCGGGAAGGCTGTTTCTTAATATAATGATATGTCTTCTATTTTTAAAAAACAGCACATATTATTCTTGAAATTAAAAAGGTGTTACTAAGCAAAAACAGTAAATTACTAGAAATACTAAGAAACAGCTGTTCATTATTGTAAGCTATGATGGCATTTGCAATAAAATGAGAAACATGAAGAGACGATAAAGAAAGACTATGCTAGCAAATAAGTAATTTGGCTCAGTAAAGGAGAATGTTAAAGGAGCCTCTGGGAAGCGAAAGCAGTGTTGGAGCTCATGATCACTCCCAAGCCCCACACGCATTACTAACCGTCTATGAGGCAGGAGGAGAAGGTATGCTTGTGTACCTTATGTGCGCTCCTGACTGCTTAAAAATATGTTATATTTCAAGATAAGAGAGGGATTTATAAAGGAGAAATACCTGAAAAGACAAAGCCAATTGCATTAAAATACAAACTTTTCTTCATTAGTAAATTTAATTAAGTAATCCTAAAAATATATGCTTATAAGCATAGGTAGATATTACAAGTGCATATGTCCAACAAATAATTACCCTATAAAGATAAGGAAGTCCTTCAGATAACTAAAGAAAATGACATAAGACATAAGCAGAAAAAACACAGAACTGGAAAAAATAGTGAACTGTATATACATACATATATTTGAAAATGCATATGAAAACATTAATGAGATATTTATTATCTGTTGTATTTGAAATAAATTTAAAATCTGACATTACCTTGTGTTGAAAAGAATGTGAAAAAAAACAACTCATAATTTGATGCTAGAAGTCAAATTTGTATCAACATTTAAAGGAGCAAATAGTTTGAAAATGTACCTACCCTATATCTAATCAAAATCCACTTATATATAGATTCTAGTCTCTAGATGATAAGAGTAAAATATGCTTTTATCTTGACTAATATAAAAACATATAATAAAATGTCATCCAAGAATGAAAAAATTAATAGTGGTGTATATTCATATGACAGAATATTATATAGCAGTGTAAAAGAATGATCTAAGACTAAATACACCAAAATCAATACATTTCACACACAAAAATAAAGGCATGCAAAAATACCTTACATTCTCTAGGGTTAAGCGCACATGAATTAAAGCATGGAAATAATGAACATTGAATTTAGAATGTGGGTTAAGGAAGGATGTTTAAATGTTTTATCTTCAACTTCATTAGGTGTTTGCCTATTATTCTTTCATGATTTTGTTACTGAAACATTTCATAATTAATCCAAAAGTAAATGAAAAATGTCAGAACATCATCAGAAGAAAATCAGCAAGTCATCCATCTATTTTGACTCCTATTTTCATCCACACCACAATTCATATATATATATATATATATATATATATATATATATATATATACACATATAAAATTCTAATTTTAGGTGCTTTTACATGAGAATATTCACATACAGAGGGGATGAGTTTCTGGTTCAGGTTATACATCCTAATTTTGTTCTAGAATAGATGCTCTATTAACCACCAGTTTAAGCCGTGAAAGATAAATTTAATAATGATAATAATGTTAATTTTTGAAAATGTTACTATATCAGGCCATATTTTATGAAGCCTTGAATACATGGTTTATAATTTCCCTAACCATCCTGACAACCTAGCATAATCAGCTCAACATTCAAAACAGTAAACTCAGTTTCAGGAACATATACAGCTTTATGCCATAATCAAATAGTTTTGATCCCATCTGTATTAACTATTGAAATTGGGGAGTGTGGGTCTTCATACTTTGTTCTTTTTCAAGTTTGTTATGGTTATTTTGCATCCCTGGCATATCCTTATGAATTTTAATAAAACTGTATCAATTTCTGAAAATGACAGCTGGTATTTTATATTGAATCTATAGATCATTTTGGGTGCATTGCTATATTAACACTATTAACTATCCAATAATTTAAAATGACATACACTCAATTTATTTAGGTCTCCTCTAACTTACTTCAACAGTGTAATTTTCAGTATACAAGATTTGTGTTACTTTTGTGAAATTTATTCCTAAGCATTTTATTCTTTTGGGTACTGTTCTAGTTTGCTAAAGCTGCTGGAATGCAATATACCGGAAATGAGTTTTATAATTCCAATTTATTAACTTACAATTTACAGTTTTTAGGCAGTGGAAATGTCCATAGGACAAGACCTGGGCTTGGAAGGCAGGCTGACAGCATTTGGATTCCTCTGTCACAAGAGCAGGCACATGGCCAGTGTCTGCTTGTCCTTCACTCGGGGGCTTTATTGCTTTCAGCTTCTGGCTTCAGTGGCTTCCTCTGTGTTTGGTGGGTCCTCTCTTAGTTCTGGGGCTTCTCACTGGGAACTTCTCTGAATTTATGCTCTTTTAAAGGACTCCAGTCGGAGAATTAAGACCCATCTTGAACAGGATGGGTCACATCTCAGATGAAATTATCTACCCAAAAGATCCTAGCTAACAGAGATCTGTGCTCATAGGAATGGAAAAAAGAACACTTTTTTTTTCTAAGGCACAGAACAGCTTCAAACCACCAATGATGCTATTTTAAGTGGAATTTTTAAAATTATTTTTGATTTTTGAAGTGCACATCACTATTATATAGAAGTAAATTTGCTTTTCAATTGATTTTATATCATGCAATCTTGTTGAATTTCTAACCCATTCTAATTTTATGTGTGGGTGTCTTTTATTTTCGATATACAGGATAATTTTTTTTCTGGGACTGTTTTCCTCACTTTCATTTTTTATGCAATTTTATTGTTGTATGTTCACATACAATAAGTCATCTAAAGTAAATAATCACTGGTTTACCGTATTATATACAGTTATCACTGCAATCAATTTTAGAACATTTTCATTACTCCAAAATATAAAAATAAAAAAGAACACTCAAAACATCCCATACTCCTTATTGTCATCTATTACTTATTTATTTTTTGTCTTTATTTTCTTGCTCATCTGTCCATATATGGATAAAAGGAGCACCAGTTACAAGGTTTTCACAATCACATGGTCACACCATAAAAGCTATATAGTTATGCACTGGTCTTTATGAATCAAAGCTACTGGATTACAGTTTGAAAGTTTCAGGTTCTAGCTATTCTAAAATGCTAGAAACTAAAAAGGGATATCTATAATGCATAAGAATAAACTCCAGAACGACCTCTTGAACCCTATTTGAAATCTCTCAGCCACTGAAACTTTATTTTGTTTCATTTATTTTCCATCTTTTGGTCAAGAATACTTTCTCTGTCCCATGATGCCAGGGCTAGGCTCATCCCTGGCAATGATTTCCTTCATTGACAAGGAGATTTACATCCTTGGTAGTTATGTCCCATGTAGGGGACAGAGTTAGCTTAGAGAGAGGTCTCATCTGAGCAACAAAGGAAGATCTCTGGGTCATGACTCAAGTATAATTATTAAGTAGGCTTAACTTCCCCTTTGCAAGAAAAAGTTTCACAACGGCAAAGGGGCTTGACTAATTAAATTGGTAGCTCCCTAATGCTTGCAGGAACATCAGGAATTCCCCAGCTGGGGAAGTTTAATATTTCCACATTTTCTCTATCTCTCAAGGGTACTTTGCAAACACTTCATTTTCTGCCCAAATTACTCTGGGATATATTGGGGTACTACGTTAACCTGTTCAAAACAAGGAGATCTCAATTCCCTATTCAAGATTCGATGTAGTTTGAACAAACTGACCATACAGGTTAAATTAGATAATGTCCTAAAGAAAATATAAATTTTGTAACAAATAAATGTCTCTTCCTTTGGTCTCACACAGATGTTGAAGTTTGAAAATACAGTCAATATCACCCTTTACCCTGCATTCAGATCTGCCTTAGTTCTAACCAGATCAGGTCCAATCTTATCTCTAATTGAAGTTTGATCACTTTTTCAGATTCTTTAATAGTTGCTGTCTGGGGTACTGCTGACTTTCACAGCTGCAAAACCCTAACTTGGAGTCTCAGGTGTCACACAGATACAAAAAATCCCAGGGAATGACCAAGTCATATACAAAGAGCTCAGCATCGCAGAATTTAGAAATAACAATTAAAACTCAGGAATAGATGCAGCTGCTGTAAGAGCTTACAATCTAAGAAACTTTACAATACTTTTATCAAATATCTTATATTCCCTAATTATTGCCAAAGCTCTGCCCACATTCCATCTCTTGATAAGCTATGCTCTCAAATTTAATTCTCACGAGTTTGCACATTAGAGTTAGTCATAATATTGCCATATAATTCCTTTCATTTATGTAAAATTAGTAGTGATATCAACTCTGTTTATCTTGTTGCTGTTTTTATTGTCATTGTAGCTGCTGTCTGTTTGTTCAGTGATTTCCTAAAGAAATTCTGCAAAGTCACTATCATCATTTGAGGCCACTAAAGTCTCTGCTTTGGTTAGCTTACTGTTCATTTCATGATTGGACAGAGAATGACTTAATTTCCTTGAACTAATAGGTCTGTCAAGTGCTTTGTTTGTGTTTTTGGTTATGCTTTCAACACTCCTGCAAGCAATTTGTATTTTTGCTGACCTTCACTTCTTACTTCCTCAGAGTCTCAAGGTCAGCCAAAGGTTTCTGATTAGGACATTCTCAGGTCATTCCTGGCCATGAACTAAGCCATACCCTTATAGAGTCCCAGGAATATGGTGGAATATGTCCCTATGGACATCTCATTTCCATTTTTTTCAACCACAGAAAGCAGCTGCAATGTTAGACAGTTGCCACTGATTGATATTTGACAAATGCCCTGGAAAAACAAACGCTGAATCATTTCAATTATAGACAAGCCCTGAAAATAGAGCTTTTTAGGAAGCTCTAAAGCAGAAAAAAAAGTGAAAATTGTTTGGAGATGGGACTTTTAGAGAATTCAAACCCATTTTTCATTCTATAGTGGCTACGAGACCGTTGATTTTACCAGCTATAGTAGCTGTGAGACTGATATTTTCACAGCTGCTGCAGAACCAAGAGAGCGGGGAGAGAATAAAACAAGTCAGAACACTGAAAATGCACTGTTTCTACTGAGATTCAGTTGTTTTCCTGAATAAACATCCACAAGATATTTGCAAAACTTTACTTAATTTCCAGAGTTCTGTAAATTCGATTTTGTCAATTTTTTCCAGGCTTCTCATAGATTTCATGGAGGAGTAACTTTTTCGATGCTCTTACTCTGCAAGTTTGGAAGTTCTTCTCAAACTCAGTGTTTTAGAATTTTAAGGCTTTCCATATATTCATCCATTATCTACTAGCTCCATATTTGAACATATTCATTAAGTGGTTCTTAAGTGTCTGCTCAATAAATGTTTATTGAAATGAAACTAAATAACGTAGTAGTACATAAAACAATAGCATTATTATTTTATAATAGCAGAGGAGTCATTGAGATATAATCTCCTAATAGATCATATATAATTTCTACCTTCTTTCTGGTTAACAGTTCTATCGTTTTATATTTTTCAATTACTGTTGATGCAAGCAATGTAGAATCATATTCCAATAAGCAAGTGTGGGTCGTGAAATGCTTTTCTTAATTGTTTGCATGCATTTATTTACTGAAGACTTTTTAATGCTTTTCAATTGGAAGCATTTTCAATTTTATTGAGATATATTCATACACCATACAAACCACCCAAACTATTAAATCACTGAGTCACATTTTCATCACTTAGTGTGTATACATCCTCATGATCAATTTTAGAACATTTTCATTACTCCAGAAAAGAAATAAAAATTAAAAGAACCCAAATCAGTTCTTGCCTGCCATGCCGGAGACCCAGGTTCGATTCCTGGTGCCTGCACATGCAAAAAAAATAAAATAAAATAAAGAAGAACCAAAATCCTCTCATGCCAATTATCACTCCTTATTATTGACCCATAGTATTGAAGTGGTACATTCATTACTGTTGATGAAAAAATATAAAAATATTACTAAAATATAAAAATATTACTCTCAACTATAGTCCATAATTTGCAATATATATATTTGGGGGTGTGTGTACAGTTCAATAGGTATATTTTTCCCATATATCCTCTATTATGAAATACTTGTAATACTGTCATACATTTGTTTTAGTTCATGAAATGCCTTTTGTACCTTTGTACAGTTAATCATGAACATTGTCTACCACCACATACAGTGTGATACATTCCCATGTTTTAACCACCACCCTTTCTTCTGGCAACATATGTCACTTTAAACTTCCCCTTTCTCCCACATTCATATATATTTCAGTATTGTTAATTATTCTCACATAACATGCGACCATCACCTCTACTCACTTCCAACAGTTTAAATTAAACTTTGCTAAGCATTCTGCCCATATTAAGCAGGCACTCCCTATTCCTTAGCTTCATTCTATATCCTAGTATTCTATATTATACATTTATGTCTATAAGCTTACAAATTATAACTCAATATCAGTGAAATCATAAAATATTTGTCCTTTTCTCTCTTCTTTAAAAATGGAAATTATAATTGAAATATCTGTTAATCCTCAGGAGATGACTCTAATCTTTGTCCTTTTCTGCACAAAGTTTTATTTGAGGAAGAGGATAGAACAAGGACTGTTTATTTTGAACAAGAATCAGTGGCAATTGCCATGATTCCAGCGAAAGATGATAGAAAATAAATTTAGAAACACATAATTTAGAAAACCAATGTTGGCCATCATATCTGACCCATCAACATTCTTTTGAACATCAGCACATTTTAGTACTTAAATAGAATATTAACCAAAATTTATTGCTGATAACAGTTCCGTTAAAGTTAACTGAGATTCAGTTTGAATCAGTGTCGTATAATTCCGTAACTGGAAATTATTGAAGATAATTTGTTATAGTATTTTTTCTTCAATCTGATAAATCATAGATATTATTAAAAGATAACTGAATTTTCCTCATAGTTTTTTACATGTCTACTTTGCAAGAACCTACGGAAGACTTTTTGGAAATGCAGAGCTGTACGAATAGTTTATTGCGACTATAGATGACAATCCTTGAAGAGAGAAATGCAATACCTACTCCATAATGAAGAGGGTGTTCAATACATTCAGAATGTCACGGACCTGGTCTTTGGAGACCGCAGACCACATAGAAGACTGCAAATTCAAGTACCTTTTATTCTTCTTAATACATGTGCTTCAGCATTAGACGAGTGTTTTCGAAAACTATTGAGTGACTAAATATCTGGATTCTGCTTATAATGCGAAATCCAGTAGTTAGTGAAAAACTCTCAGTTCTCTCATTCTATAGTTCAAAATTATACTGGGAACTTTGAGCCTTATCCTAAAGAACTAGGCAAATTCCCAGATCAAACAGATTTAGGTTCATCTCAGAGCAGGAGAAGAAAATGGAAAAATCAATATTTGTATACTTAAATTATTTCCTGAAAATTATTTTCTATTTCTGCTTCATTTAGGAACATTTTATAATTTATAGCTAGAATACATCCCTGAGACGGCTGTGAGAGCAAAGTACAGATAATCATGTTAAATAAAGTTCTCCTTCAAGTCAAGGACATAAAATGATATTGTTAATTTTCATGTTAAGCTATATAGAGAAAATACGTTTTTGAATTATTACTAAAACTATATGAAATTGGAGGTGTGACGGTAGATCAATGGTACAATTCCCACCTTTCATGAGGGGGACCTGAGTTCGATTCCCATCCCATGTACTTCCCAAAAACAAGCAAACAAGCAAAGAAACAAACAAAAAACCAAACAAAGCAAATATTCAACAAATGGTGCTGCAACAAGGGGGTATACACATGGAAAAAGCATGAAATGTGACCCCCGCCATACAGGATACAAAGAAAAAAACTGTATTAAATTATGCAATATACTATTGGTGGAAAAATTTAAAAATGAAGAATTACGCACTATATTATTTGTGAAAAACATGTGGTTTAAAATAAGATTTCTTCTAAATTAAAAAAATATGAACTCACAAATGCATTAAATTGATAACTTAGGACTGGACAATATCATAGAAATATTATCTGGAAGAGCTAAGGGAACAACAAACTCATTTTAAACCAATTCATGAAAAAATATGATACATTGAAAAGATGTCCTTACTTATTTTGAAGTTAAAGAAAAACTTTAATTTTTGTTGCTTTAATGGTGATATATACTAAAATCAAGGTAAATTTTTAAAATAGCATACTTCCGAGACCTCATTTTCATAACACAATGTCCAACTAACTCTTGAAGTGTGTTTTCGTTTCCTCCCTGCAAGAGCAAATGCCTCACAATGGGTTGGCTTCAACAACAGGAATTTATTGGTTACAGTTTTGAAGATAGGAAAAGTTGAAAATCAAGATGCCATCAAAGCAATGTATTCTCCCGAAGATGTAGCATTCTTGGGTAGACTGCTGATGGTCCTAGGTTCTTGGCTTTTCCATCATATAGCAGTGCACATGATGGCTTCTCCTGGCTTCTCCCTTCTCTTCTGGGTTCCGTTGATGTTCAGCTTCTGGCTCTACCCTCTGGTTTTCTCTCTCTGTGATGTTCTCTATGAAGTCTTCATTAATAGATTAAGACCCATCCTGATTCAACTTGGCTACCCCTTAACCAAAATAACTTCACAAAAAAGTCCATTTAAAAGAGTTCACACCCACAGGAATGGATTAATTTACAGAACATGTTTTCCTGAGGTGCATAGCTCCAAACCACCAAAAAGGGCTTTGAATTTTATTTTATATTAGTTTTCTCCTTCCAACAGAATTATCCCTGTTCATTTATCATCTCGTTCCTTCCCTTTTTATGAGGATATTTTGCTTGAATGTCAATTGATGTCACAATAAAACAAAAATAAAGTTTTTGAAAACAGAATATATTTGCCCTCTTTATATAATATGGCTATCTTACACTTTGGAAAAGATTAAAGTTATTTTAAATAAAGGAAGCAAAAACCTGGCATTATAGTTATGTTTCATAGCAGGAGTACAAAAACAGAGCTCTTTAAACTAAAAAAATCCCACAATTCTTTACCTGTGTCTATTACTATCAGATCAAACACCTTTTTTAATTATTAGGTTACCGTGTTTAATTCCTAGTACAAATGATGAAAATTTCCAACTGGAAGCAAAATTAATGTTAGCATTAAAATATATATATTAATACATATTTAAGCAATATTCATTTCACTTGATTGGCCAAGCTATTTCAAATACCATGTTGATGGCCTTGACTTTGATGTTGCTGAAAAACAGACATTTCCAAATGACTAATTAGTTACAGTATAAATATTAGTTTAAACTTGATTTTCCATATTTTAGCAAATTAATGCAGAAGGTGGATTGGCTGATTGATGCTAATGTTTCTTAACTTTTTTCCTTATTTCTACAAATAGGTTATATTAATTTATTGTACTTGCGGTGGGGGGATTTAGATCATGGGCTTTTCCACCTACCTACAGGACCATTGACACATTACCTATCTTGTCTGTGCCTTTATTTCTTTATCTGAAAATTCAGGGACTAATCACCTATGGGCTTACATTAGGATTAAAATTTACACGGAAAGTGCTTTGAAAATTACCTGGAAGATACAAAAATATATGAACTCTCATTGCACCTGACAACTGATCTACTCTCATGTAGATCCCTAACACATGTTGATCCTTAACACATTTCATCATGAAATTAGAACTGGACAACTCTTAGACCTGTTTAGAATTTTCTTTTCATAAATATATTTTTACAGAGTTATCAAAATCAGGGTATTCCATATAAATCCTCTAAAAGCTCATTAAGCAATTAACTTGAAATAGTTTAACTATTTTAATTTTTAATTAATTTTTTAAAAATAAATTAAATATTTTTTACTAATATTAAAATTTCATAATTAGAAATCTGACTTACACTGGTTTGGACCCTTTTTATACTGTTTAGACAAATTCTACAACAACTAATAATGACTTTTTTTACATAATTAAGAGAATTTCATTTTATCATATATATTCTTTAGCAAGAGTTTAATCTGGATTAAAGATAGATCTTTTTTTAATCTGAAATATTGTCAGCATATACTCAGCAAAGAATAAATGCTGAGTGAGAAGTTATATGTCCTGCATTTGAAGAATATATTGACTTGAGTTTCAAATCCCTACATAAAGGATTTCTAAATAACTGATCAGAGAAATCAAAAGGAAAGTTAGAAAGTAGTTTGCACTGGCTGAAAATTTAAAAAACAATGTAACAAATTTGTAGGATCCACTGAAGTAATATATACAGGAAAAAATTTAGTGCAAAAATCCATATTAGAAAAAAGAAATTTCTCAATACAATTCTCTCAGCTTCTACTTAAAGAAACTAGAAAAGGAAAAAAAATTAAAGACAAAATAAGTAGAAGACAAGAAAAAATAAAGAACCACATGGAATTAATTGAAACTCAAAAAGTACAAACTCAATGGAACCAAATTTTATTATATTTATAGATGCATTTTAAAAAAAAACTTAAGCTATGCCAACCAAGAAGAAAATCAGAGATACTAGAGTTATTAAAATGATGATATGAGAATATTATGAACAACTTTATGCCTATATGCATTTGAGCACATACTGGGAAAAAAACAAATTCCTTAAAAAGCACAAACTATGAAATCTTATTCAAGAAGACAGAAAATATGTATAGGCCCATATGTAGAAAAGAAATTGGATTTATAGATACAAATTTTGGTCAAGGAAATTCATGACCCATATAACATGTTTGATTTAATCTAGCAAACATATAATAAATGAATAATAACAATTTTATACAAATTCTTACAAAATATAAAAAAGGAACATGTCCCAAACTCATTCTATGTGGCGAGCATTACTAGATCTAAAAACTAAAGCAAGCAATTAAAGGAAAGTAATCTATAGAGCAGTAAGGTTATAGGTTGCATGAATATAGGTTGAAAATTCTAGTCTTAGCTAATCTAATCCAGTAATACATAAAACATATAGCACATCATAACAAAGTGGACTTTACCTTAAAAATGCAAAGGTGGATTAGCACTGAAAAATAAATCAACACAGTTCATGATATTAACTAACCGAATGGCAGAAAAGTATAACATCCCCTTATTAGAGAAATGAAATTCTTTCAACAAATTAAAACATATAGGAAGACTTCTAGAATGTCAAAGAACAGAACCACATAATAGCTTCCCTTCTATAAAAGCAATATAGAAACACTAGCAAAATACTCGAAATCAACTTTTTCAAAATTACAGAAATTAATGGAAGGTTTACAACAATCCGAGGAGCATTTATTATTATTTTTTTAAAATAAGACAGAATCCACGTATATAGAGCAATTGGGTGGTGTTTTAATTTGCCGTAGCTCCATCACCTTCTCCTCAGTTCCACAGTAGCCTTGAAACCAACAGTGCTGCAACCACTGAAGCTGTAAAAATCAGCCCCCTTGCAGCCACTGGAGAGGGAAGAGTTAGTTGGTGGCTATCCCCAAGCCCTATCCCCAGAGAATTTCATCATTTGTCCTGTCTGGGAACTCTGAAAAGCTTGTCTTTATTTGAACTGACTCAGAGCTTGCTCTGTATAGAATAGCCCTATCCCCAAGGCATATGTCAAAAAGAAATCAGTGCAAATTGCAGAACATTTCTGCTGCCTGAGGCAATGATAGTATTTGGGTATAACAAGAGGCTGACTAAAATCTTTAAAAGAAAAACTGGAGAATAAGATGTCCGTAGGAGGGTTTGAAAAGTTCCAAATATGTTCCTAGGAATCTTACATAGTCATGCAAAACTGCAGAACTTTGCGTATGTCCACAGAATTTCTGACAAGGCTTTAGTCACTCACCTGCGGCTGATTTGGAGACTCTCCAGCAAGCAGACAGTGAATCCTAAGGCACAGTTTTGAATTGCTTGCTGGCAGGCCCCAACATACTCACACAAAGCACTTGGCAAAAGCCACAAGACTTATAAATTCAAGAAAATTAAGGAAATATCAATTGTCCATTTATCATCACTATTAAGACAATTGTGCAGAGACTTCAGTGGCCATGAATGACAAAGAATATAAACTTCATGAGGATAGTCCAGGAAAGTCACTAAAAAAATAACCAAGCACCAGCAGCAGCAGCATACCATCTCCAACAAGGAGCAGCAGCACCCACACTCTGAGGAGGAGAAAAATATGATTCGTGGAATTGCTACATTATATTATTTAGATGTTCAGGATTTAGTAAGAAAAAAATTATGACAAGCAAAGTATCAAAAAGCCTGGCACACTCACAGGACCAAAGCAGCCAAAAGAAACTTTCCCTGAGGAAGTCAAGATGTTGGGCATACCAGAGAAAGATTAAAAGCATCTATAATATATAGGTTCAATGAAATAAAGGGAACCACATCACAAAAGTCATCAAAATATGAAAATGTCATATCACCAAATAGACAACATAAATAATGAGATGAAAATTTTAAAAAAGAATAAAATAGAAATTCTGGAGTTGAAAAGTGTAAGATGAGACATGAAAAAATTACTAGTGCAACTCACCAATGTATTTGAACAGAAAGAAGGAAGAATCAACAAACTTGAAGATAGATACCTTAAGATCTTCTGCTATGGGAAAACAGAAAAAAGTAAGCAGAATGTAAAGAGCTTCAGAGACTCTGTGGGACACTGTCAAGCATAGCAATATATGCATAATAGAAGAACCAGAAGGAGGGAAAAAATACTTGGAAAAAAAATGGTTGAGAACTTCCAAAATTTGATGAAAATTTTTAATATGCACACCCAAAAAGCTCAATGAACTCCAAGTAAGACAAACTTGGAGATTCACAACTGAAAAACATCATAGTCAGAACGTTGGAACAAAAATGTAAGGAGAAAATCTTGAAAACAGAAAGGGAATAGTGACGTATTACATGCAATTGAAATTAAGAGCTGACATCAGAAACTATGAACGTCAAAACACATTGGGATGACATAAAGTGCTGAAAGAAACTAACTGTCAACAAAGAAGTTTATATCCACATAAACTATCCTTCACAAATGAAAGAATTTTCCACTCTGGAATGGCAACGTAAGGCGTTACAAGGACTGCTTTCCCAGTTCCACAGCCATAGCTGATGAAAATTATAAAATGAAACAAACAAATAGAGACTCATTTAAAGTCCCTGGCACTTGTGCTATGACCTAGAGCAAATGGAAATATATTTATTCAACAAAATCAAAATTCAAAATGGATCACATACCTAAATGTAAAAATCCAGATCATTAAAACTTATAGAAGAAAACACAGAACAAAAATCCTTGTTGTCTGAAGAGGCAAAGATTTCAAAGACACAATGCTAAAACTTGATCCATGAAAGATATGGACTACAAAATATTCATGGAAAAACAGTTGAAGTATTTTATAAATGAGACAAGTCTGTGTGGTGACCTCATGCAAACCATATTTTTAGATGTTTTGCTTGTACAATGCATTTTAATATTCCTTCTTGTAAACACATTGTATTAACATCAGAGAGCAGATGCTATACCCAAACTGCCAACTTCTTTTCACTTCTTAAATCACTCCACACAAAAATGTATTTTCTCTTCTCTTTATTGTTTAGAAGCTATATTGAGATATAACTAACATAATACAGTGTATATATTTTAAAATATATGATTTGATAAGTTTTTACCTATGTATATATCCATGATATTGTCATGATCCGCTAATCAGCTTGCTGACATTGCATTATTTTATAATATATAAATGTTATATAAATGGGAGCAAATAAACACTATATTTTCCTTTTTACTCTCCTCTTTCCTGCATAAGTTTGATCCATGTTTCTGTGTTTATAAATATGTCATTCTTTTTATCTCAGTGACTGTAGCATAATTTATCTTTTCAAATGGTGATGGGCAATTGAGTTGTTTCTGCTTGAGGATTTTACAAATAAAGCTACCAAGAACACTCATGTGTAAGTCTTTATATGGTCTATGCATGTTTTTTTTTTCGGCTATAGAATGCTGGCAGGTAGATGTTTAACTTTGTAAAGAAAACTGCCAAACTATCCTGCAAGGAGGTTGTACAATTTATATTTTTCCCAGTAGCATATGTTAATTCCAATTACTATAAATTCTGTTGAACACATGGTATGATCAGACATTTTCATTTTAGGTATATAGGCATATTATTGTACTTTAATTTCCCAAATGACTAATGATGCAAGCATTGCTTCATGAATTTACATTGGTGTGGGGTGCAAGGACAAATTTTTAGTTGATAGGTTGATTGATCATATACTGTATCATTCAAATTTGGAACAATTCCTGAGTAAGGGGAAACATTATTAAAACTCATGTTAGGAAAATTAGTAAGCTAAAACCATACTCAACAAATTGAGGGGAATAACCACCATATCCCTAAGTCACTGAACACCAAAGAGCAGCTCCTGACTCAATGAAAAGTCCTGTGCAATACCACAAGACGTTGGAGTTGAAGTGGGTAGAGGACCGAATGTGACTTTCAATAATATCCCTTTAGAGGCAGAGTTTTATGTTCAATGTTGACAAAGAATAGTGGAATGGATATTTGGTGACCAAAGAGCACTGTGGATTCAACAAAATTCTATTCCTCCCCTCTGGAAACACAGGAGTGCTTCATTTTCTATTATCCTGGCAGGAAATATGGCTGGAGGAATTGGAGGAGAAATGAGATGCATCTATTTCAGGCCGAAGTGGCTAATAAGCAGATGTGCCTTCTCAATGGAAGGAGCTTAGATCCCTGAATGACTTCATGGAATATGCCAAGGAACATCCATAACTGCTTTTGATGTCAGTGAGAAACAAATATTTATCAAGACTGACACTTCAGGAATTAGCTATAACAGCTGTCAGCATTATCTTTTTTTTTATTAATTAAAAAAATTACCTAACACAACATTTAGAAATCATTCCATTCTACATATACAATCAGTAGTTCTTAATATCATCACATAGATGCATATTCATCATTTCTTAGTACATTTGCATCGATTTAGAAAAAGAAATAGAAAGACAGCAGAAAAAGAAATAAAACGATAATAGAGAGAAAAAAAATAAAAAAAATAGAAATAAAAAAATAAAAAAACTATACCTCAGATGCAGATTCATTCAGTGTTTTAACATAATTACATTACAATTAGGTAGTATTGTGCTGTCTATTTCTGAGTTTTTGTATCCAGTCTTGTTGCACAAGCTCCAATTGCCCATTATCTTACCCTATATCTATCTCCTGATGGTCTCTGTTACCAATGACATATTCCAAGTTTATTCTCTAATGTCGGTTCACATCAGTGGGACCATACAGTATTTGTCCTTTAGTTTTTGGCTAGTCTCACTCAGCATAATGTTCTCTAGGTCTATCCATGTTATTACATGCTTCATAAGTTTATTCTGTCTTAAAGCTGCATAATATTCCATCGTATGTATATCCCACAGTTTGTTTAGCCACTCATTTGTTGATGGACATTTTGGCTGTTTCCATCTCTTTGCAATTGTAAATAATGCTGCTATAAACATTGGTGTGCAAATGTCCGTTTGTGTCTTTGCCCTTAAGTCCTCTGAGTAGATACCTAGCAATGGTATTGCTGGGTCGTATGGCAATTCTATATTCAGCTTTTTGAGGAACCGCCAAACTGCCTTCCACAGTGGTTGCACCATTTGACATTCCCACCAACAGTGGATAAGTGTGCCTCTTTCTCCACATCCTCTCCAGCACTTGTCATTTTCTGTTTTGTTGATAATGACCATTCTGGTGGGTGTGAGATGATATCTCATTGTGGTTTTGATTTGCATTTCTCTAATGGCCAGGGACATTGAGCATCTCTTCATGTGCCTTTTGGCCATTTGTATTTCCTCTTCTGATAGGTGTCTGTTCAAGTCTTTTTCCCATTTTGTAATTGGATTGGCTGTCTTTTGGTTGTTGAGTTGAACAATCTCTTTATAAATTCTGGATACTAGACCTTTATCTGATATGTCATTTCCAAATATTGTCTCCCATTGTGTAGGCTGTCTTTCTACTTTCTTGATGAAGTTCTTTGATGCACAAAAGTGTTTAATTTTGAGGAACTCCCATTTATTTATTTCTTTCTTCAGTGCTCTTGCTTTAGGTTGAAGGTCCATAAAACCACCTCTAATTATAAGACTCATAAGACATATCCCTACATTTTCCTCTAACTGTTTTATGGTCTTAGACCTAATGTTTAGATCTTTGATCCATTTTGAGTTAACTTTTGTATAGAATGTGAGATACAGGTCCTCTTTCATTCTTTTGCATATGGATATCCAGTTCTCTAGGCACCATTTATTGAAGAGACTGTTCTGTCCCAGGTGAGTTGGCTTGACTGCCTTATCAAAGATCAAATGTCCATAGATGAAAGGGTCTATATCTGAGCACTCTATTCGATTCCGTTGGTCGATATATCTATCTTTATGCCAGTACCATGCTGTTTTGACCACTGTGGCTTCAAAATATGCCTTAAAGTCCGGCAGCGTGAGACCTCCAGCTTCGTTTTTCTCCTCAAGATACTTTTAGCAATTCGGGGCACCCTGCCCTTCCAGATAAATTTGCTTTATTGTTTTTTCTATTTCTGAAAAATAATTTGTTGGGATTTTGATTGGTATTGCATTGAATCTGTAAATCAATTTAGGTAGAATTGACATCTTAACTATATTTAGTCTTCCAATCCATGAACACGGTATGCCCTTCCATCTATTTAGGTCTTCTGTGATTTCTTTTAACAGTTTTTTGTAGTTTTCTTTGTATAGGTCTTTTGTCTCTTTAGTTAAATTTATTCCTAAGTATTTTATTCTTTTAGTTGCAATTGTAAATGGAATTTGTTTCTTAATTTCCCCCTCAGCTTGTTCGTTGCTAGTGTATAGAAACACTACAGATTTTTGAATGTTGATCTTGTAACCTGCTACTTTGCTGTACTCATTTATTAGCTCTATTAGTTTTGCTGTGGATTTTTCAGGGTTTTTGACGTATAGTATCATATCATCTGCAAACAGTGATAGTTTTACTTCTTCCTTTCCAATTTTGATGCCTTGTATTTCTTTTTCTTGTCTAATTGCTCTGGCTAGAACCTCCAACACGATGTTGAATAATAGTGGTGATAATGGACATCCTTGTCTTGTTCCAGATCTTAGGGGGAAAGTTTTCAATTTTTCCCCATTGAGGATGATATTAGCTGTGGGTTTTTCATATATTCCCTTTATCATTTTAAGGAGGTTCCCTTGTATTCCTATCCTTTGAAGTGTTTTCAACAGGAAAGGATGTTGAATCTTGTCAGATGCCTTCTCTGCATCAATTGAGATAATCATGTGATTTTTCTGCTTTGATTTGTTGATATGGTGTATTACATTAATTGATTTTCTTATGATGAAACATCCTTGCATACCTGGGATGAATCCTACTTGGTCATGATGTATAATTCTTTTAATGTGTTGCTGGATTCGATTTGCTATAATTTTGTTGAAGATTTTTGCATCTATATTCATTAGAGAGATTGGTCTGTAGTTTTCTTTTTTTGTAATATCTTTGCCTTGTTTTGGTATGAGTGTGATGCTGGCTTCATAGAATGAATTAGGTAGCTTTCCTTCCACTTCAATTTTTTTGAAGAATTTGAGCAGGTTTGGTACTAGTTCTTTCTGGAATGTTTGGTAGAATTCACATGTGAAGCCGTCTGGTCCTGGACTTTTCTTTTTGGGAAGTTTTTGAATGACTAATTCAATTTCTTTACTTGTGATTGGTTTGTTGAGGTCATCTATTTCTTCTTGAGTCAAAGTTGGTTGTTCATGCCTTTCTAGGAACTTGTCCATTCATCTACATTGTTGTATTTATTAGCATAAAGTTGTTCATAGTATCCTGTTATTACCTCCTTTATTTCTGTGAGGTCAGTGATTATGTCTCCTCTTCCATTTATGATCTTATTTATTTGCGTCCTCTCTCTTCTTTTTGTCAATCTTGCTAAAGGCCCATCAATCTTGTTGATTTTCTCATTCAACCAACCTCTGGTCTTATTGATTTTCTCTATTGTTTTCATGTTCTCAATTTCATTTATTTCTGCTCTAATCTTTGTTATTTCTTTCCTTTTGCTTTCTTTGGGGTTAGTTTGCTGATCTTTCTCCAGTTATTCCAAGTGGACAGTTAATTCCTGAATTTTTGCCTTTTCTTCTTTTCTGATAAATGCATTTAGGGCAATAAATTTCCCGCTTAGCACTGCCTTTGCGGCGTCCCATAAGTTTTGATATGTTGTGTTTTCATTTTCATTCGCCTCGAGATATTTACTGATTTCTCTTGTAATTTCTTCCTTGACCCACTGGTTGTTTAAGAGTGTGTTGTTGAGCCTTCACATATTTGTGAATTTTATGGCACTCTGCCTATTATTGATTTCCAACTTCATTCCTTTGTGATCTGAGAAAATGTTGCATATGATTTCAATCTTTTTAAATTTGTTGAGACTTGCTCTGTGACCCAGCATATGGTCTATCTTTGAGAATGATCCATGAGAACTTGAGAAAAAGTGTATCCTGCTGTTGTGGGGTGTAATGTCCTATAAATGTCTGTTAAGTCTAGCTCATTTATTGTAATATTCAAATTCTCTGTTTCTTTATTGATCCTCTGTATAGATGCTCTGTCCATTGATGAGAGTGGTGAATTAAAGTCTCCAACTATTATGGTATTTGTGTCTATTTTCCTTTTCAGTATTTGTAGTGTATTCCTCACGTATTTTGGGGGATTCTGATTCGGTGCATAAATATTTATGATTGTTGTGTCTTCTTGTTGAATTGTTCCTTTTATTAGTAGATAGTATCCTTCTTTGTCTCTTTTAACTGTTTTACATTTGAAGTCTAATTTGTTGGATATTAGTATAGCTACTTCTGCTCTTTTCTGGTTGTTATTTGCATAGAATATCTTTTCCCAACCTTTCACTTTCAGCCTATGTTTATCTTTGGGTCTAAGATGTGTTTCCTGTAGACAGCATATAGAAGGATCCTGTTTTTTAATCCATTCTGCCAGTCTATGTCTTTTGATTGGGGAATTCAGTCCATTAACTTTTAGTGTTATTACTCTTTGGGTATTACTTTCCTCTACCATTTTGCCTTTTGTATTATATATGTCATATCTGATTTTCCTTCTTTCTACACTCTTCTCCACACTTCTCTCTTCTGTCTTTTTGTGTCTGACTCTAGTGCTCCCTTTAGTATTTCTTGCAGAGCTGGTTTCTTTGTCACAAATTCTCTCAGTGACTTTTTGTCTGAAAATGTTTTATTTTCTCCCTCATTTTTGAAGGGTAATTTTGCTGGATATAGAAGTCTTGGTTGGCAGTTTTTCTCTTTTAGTAATTTAAATATATCATCACATTTTCTTCTTGCCTCCATGGTTTCTGCTGAGAAATCTACACATAGTCTTATTGGGTTTCCCTTGTATGTGATGAGTTGCTTCTCTCTTGCTGCTTTCAAGATCCTCTTTTTCTCTTTGACCTCTGACATTCTAACTAGTAAGTGTCTTGGAGAACATCTATTTGGATGTATTCTCTTTGGGGTGCACTGCACTTCCAGTATCTGTAATTTTAAGTCTTTCATAAGAGTTGGGAAATTTTCAGTGATAATTTCTTCCATTAGTTTTTCTCCTCCTTTTCCCTTCTCTTCTCCTTCTGGGACACCCACAACATGTATATTTGTGCGCTTCATTTTATCATTCAATTCCCTGAGCCCCTGCTCAAATTTTTCCATTCTTTTCCCTATAGTTTCTGTTTCTTTTTGGATTTCAGATGTTCCATCTTCCAGTTCACTAATTCCAACCTCTGTCTCTTGAAATCTACCATTGTAGGTTTCCATTGTTTTTTTCATCTCTTCTACTGTCTCTTTCATTCCCATAAGTTCTGTGATTTGTTTTTTCAGATTTTCCATTTCTTCTTTTTGTTCATCCCTTGCCTTCTTCATGTCCTCCCTCAATTTATTGATTTGGTTTTTGAAGAGGTTTTCCCTTTCTATTCATATATTTAGAATTAGTTGTCTTAGCTCCTGTATCTCATTTGAACTATTGGTTTGTTCCTTTGACTGGGCCGTATCTTCAATTTTCCTGGTGTGATTTGTTATTTTTTGCTGGCGTCTGAACATTTAATCAGATTTCCCTGAGTGTGAGACCCAGCAGGTTGAAATACTTTCCTGTGAAGTCTCTGGGCTCTGTTTTTTTTATCCTGCCCAGTATGTGGCACTTGTCTGTCTGCGGGTCCCACCAACAAAAGATGTTGTGGCTCCTTTATTAATGCCACTATTGGTGTTTGCTTGGACCCAGTCCCTGTCACTGTCAGAGACTCCCTCCTCTCCCTCCGGGCAGCTGCCTGTGGGGGAGTGGCACCGGCCGCCGGCCGCTGTGGCTTGGGGAGCTCACTGATCCGAGATTTGCTGCCAGACTGGGAAGCCATCTGTGGGGGAGGGGCACCGACTGCCAGCCGCCATGGTTTGGGGAGCTTGCTGATCTGAGACTCGCCACCAGACAGGGAAGCCGCCTGTGGGGGAGGGGCGCTAGTCGCCGGCCGCCACGGCTTGGGGAATTCGCTGATCCAAGACTCGTAGCTGGTCCGGGAGGCCACCCATGAGAGAGGGGTGCCGGCCGCTGGCCTCCACCCCTTGGGGAACTTGCCTCTCTGAGACTCTCAGCTGGTCCGGGAAGGAGGGAGGGAGGGGCGCCGGCCGCCAGCCGCCACAGCCTGGGGAAGCATGTGCTGCTCGTGGAGCTCACCACAGCGGAGTCTCGCAGCCGGTCCAGCCAGTCCAGACTGGGGTACGCTGTGTGTCCGGTCCCTGCTGTGGCCCCAGGAGCTGTTCTGCACTGTTTCTGGTCACCTAGTAGCTGCTCTGGAGGAGGAACTAAGACGCATGTACCTTACTAAGCCGCCATCTTGACCCTCTCTCCATAAGCCCAGCATCATCTTAATGAATCTAAAAGGGAGATTCCCCCCACCCCACCTCCACCACCACTCAGTGCCACTTGTTTTCATAACATCTATGGTACAATCTCTTTGAAGCAGTGCAATCCAGGATCTCTTTCTTAAAAGAGAATAATTTCCTTCAGAGAATATCATTGCCATGTTCTCAAGCCCAAGGGATCTCTCCAGTGATTCTTATATCAGCATTTTCATGGATTTCCTGATCTGCTGACATTTAAAACATCATTGAACCTGCTTTGTGCCAGAGATGCCAGCATTTTATTTCAGCCACCTGGAGAGCTTCAATTGGCTCTAGCCCTTATTGAAATGATGCCAGATTTTAAATAATTGAATAAATATGTGAAATAGGATATCAGAATATTTTCTCTAGAATCCAAAGTAAATATATCAAGTTTTGTTCCTATTTCTTAGTAACAGGAATGGAGATACAGGATATTTCTCTTGGGAAAAGATACTGTGGCCTGATTTACACTTAGACCTCCAGAACCTTCACAGAAGTGGCTGTCCTACTGTTACATAATTATCTAGAGTACCTGCTGCTAACTGCTTTGCATGTTCCATCAATAGCATGGACCGATGTAATATGTCTTATATTGGGAGACTATCAATGTCTCTGTGAATTAAATTGTGGCACGGCATCAGATAGTTGATAACTCTCTCATACAGAGCAATTTACACTTATTGTTGTCCTTGTTAAGTGAAATAAAACTACATTTTTCTTTTCCCTTTTCAGAATTTAACAAAACATACGTACCAGCTCAAAATCATATACCTGCTTACAAATAATAAGATTAAGTTATAACTAGTATACTATCTTGCCATAAAAGACTTTTCATTGCACAAACTAGAAAATTCAAAGTCAATAGGAGATATGAATCAATATCCCTGCATATTTTAATTTGGGGGGGTGGTTTAATCTCAGAAATCTGTGAAATCAATATTGCTTTTGACTCACCACCTTAGCGGGGAGAAAACTTAAAGGCTTCCTCTTGTCCCTTCCTGTCCTAGAAACTATTATTTTTCCATACAAAGGGTATCTTGTAGCTGCTCAGAGTATATGTTTCAATCTTATGCTAAAAATGAAGAAAATCACTTGTAATGTTCACATCTATATACTACATTTGTATTAGATACTAGAACACAACATTCAAATGTTGCTTCCTGTGACAGCAACTGCCAGTTAGAAATCTTAATCAGTGTTGTTTAAGACGATTTATAATTGGTTTTCCAGAAAACATTTTTTTATACAACTGAAGTATATCTGTAAAATTCTTGTTTCTATTATTGATAAAAATCTCTAAGTATACAGTTTATAAACCTCATAATTATCGTAGATCTTCCCAGATGAGCATTGCAAGTTCCCATACAGAGAAATAATTTATTGCTATTCTCTTGTCTAAATCATCCTCCACCAATATGGTTTTATTGATTATTACTTTGAAAATCTGAAAGTTAGCTAGAACTGTTGATATTTTTCTGTTAGATATCTGGCATGTGCCACCCCTGTTCTAGGCTCTTATTAAACCCTAACCATGCTCTAAGTCATCTATGAGTTCTCTTCATCTTTTAACATATGCAGACATTTAATTATTCTGATAACAGAAAGGGAGCCTAAAGATTGAATGTGCTTTTGTATTTCAGAATTGTGTCTTCTTTCTTGAGATTCATTCATCTCAAGGCAAAATATGAAGTAAAAAAAAAAGCAATAAAGAATTTAAAAGAAATCTCTAAAATTGTTCCTCAATTTCTAATACTGATGTTCAATCTAATAGAAGTATGAATCTACTATATGGAAGACATTATGCTAAACTCTGACAGGGAAATAAATGTTTAACTAAGCTTCTCACATACTTAATATCAAAATTCTTTCATTTCCTTTTTCCTACATACTAGGAGTCATTACTCATATACTATGGCCTAAGATTGTATTAAAAATGAATTGGGGGGCGGGCCACGGTGGCTCAGCAGGCAAGAATGCTTGCCTGCCATGCCAGAGGACCCGGGTTCAACTCCTGATGCCTGTCTATGTAAAAAAAAAAAAGCTTCAAAAAAAAATGAATTTGGGGTGGGCCATGGTGGCTCAGCAGGCAGAATTATTGCCTGCCATGCCGGAGACCCAGGTTCAATTCCTGGTGCCTACCCATACAAAAAAAAAAATGGCAATTGTCAAATTTACTTGTGATATATAGAGCAATTGCAACAATTATTAATTCTACTTTTATACTATTGAAAATAGCAGAAGTCAGTCAATCCACTTTTTAGATAATACTCAGATGAGATAAGAATTGATGTAAGAATTAAAAGAAATAAAATAATGGCATAAAAGTATGCTTCACTGCAGGTAATCTTGCAATAAAAAGGAAATCCAAAGCTGTCACTTTCTTTTAACACTAAGAATTCTAAACCTTTAATCCTATTTTTCACCATTGAGATTTCATCTCTCATCATTTTAAAAAGCATGGAACATGAGCTCTAACATTGACTCCCAAACTGTATTTTCTAGTGAATATTCCAGTAAGATACTAGTAATTTTCAGCATTTCTTAAACATTTTATCTGATTCTACCAATTTAAATGTATAAAAAGTAATCCTTTAGAGCTGCCCTTTTCAATAACATAGTCATGAGTCAGGCATGGTTATTTAAATTTATATTTAAATTATGTGAAATAAAATAAAATAATAATATATAACACAATAAATAAGTTTCTCAGCTTCAACAGCCCTCAATGCTCAATATCCACTGTAACCATCAGATATCATATTGGATGACAATACGGAGTATAGGACATAAGTGTTATCTTTGCGAGTTCTATTTGACAGCACCACTGTAGAGCACTGTTCATGGGGTGGTCCCTTCCTTGGACTAGCAGCACCAGCTTCATCTCAGAATTTGTTAAAAATTCTTTTTTATAATTTTCAGATTGCTTGTGCCAGTTTGAAACTATTACGTTCCCCCAAGGAAAGCAATGTTTTAATCCTGATCCTATCTTGTGGGGCCAGACCTATTGTTTAGGGTTTAAACCTTGTTCGGACTGTCTCCATGAAGATATGACATATTCACTTGTGGATGGAAACTGTTGATTAGATGGAGATGTGACTCTGCCTATTCGAGGTGGGTCTTGATTAGTTTACTAGAGTCCTTTAAAAGGGTAAGCATTTTGAAGAAATCTCAGATGCAGATGCTTAGAGAACAGTTGCTTCAGAGCTAACAGAAACATGGGCATTTGGAAATGCTTGGAATGTTGACAGAACAGATATCTAGATATAGGCAGACCCAGTGGATGTCATCATGCAACTTCCCGTGAGATGCTAAGCAAGCCAGAACCCAGAACCCAGAGTTGCATCCTGGGGTTGCTAATGAAGTCCTACAAATGTTTAAGGAGAAAACCACTGGCATCAGAATCTGGAAGCAAAGGAACTGGGAACAAAGATCGGCATATGCCAGCCACCTACCTTCCCAGCTGACAGAGGTGTTCCTGATGTCCTTTCTGGAGGGAAAATAGCCTCTTGTGGATGCTGTAACTTGGACGTTCTCGTGGGCTTAAAACTGTGAACAGGTAATATAATAAATTCCCTTAATTAAAGCCATTTAATTTCTGGCATATTGCATTCCAGCAGCTTTAGCAAATGAATTCACTGCTGTTTCAGACCTACTAAATCAGAAACTCAGGAAGATAAGACCCATATTTATGTTTTAATAAGCCCTGAAACTGGTGCTGGTACTCTTATCACTCTAGAATAACAGAGTTAAAACTCAAACTAATTTATTTTTGATAATAAATTGATCTGTTTATAATAAATTCAGCAAACCTTTAAATGGCTCTGTGAATATCAGTATTAAGTATACATTTTGACGAATATGTTTCTGCTTATATCTTCAGATCTTTCCTTGTTTCTGTACTATGTTTGAGGGAATGAAAAAAAAAGTTAAGCTTAGCTTAGACTTTCTTCAAATAAGATTTCCTCTGATTAGTAATAGATTTTTTTATCTTGAAACATTCTCATTTTTTTACAACAGACTATTATCTAGAAAAAAGACAACGTAATCAAGATTTTTATAAACATATGTCAAAACAGAGGACAGTACTATGAGCTGTAGCATCTTCCAGGGTACACCAATGTACTTAATTATTCTGCAGCACTTTCTTTTGTTGGATCCCAGTTGAAAGGAATTGTGAATCCAATCTAAGAGATTAGAAGTGAGTTAACTAACAGAAGAAATGGACAGAGAAGACAACATAATTATATGAAGAGTATTCAGTACTGTCATTGAAACTAATCTAGAAATAACTATACAAATATGTGGGCATTAAAATAAGGGAAAAACAGTTGATTTTAATAGAGTTATCCTTCCTATTACTGTCTATATCCCTTATTTCTATTTGAACTTCATATACAATATTTATATTTGTTCTTATTTCTGCATAAAGTCATTGTTTAAAAATCATATGTTAGTGGAGAAGAATGGAAGAAAATTTGAATTTTTCCTGAACCCTGCATTCTAACTAGAATTATTTCTTTCAGGGTCAAGGTTACATCCATATATTAATTTACATTTGTATTAGCATTATTTTAATTTTACTTGGTCAGATGACTATTCTTTAACTCACTAATCCATGCTCCTTCTAGCTTGCAAGTTGTCTTTTTGAATGATAACTGGAACATATCATTCCCTTTAAAAAACCATTCAAGGGTTTCCCATTACATTGGCAATAGTATCGTTGTTCCCTCACATGGCCTAAAATAGAACTCTAAATGATCTCTACGTTTCTGATCTCATATCTTAGGTGCTCCACACTTAATGCTCCTCCAAGATCTTCCACCTGAATGTTCGTTCATTCATGGTCCTCCACCACTTTTTCATATGCTACTTTCCTGCTGCTTCTCCAGAACTTTAATGGCTTTTATTTCCTAGGTTTAGCTATATGATTCATATTGGGTTAATTCTTCTGTGTGAGATGAGGTAAAAACTGAGGTTTATTCCATTTCATACAAATACCCAGCTATTCAACACCATTTCTTAAAAAATTATGCTTCTTACTGAATTCCTCTAGAACTGTTTTCAATAATCAATTGATCAGACATGTGTGGATCTATTTCTACACTCTATTATGCTCTGTTGATCTCAGGATTTATCCTTATACCTTACTATACCATCTCAATCACTTAGCATTACACTCAGCCTTCAACTTTTGTTCCTTCAACCTTGTGTTTTTCAAGATTGTTATCATTAATTTAGATCCTTTGCTTCTAACATAATCTTTTGAACCACTGTCATTTTTTAAAGATGCCTACTTGAAATTCGATTGAGATTGCATTGAAATCTACATTAAATATGAGTGATTGGCATCTTAGCAGTATGAGTCTTCAAATTATTGAACTTAATATATCCTTCTACAAATTTTGACATTTAATTTCCATTTGCAATATTTTATAGTGTTCAGTAAGCAGGTATGAACATCATTCTTCATATTTATCCTAGCATATTTGATGTTTCTGGTTGCTGTTTTAGAGTTGTAGTATCTAGTGTATCTTTTTGAAGATCCCTTAAAGTTCTCTATGAAAATGATCACATGTACTAATCAAGGTTCACTAGAAAAAGAAAAGAGATGGGAGATTCTCTATCTATCTATCTATCTATCTATCTATCTATCTATCTATCTATCTATCTATATACTAATCAGGATTCTCTAGGGGAACAGAACCAATGGGAGATATCTGTAAATATTATAAGATTTTATAAAAGGATCTCATGCAACTGTGGGGATTTATGAGTCCAAATTCCATAGGGCAGACTGCAAGCTGGCAACACCAATGAAGATTTCTAATGAATTACCTAGGAGAAGCTGGCTGGCTGCAGTGAAGTTGAAAATTCTCTCTCCTGACTGCTGAAATGATCACTTCTTTTAAAGCCTTCAACTGCTTGGATTAAACATCTCTCATTGCTAAAGACATTCTCCTTAGTTGCTAATAGATATAATCAGCCATAGCAGCCATAGATGCAATCAACTTACTGATGATTTAAGTCCACAAAATCTTAAAGTAACAGTTAGGCCAATGCTTGCTTCAACAGATAACTGGGCACCATTATCTGGTCAAGTTGACAGGTGAAACTAATCATGATAGTCCACCCTTTGTCAACTTGTAGCTATACACATTACCTTAAATCTATAATCTCTAAATAAAAACAATAACAAATATGTTTTTCAACTAACAATACTCGACTGTGCCATATACAGCCAGAAATTCAGTAAATCTCTCCAGAAAAGGGTGCAAATCCTTGGGTAACATTTACTCTTAAATAGGATATCCTATGACTTAAGTACTATGAAGTGGAAAAAACAACTCTGTCATAAGATAAGGGGATAAGATATGGAAGAAATGCTTTATGTAAATATACAAACATACTCAAAACAAGGAATAAATATTCATACCATGACATCCTTGTTTCTGTAACTGGCCATGTGGTCATAGTTCATTTTTATCACTACCTTCTTCTATGACACAGTCTGTACTCCCTTTACCCTTACGAAGCACCTCAGCTGGCATGGTTTGCAAGGTAGGATGCTTATTAAATCAAATTTTGTTAATTAATATATTGCTATTAAGCTTTCTATTTATTCTTGGCACATTTTGGGTAATTCCTAGCCTTCAAGGAATTTGTAGGTTCCATATTAACTGTCAAATTTGTGGGTATAGAGTTGTTTATATTATTTTATTGCTTTTTTAATGGTTGTAAGATCTCTTTTGAAGTCTCCTTTTTAAAAATTCATATTGTTAGTGGTGTCACTTTTCTTTGTTATTATTTTGATCAGTCTATCTAAAGGCTTATAAAATTTATTAGTATTTTCAAAATACTAAACTGTCTTTATTCATTTATTTCCCTCTCTATTCAACTTTATTGATTTCTTCTTTTATCTTTACCTCCCTTATTTTACTTATTTAGAGTTTAGTTTGTTCTACTTTTTCTAATTTCATGAAGTGAGAACTTAGATCATAAATTTTAAACCTATTTTCTCATATAACAAAAATCTTCAAAATCTTAATTTTCATCCAAAATATTTCTTTAGTTTCATTCCACAGTTTAAAATACATTTTACATACATTAAATATTCAGTTCAAAATATTTTTGAATTTCCCTTTGGATTTATTCTTTGACTCATAAATTCAGAGAACATTAATAAATTTAAAACATTTTGTTTTTCCTAGTTATTTTAACTTATTTCATGTTTAACTTCATTAGTCTCTAAGAATATTCTCTACATTATTTCAGTGTTTTCAATTTTTTATGAGATTTGTTTTATGACATAATATGAGCTCTATCTTGGTAACATGCATATATGC
Source organism: Tamandua tetradactyla (assembly GCF_023851605.1). Classification (NCBI taxonomy): domain Eukaryota; kingdom Metazoa; phylum Chordata; class Mammalia; order Pilosa; family Myrmecophagidae; genus Tamandua; species Tamandua tetradactyla. The sequence continues at coordinate 45,278,003 of NC_135347.1, read as the reverse complement.
ACTTAAAAAAGAGCATGCATTCTTCCACGTTGGGTGTATTCTTCTATAAAATTCAATTAAGTAACACTGATTTATTATGATGCTGTCATTACAATTTTTTTGTTGTTGTTCTGTTTTATTTTGAGCCTATGTATCCTATTGATGAGACAGTGGTGATACATTTTTAATTATGATTTTTACATCATATAATTTTCCTCTAATTTAATCAACTTTTGCTTTTTGATTTTGAAGTTAGTTATTAGGTGTACTAGTCAGGGTTCTCTACAGAAACACAACCAATAGGAGATATCTATAAATATGAGATTTATAAAGATGTGTCATGCAACCACGGGAATGGAAGAGTCCAAAATCTATAGGGAAGACTACGAAGTTGGCAGGTCTAATGAAGGGTCTGGACAAACTCCACAGGAGAGACTCACTGAATGAAGAAGCAATAAAAAGGGCCCTCTTCTTTCTTAAAAAGTCTTCAACAGATTGGATTATCACCTTGGTGGCAGACATACCTTAGCTGATCACAGATCTAATAAGCAAGAGATGCAATCAACTGACTGATGATTTAATACACCAGCCTTCTGGTTTATCAATCAGCCACGAATATCCTTGCAGCAAAGGTCAGGCCAGTGCTTGCCTGACAAACTACTAGGCATGAACACTTCGCCAAGTTGACACCAGAATCTAACCATCACAGTCCATCCCTTGTCAATTTGGCAGCTATATGCATCACCTTGAAACATGCTTAATTTCCAAATAGAACACAATAACAGACATATGTTTCACCTAACAATATTCAACTGTCCTACATATAACCTGAAATGCACTACATCTCTCCAGAATAGGATGCAATTCCTTAGGAAACTTTCCTGTCCTCTTTCACAGTTCTCTTTTCTGTAACTGGTCATGTGGTCATAGTTCAAATTTATCACTGCATTCTTCTACTACCTATTCCATGTTCCTTTTACCCTCATTGAGCACTTCAGCAGGTCCTGGTTCTTTGCCACGTGGAATGACCCAAACTTTCATTCTTGAAGTTTCTGGGCCATTGGTAATCCTGCCTGGGTTGAGTTGTTGCAGTTTTCCATTGACATTAATCATAGGGCATGGCAGTACTAAGTGATGCCCTAGGGGATCTCCTGCATTCCAGGAAAACTATTCTTTACCTCCATTGTGTTAATACAGTCCTCTTTCTCCTTGATAGTCAGGATCAATCACCCCAAACAGAAGAGTAATCCCCATTTGTGCCCATTGATTCAGAGTCATGAGAAGCCCAAAGTGGCCAGGTGGCAGTCTTAACTCCCAGTTCAATGGAATCATTATTGTGTTTCTGGTAGGAGCACTCCTACTTTTGGAACTATGATCAGAAGACTAGAAGAACTTAAAATTTCAAAGACAGGTTAGCAAAAATTTTCCTGGTGGATCATGAGTGCTGATGGTGACTGGTGCCACTCTCATTTCCAGCCCTTGATTTCTGGACCTATGAATGCTGGCTCTGGGAGAAACAGCACCATACAATGGATGCTGATTCAAAGAGTGCACAACTACCTGGAGAACATTGCCCTAGTCTTGCAAGTTATTGCCACTAAGAGGCAGTGTAATTAGGTCTTCAAAAGACCATTCCACCATTCTATCAACACAGTTGTCTCTGGATGATGGGGAACATGGTAAGACTAGAGACTCCCATGAATATTTGTCCATTCCCAGACTTCATTTTCTGTGAAGTGGGCTCCTTGATCCGAAGCAATGTTGTGTGGAATACCACGAGGGTAGATAAGGTATGCTGTAGATCCATGCATGGAAGTTTTTGTAGAAGCTTTGTGTGCAGGGAAGGCAAACCTATTTCCAGAGAATGTGTCTCTTCCAGTTAGAACAAATTACTGCCCCTTCCACATGGAAATGGCCCAATGTAACCAACCTGCTACCATGTACCAGACTGACTATTTTGGAGAATGGTGCCAAATCGAGAATTGAGTGTGAGTGTCTACTGTTGGCAGATTTGACACTCAGTTGTGGACATAGGAAGGTCAGTCTTCGTGGTTGGAAGGCCATGTTGCTGAATCTGTGCATAACCTGCATTCATACTACCGTGCCCACTTTGCTCATGAGCACATTGGACAATGGCAGGTCCATTGGACAATGGCAGGAGTGGCTGAGGAAAGTAAATGATTTGTATCCACAGAACAGGTCATGTTCTTTGCCCACTCAGGAAAGACCTCTTTGCCCCAAATTTTCCAATTATGCTCCTTCTAAGTCCATCTGGCCACAAACTTTCTGGTCATGCTTCTTCCAAATCCATAACTATACAGCCACACCATTAGCAACAACCCGTGAGTCAGTATACAAATGCACTTCTTGCCAGCACTCCTTCCAAGTAAATTGGACAACCATGTACACTGATTGAAGTTATGCCTACTGGGGGGATTTCTCCTCACCACTGTCCTTTAAGGTTATCCAAGAAAGAAGTTTTAGTACTGCAGCTGTTCATTTCTGAGTGGTCCCTGCATATCATGCAGAACCATCTGTAAACCAGGCCTGAGTTTTCTCTTTCTCAGCCAACTAACTGTAAGGAACTCCCCAAGAGGACACAGCTCTGGTCTATGAAATAAACAGTAATGGGGCAGGAGTGGGGACCATGGGAATTTGTGCCGTTTCATCATGTAACTTACTTATACCTTCAGGACCTACTTGAGTCTTGTCTCATACATACCATTTCCATTTTATGATGGATTTGTGCTGTACGTGCCCAACTTTATGGTGTGTTAGGCCAGAAAACACCCAGATCATGATAGGCAACACAGGTCTCATGGTAACTTGATGTCCTATTATGTTCAGTGTCTACTAAGTCCCAGTTGCAAGCTGTAAATTATTTCTCAAAAGAATATTAGTTATCTGCAGAAGATGGTGAGGCTTTACCCCAAAATCTTAAGAGTCTGCATTGTGATTCACATATAGGGGACTGCCAAAGGCTCTGGCAACATCCCTATTTGGGGTTGACACTTCCAGTACAAATAGATCTGCTGCGTCTATGGCCCAAGTAGCAGAGCAGCATGCACAGCATACTGGATATGTCACTGAACCTCCTCTTATTCTAATCCCCACTCAAATGAGCAGCTTTTTTACTCACTAAAAAAATGAGCCAGAGTGGCACAACCAAATGAAGAATATACTGTATCTCCAAAATCCAAAGAGGCCAACTAAGCATTGTACCCTCTTTTTGGTTGTAGGAGGGGCCAGATGCAACAGCTCATTCTTCTCCTTAGAAAGGCTATTTTGACTACCCCGCACCACTGGATACCTAGAAATTTCACTGAGATGGAAAGTCTCTTCACTTTTGTTAGATGCTTCTCCCATCCCTGACATTCAAATGCCTTTTCAATAAGTCTAGGGTGGTTGTTATTTCTTCCTCACAAGGTCCAATCAACATAATATCATCCATATAATAGACCAATATAATGTCTTGTGGTAGAGAGAAATGATCAAAGTCACTGCAGACAAGATTGTAACATAGGACTGAAGAGTTGATTTACCCCTGAGGCAGGACAGTGAAGGTATATCGCTGGCCTTACCAGCTGAATGCAAGCTGTTTCTGGTGGTCTTAAGGACAGCTATTGAGAAAAACGTAATTGTCAGATCAATAGCTACATACCAGGAACCAGGTGAAGTTTTGGTTTACTCAAGCAGTTATACCACATCTGGTACAGCAGCTGCAGTTGAAGTCACCATCTGGTTAAATTTATGATAATCCGCTGTCATCCTCCAAGTCCCATCTGTTTTCTGCACTGGCCAAATAGGAGAGTTGAATCACCACCCCTACATCCTTCAGTCCTTAAGAGTGGCACTAATCTCTGCAATCTCTCCAGGAATATAGTGTTGCTTCTGGTTCACTATTCTGCTAGGTAGGAGCAGTTCTAATGGCTTTCACTTGGCCTTTCCTACCATAATTGCCCTCACTCCATGCTTCAGAGAACTGTCGTGAGGATTAGGCCAGTTGCTGGTGTGTTGATTCCAATTATGCATTTTGAAACTGGGTAAATGATTATAGAATGGGCCTGGGGACACTCTGGACTACTGCGAGATGAACATGAGCTAAAACTCCATCAATCACCAGAACTCCAAAAGCCTATACTGAGACTGGTGAACCAGAATGACATTTTGGGTCTCCTTGAATTAGTGTCACTTTTAAGACAGTGTCTAATAATCCCTGAAATATCTTCTCATTTCTTTTTCCCCAGTGCATATTCACCCTTGTGAAAGGCTGTAGGTCTCCATGGGGAAGGCTGGGAGGAAGGTTAACAGTGTAAACTTTGGACAGTGTTAAGAGGGTCCTTCTCCAAGGGTACCTGACCCTCCCCCCATTCAATGTGTTCAGTGTCTGTAAATTATCTCAAGTTTGGGAATTGATTAATGAGTTGTTTCTCTCTGTTTTTTAACTAAGTTAAAAGTTAACTAAGTTAAGTTGGACTTCTGTTCACTTGATCTAGAATTCTTCTGCTTATGCAATTAAAACAAGAATTTAGTAGACTGCCCATCTATTTTACTTCTAGGTACACTGTGATCTACTAGCCAATGCTACAAGTCTCTGTGAGTCATATTCTTCTGACTGCTGTTTTGAGTCTACTGTCCACCATGGTGGCCATGCCTACCTTATTTATGGTAATTAACTTCCTCTACTGGCTTCTGCCAATACAGGATAAGACCATCCCCATTCTGTTTAAGGATTCCAGCTCAGTGACAGCAGTTCCCACAGTAATATCTTGACCTACAGAGAAAGGAGACTAAAGAGCTCTTCAACAGTGATGGAGACAGTATCATGAATTTATTTCCCAAGGTTCTGGTGAAACATGTGTCCTCTGGACATTCCTGAGGTATGTGAGCATGTCTTCCTTGATAAATCCACTCTAGCATTCCAATATCTCTAAGCCTCTGGATCCCTCATCTACATTCTACCGTGGCAGTCCTGGCATTTTGACCTCAGGTAATGTTGGTGACTATTTGAACCATGTTTCTGCCAATGATCCAAACAAACTGTTAATGCCCTTTCTAATTCCTTGAGTTGAAATACTGAATGCAGAATCTCTGCTTAGTGTGTCCATATCAATTAATTCAGCCTGGTCCAACCTTATATTCCTTCCACCTTTATCCTACTCCCTTAATATCCTTTCCCACACATATTCCCCTGATTTCTGTCTACATACATTGCAAAATTCATGCAGTTCTTTTGGAGTATACCATAGCTCCTCATGGGTCATAATTTGTACCTCACCTTTAAGGGCCTGTTGGGGTTTTAGTTGACTTATAAATCTTGAAGATGAAAGGGGTGGTGGCAGTGGGTCATGAAAAGAAATATAAGTGTTTTTCAAGCCAGTTACCTCAGGGCATTCCATTGCAGTGTCATCTGGTGAAATAGGATTAATCACTCCAGACAGAGGAGGAAGGATTGTTTCCCCAGGGGAGGTGGTTGCAGGGTTAGCAGGGACTGAAGGATTAATTTCTTTCAGTGGATGTCAGAGGGCAGACTCCTCTGGGCAGACTGAAGGCCTGGAAGCTGTTTCCTTAAGGCAGGTTGGAGGTTGGGATGCTCTGCCCTCAGGGCAGTCTATTTAAGGTGCATCTAGCAAAGGCTCAGAAGATTGCAGGGACTCCATCTCCCATTTACTATTGTCATCAAGCTATATGTTCCCATCCCATATTTCAGGATCCCATTCTTTTCCAATAAAAGCCCATACTTTAACAGCAGACACCCTGCAAGATTGAGATTTTAGTTTATATGATAAATCTGCTACTCGCACAATGAGGCTCTGCATCTAGTTTCAGAGACGTCAAGTCTGCAACCACAGGAAAAAAGATTTTCTTTCAGGGCACACATGTAAACTTTTACATCATTCATACAGAACTTAAGTTGCAAATTTGAAGCCTTCAGCTCATCCTTTTCCCTCATCACTGTATCCAGCTTTTCTAATAACCAGCCAACATCATTATACCTCTTAATTCCACAAAATTCACTGATGGTGTCAAAAACACTCTCGTCTGGAGCCTTGCCTCAAATAAACATCCAATTAGCAGAATCTAATGGTGATGTTTTGCATATCTCTCTTTCCAACTCATCCCATGGACTATCGCTGTCATCTTGATTATTGAAAACCAAGTCATTGGTGCCACTGAGTCTAATTAGAGTAGAAACCCAATTGTACAAACCCATTTTTAAGAATGTGTTTCCAGGAACCACTTCTAGGACAAATCTGCATTAGAGTTCTCTAGAGATGCAGAACCAACAGGAGATGTTTGTAAACATGAGATTTATATAGGTGTCTCATACAACCAAAGGAATGGAAAAGTCCAAATTCTGTTAGACAGGCTTTGAAGCTGACAGCTCTGATGAAGGGTCTGCATGAACTTCACAGAGAGGCCCGCTGACTGAAGAAGCAACGAAAAGTTCTCTTTACTTCCTTAAAAAGCCTTTAACTGATTGAATTATCTCATTGGTGGGAGACACGCCTTAGGTGATTGCAGATATAATCAGCCACAGATGTAATACAGACCACTAGGAACAATCACTTGGCCAAGTTGACACCAAAACCTAACCATCATATTAGGCAAATTCACATTTATGATTGGTGAATTTACCCCTTTTTGTCATAATTAAATGTCCTCCTTATTACTGGTAAAATTTTATCTGGAATCTATTTTATCTGAACTACTAGATAAAACAGATTGCTGATCTTAATTTAGCCATTAAATCTAGCCAGTGCTTTTTTTATTCAAGCATTGTATTTCTCAGTGTTATGGCTTCTATTTGTTTCTTTTTTTTTTTATTAACGGAAAAAAAAAAGAAATTAACACAACATTTAGAAATCATACCATTCTACATATGCAATCAGTAATTCTTAACATCATCACATAGATGCATGATCATCATTTCTTAGTACATTTGCATCGGTTTAGAGAAACTAGCAACACAACAGAAAAAGATATAGAATGTTAATATAGAGAAAAGAAATAAAAATAGTAATAATAGTAAAAAAAAAACCCTATAGCTCAGATGCAGCTTCATTCAGTGTTTTAACGTGATTACTTTACAATTAGGTATTATTGTGCTGTCCATTTTTGAGTTTTTGTATCTAGTCCTGTTGCACAGTCTGTATCCCTTCAGCTTCAATTACCCATTATCTTACCCTGTTTCTAACTCCTGCTGGACTCTGGTACCAATGACATGTTTCTTTTTAATTATTTATGTTGCTCCATTGAATCTTCATGTATTTCTTCTGAGACTTCTTGCTTTTCCTCTGAGAATTCTTGTCTTTCACTTCATAAAGCATCATTTTACTTCACGAAGGCAATAACAGAGCTGCTTTAAAATTCTTCTCGTTTGATTACGAAAAGAGTTTCTTCTTAGGGTCAGATTCAGTTCATTTGCTTTGCTTATGAGGATATAGTTCGTTTTCTTAGTTCTTCATTTTTCTGGTGATTTTGAATTGCATGCTGGTCATTCTGAATGTAAACTTTTGTATTCTGTTACTTTTCTCTGACAAATGGTTTCTTTGTTTTAGCAGACAATTAAAATATGTGGGCTGGGATTGAATTTTAAATTCTTGGGCAGCAGTTCTGTCTTAGTTCAGGATTTTTTGCCTTTAGTTGAGCATCTTTTTGTTTGTTCTGCATGTGCTTGTTGAAGAGTCAGTCTGAGATGTGAGTAAACAGAATGTGATTTTTTCTTTGACTCTTTCCTTTCTAGGATTTTCCATTCTCTTCAGTGAGCATGATACCTGAGTTAAAATGCCTACTTTTCCTGGTCAGAGAGACTGTTGATTTTGTCTCTGGTGTCCTACTACTGGCACACATTTCACTCTTTATCCCCAAGTTTAAAATCACAAATACCAAAATCTTACTTCATACACTCTTAATCCTTCTCTCCTTAGAGCATGTACTTTGCAGCAGAGTTTATCCACCTTTCTTTACTCCCTAGTATCTCCAAATACTTGTCTGTGTGTGCAAGTGGGTGTGTATTTTGGCATTATTTCCAGGCTTTATAACCTGGAGATTTCTGCAGGAGAGTAATCCAGTACAAGGTTATTTCATTTTTATTGGAAACATGTCAATGCTTAACATTTAGAATAACACAATTACAAATGATTGGCGCCTATAAAATTGAATCCCAATTGTCAGGTTCATATTTATTATTTCAATATTTCATATCTTACACTCTCAATCATTATCTTCAGTATATGTAGCATAAATATGAATCATATCTGCGTAGTATGTTGTTTCATTCTGATGGGACCCAATTTTTGACAAGCAACATTTACACTGAAGCTTTTGAGCTTTTTTTTTTAACGTTAGTACACTTTATGGAAGCTGCCTTGACAGTAGTCCAGGTTTAGTTTTAGTTTTTATTCTACTATTTAATTACTTTGCCATGCAGCAGTATTTTTTCTGTATTTCATAAATCTTACAACTAAATTTTGTTAATTAAAAAAAGATTATTGTGACAGTGATTGATTTGACATTAGTCAACCTTTCATGTGAGTTCTGTTTGTAAATCTCTAAAAATATCAGTAGTGTGCTACATATTTTCCATATATTTACTCAGACATTACAAAACCCTATGAGTTAGTTACTACTCAAAATAGCTCCTATGTGGTGGTCAAATTACTTGCCCATGGTTTTGTAGCTATTAACCATTATCACAAGTATTTGATCACAGGTGATCTATCTCTAGGGTTCCATGCTTTTTGTATAATTAATATGTTGTCTATGATATTAAGGCTTCTTTTCAGTTAATAAATTTTTATTCTGTGTTTTCCTTTACTTTTATGCTGTATTTATATTTATAGCCATGGCAACATTAGAATAGCTGCAAGTGTTAGTGTCACTCATATTGGTAAAAATGAAATTCCCTTCATATCTGCAATTATGACACTTAATTTCCTCCTTACTAAATTTCAAATAGAATTGCTCTTTAATAATTTTAGAGTGAGATACAGAGCCTGGTGATTCGGGGTGATTTAGTTGTTGCCCTGCAGGGTAATAATATAGAAACACTATGACTGACAATGGCCACAGGATATTAATATGTCCAGTTGTTTTTTCCTCTTAGATGAGAAATTTTTCTAACCTGCAAGACAGAAAATGAACAGAAATAGACCATAGTAGCGTAACAGATGAGCTGTCTGTTTTGAAGTCTAGTTGGCACAGTAGTAGAATGGCAAAGAAATCGTTACCTCTGTTCACTCCTCCACCTCAGCTTCACTCGAAAGTGCTGAGTGTCCTCTGGCTAAGTGATTAGTGACAGGAATTTCAGTGCCCCTCACTGTGACAAAGAGGGAAAAATGGAATGGCTTCATACATCTCAGCTTTACATGATTAAACAGAAAACCCTCAAAGAGGCAGACAACGATTCGTTTGCTTCTAGCAACAGACAATGGGAAGAATGAAGACATTAGCTTGTACTAGAAACAAGTTAGAGTTACCAGTTCCTTCAAGGGGAACAGCACAATATATTCATGAATGACTGCAAAAGAAACTGGCCTTTTTTTTTTTTTTTTAACAAAGTGCTGTAAGCAGTATTCCTCAGAAGACTCTATTAATCTTATTTCTCTTCCTACTGAGTGAGAGCTCAGGAAGCATAGAGCTGGGGAAATCTATGCACAGATCTTGGGGAATAGAAGTGCCAGCCTTTTCTTGCCCATGACTTTTACTGCCCAGCCTCCCCATGCCCTTCTCCTTTCAGCTCATGAGTTCATGAGTATTAGAGTGTATGTTCCTGAGATGCTGTGCACATGCTTATTTAGGGAAGCTGCCTCAGAACTGTCTTTCCCCATTCTCCCTACTTTCACCGTCCTCCCCTTCTCCTTAGCCTAACACACATCTGTAGGGCTGATGGTGTAGTTTGGTATAAGTTCAGACACCTTCTATACTTGTTGAAAAAAATTGTTTTTTTTTCCTTCGAAAAAAAATGTCTTTAGATAACTATTCTACCAATAAGCATACAGCAATAAGTGATGGATCTGTATTGCATAAAAGAACTACCCATTCCACAGACCTGCTTTTACTCTTTGTATCACAGCAGACCTTGAATGAAGCTTTATCACAGGCATTTGTAGAGGGTTAGATCTGGACAGTAGGTGTAATATCCTAGGGAAAGATTTTTACCAATCAAGGTAAAGATATCCACATCAGATACGATGTTTTGCTAAAACTGCATAAATATTCCCAAAGGATAGAAGGCATTTTTATATTTCTGCCAGATTTGTCTTTTGAGCTATCATACCTGTTCCTTTTAATTTTTTCCCACATTTGAGTTTCTCTTCACTGAATTTCTTGGAGATGTTTGTTTATATAACAATGAACTGAAGGGGCTTAAGGGACTTAAAGATGAGTAAGGAGGGGTAATGTGATTGGTATTACTCTAATAAAATTCAACAAATTCCTTTTCATCTTAGTTGTCTGCTCACATAAGAACAACACAGGCGTATGATTGTAATACAAAAAGTGAGAGAGACAGATGATTGCATAAGTTGAAATAGTTACATTAGCTTGGAAAAAAAAACTAAATTCATATAAATTAGTACTATTCCCCTATCTGTGTCTTTCTTAGTGGACTAGTATGGACCACATAAATGAACACATTTTGGGAAGAAAAATAAGTCTATGTTTTCAAAAATCACTTTAGTTCTCTTTCCTAAACGTGATGAACGTTTTGCTTATAGTCTAGGTGAAATGGGGAGTATTGAAAGGGTCTTTCACAGAGCAATATGATTTAGTTTTGATTTTAGAATATCACTTTGACTGGCTATTGAGAATAGGCTCCAAGGACCGCAGTTGGGAAATCAAATAAGAGCGACTGTAGTATCCAGCCAAGAGTCTGTCGTGGCATGAAGGGAGGTGACAGCAGTGGGAGAAGAGAGAAGTTGTCAAATTCAGGATGCAGCTGAAGGTGGATACATCAGGCGGAGGCAGCAGAAGCAGTGAATATGGGGTATGAGAGAAATACAAGTGATTTGGAAGACTTCAAGATTTTTTTTACCTGAACAACTGAAAGATGCAGTTGCCATTAATTGAGAAGGGAAGAATGCCAAGAAGCAAACTTTATGCCATATTAAATTTGTGACACTTATATTAAACAACAAAATGAGAGTAAAAAAAAGTCTCCCTTTTTTATAACCAAAATTTCTTCCATTTAGCTTGTAAAGAAAAGGATCCCATAATTTCAGGTCTTTAATGAGTGAATGGAATCCTTTGACAAGATTTTGGAAAGTTGATTAATTTCCTGCAAAGATTTCTGGGCAGAAGTAGGTGTTCAGAAATAACCTGGTCCACTCCACATTTAATTAGCCTGACCTAACTAGGAACTCAGAAAACTAATGCTCTTAGTAGTGAAGTAATTACAAAATCAGATATCATTTTTTTCATCCATTAAACTCACTAATGAAAAACACCCAGAGTAGCCAGTTCTCCAGGGAAAAGCAAAAAGCATTTTCACACATTGGAAAGGAATCACCTAATATGTCATACATATCTTTTAAAATCACACATTTTGACTCTCAATCAATATTCAGTGAATTTGTGTATGCCAGAGTGTATTTATTATGTTGAAAAATTGGAAACCAGCTACATGATAGAAATTTTTAAGTGTTTACTATGTTATATGTCAAATAGATACATATTTCACCTAATCCAGTTTAACAACCACTCTTGATTAAATCACATCTCCAGGGAGATCTAATTACAGTTCCAAATTTACAATACTGATTAGGGATTAGAAGAAATGGCTGCCTTTACAAAATGGGATTAGGATTAAAATATGGCTTTTCTAAGGGACATACATTCTTTCAAACCAACACAGGGCATAAGCCTTTGGAGAGGGTGGGACTTTCACTCTCTGGAGCCACTGTCAAACTTTGAAATCCAATGGAGTTTGCCCTACTGGTTTCTGGAATTGTCTGAGAAGTATGACCCCTGGATCCAATTTCTCCCTGTGGAAGTGGAAATATCTTTCCTATGACTGCCTCTCCTTTGTATATTGGAAGAAGATAACTTGTCCTAAGTTTTGCACGTCCACAGAGGAGAATTTTGCTTTGAGACAGACCATGCCTGTATCTGATTTTGATGAGACTTGGTAGTTTTTTTCTTTGTATTGTTACTGAAATGATTTAAGCCTTTTGTGATATTATGATGGAATGAATGTATTTTTCATATGGAAAGAATATGTCTTTTTAGGGTCCAGATGGTTGAATGTGGTGGTTTGAAACTATTACGTACCTCAGAAAAGCTATGTCCTTTTAATCCTTAGCCAATCTTTTGAGGGCAGATTTATGGTAGGGTGGAACCTTTTGATTGTGTTGTTTCCATGGAGATGTGACACACCCATATGTGGGTATGACCTTTTGATTAGATTGTTTCCGTGGAGATGCAAACCATCCAATTGTGGGTGGCACCTCTTAATCAGATGGAGATGTGACCCTGCCCATTCCACATGGGTCTTAATTAGTTTACTGGAGTCCTTAAAAGAGCCAGCACACAGAGCAGAGAGCACAGAGTAGAAACAGATGTCTAGAGATGCAGAAGGAGCTGAGAGAGCTTCTCCAGAAGCTAGGAGAGAAGGACAGCAGACATCACCAGGTGCATTTCCATGTGACATAGAAACCCAGGAATCAGCCTTTCCTCTGAGAAATGTATACTCTTGCCAGCGCCTTAATTTGGACGTTTCCATAGTCTTAGTATTATAACTTGTACTTTAATAAATCTCCTTATAAAAGCCAATCCATTTCTGTTGTATTATATTCTGGTAGCTTTAGAAAACTGGAACAATGTGTTGACTAAAATTCATATTCATTTTAGTGTCAAGGATGACATCCCAGAAAGGAGTTGTGGAGAATAGTGGAATTAAAAGTTGTGATAAGATTGGAGCATAATGGATAGAAAATTGGAGAGAAAAAAGTTACCAAAAAAAGGCACATTTAACTCTCTCATAAAGAAAACTCCAGTACCATTTTTCATCATTGTTAAATTTTACAAACATTTAAGCAATAAAGAAAACTCTATTTTATAGATATTTATTATTTCTCCATATTTCGTGCTTTATTTTTTCAGTATTCTTACTACCTCATTCTTTACCTCCCTGCCATATCTATATCCTGATTTGATAATCATAACTCAAAGGCCGGACATATTTGGGACATTTCCAAAAATGGATATGACCTTTTGATTAGGTTTTTTCCATGTTCTTTTCTTCCATCTTCTCCATGAAAATCCTATCTTAACTACTTGACTGTATCATTTTCTTTAAATATCTACTTTATAACCAAGCTATTCCTATATAGATATAAAATTATATTCTAAGTAACTACATTCTAAGTAACCATTTTCTAATTTTTTTGCTCACAGTTAAAAAAATTATATTTATTTGCAGCCAGAAAATGCATACATATTATATAACATATTTCCCAAATTAATGCCTGTCTTATGTAGAGTTCACCCATACATTTTACTTTATTCTAATGTACTCTGTTCCATTCCATTCTGATTTCATTAAAAGCAAAATTCCTGTGGTAGTTGGTGTTTCAACCCACTAATAGGCAAAGCAAATGCAACAATAACAAAAAAACATACTAGATTCTTCAACTGTAGTAGAATTTTTTTTTATTTTAGCATCGCTCTCTAAATGTATCACTTTGACTTCAGTGAAAGAAATTAACACGTGAAAGAAAAGACAGATTATTCATGAATTTGAAAAAAATTCTAAAGCTAGATCTATGATTTTTACAAAATTGATAAATTCATACTACTTCTCTCTGCATTCCAATTAAATCAATCTTAAAACAGTAATTTCATTAAATACTTTTCATTTTGGGCAGGAGTAATAAATTGGTTGATAAGCCCAAATATGTGTTTTTGTATGTATGTGTGTACATGTGTGTGTATGAGAGTAGTTCCTGTAAAATCAGGGCCTGGTTTATAGAGTTTGAAAATTTTACATTTAAACCTAGATCCATCTTTCTATTTCAAATAAATTAGTTTTGGTCACTAGCCAGTTTAAAAGGAGCAGCAAATGGAATATTTTAAGAAAAATAAAAGTCCACCCAGCAACAATTGCCTCTGTAAAACAACAGTTGCCAATGTGGATCACTTTTCCAACATTTCATGCAACTTATCTTCAAAGAGAATAATATAAATAAAAATGACAAGCAGAAATACAGCTGCCAGTAACATCAGTACAATTTGCTATGAGCTGTTTATAGGAAAAGAAAAGGTTTTCAATTCTCACTTTGTATTGCTATATGTACATTTTGTTTTAACAATTCATTTAGGGTTAAGTCAGCTGGTGTGATATTTACATGTGTATTAGTTTCCTCTACAGACTCTATGTGGTCAATTACTCTGGTTAGTTATCCTGTTCAAGAATTCTTGCCTCAAGTGCAGCTTTGCAGCACTTCAGAGGCAGCTACTAAAGTTTTTCATTATTTTTCTCTTTTATTAAATAATTTTACTAGTCATAATTTTGCAAGTCTTTATAACCTAGAGTCTATTCCAAAGTCTTTTAATAAACCTATGAAGTCTTATGAAATAACCTATCCCCACCCACTGCTCTCAGGACACATCATGCGCTCCTCACTTGTCCTCCTTGCCAGCCTCCCAATGCTTCTGGATTACACCAGTCAGGTACCCCACTTCAGGGGCATTTCTTGTTTATTTCATCTGCTTTAACTGGCTTTACCTTAAATGTCTGCAAGGCTTCACATCTGTGTTCACATGTCACCTTCACAAGAAGGCCTTCCCACACCTCATTTTGAAAATTTCTGCATACCTTCATTTTCCAATAAGCTTTTTATGCAATTTGCTCTTCATAGCTTTTATCACCATTAATATACTAGTTGACATACTCATTCAGTTCAGTTTTTTGTTGCTACTCTTTCAAAACAGAACATCAATGTCTACAAAAAATGCATTTTTTCCCTGTTATAGTGATAGCTATAGATCCAATGCCTGAAACAGTTACTGGATCATAGAAGGCACTTAATTAATATTTATTGCATGAATAAGCAATCCACAATGTAGTCTTTGCTATATGTCATAATGAATGTTAGAAATGGATATAGAGTTGCTAGATAAAATTCAGAATGCCTTAAATTCAGATTTCGACTACCAGAGAAAATATATTTTTAGTATAAGTATGTCCCCACAGCACACATTTAAGCTGAAAAAAAATGAGTTATTGTTTATTTGAAATTCAAATTTAAGTTTATGCTCTCTGTTTTTAGTTGCTATATCTGGCAACCATAAATAAGTGTCTTTGATGAAATGAGTGGGTTGATATTCAGTGTCATGGATTCTTTTGGGTGAAATTAATAATATTCAAGATATGTGGATTTCATAAAATAAAAATAACCCACATCTTTGCATGACAGGAAATGAAGATCTAATTAGCCAAGTAACCTGACTATTTATAGATGATAGTCTAAATTAATCCTTCAAACATCCAGAGTTTAACTATGAATTAAGTTATCTTGGGATTCCTGGTGCTTACCGTAAGGTTAAGTGTGCCTAGGATATTCCTGTTTTTGGTTTCAATGGAACTTTCATGCAAATTATGATAAAAACAGCTAAAACAACAGATTACTGGGATGTATGGCACCTACAAAACAGTTTGTATAAATGTGTTTGTTACTGTCCCTACATACAAAAAGTATGTGTTATAAAATTAGGTCAGAGGCTTGCTCTTCTTAGTACCTGGTAGTAAGATTATGGAAAAAGCAATAATCTTCACCTGCTTCTAATCATCTGTACCACTCTTATCAACTAAAAAAATCTAATACCTATATCTGCACAAAATGTCTTGGGTCATTTCATAAAAAGAAACTATCTCTAGTCATCATTATCAAGGCAATTGAGGAAACTTCATTAAAATTATATAACTTTAAGTTATGTAATAAATAAAATGCATTTAGGTAAAATTCAAAATTTGGGAGGAATGTTTTACTGGTAACAGATAAATAAAATATTCATGCATGCATAAATATCTTCCTAGTTTGAAAGTTATGTGTTTCTTTCAGTGAAATTAATGATCAAATTTCCTATTTCACAGTCTGAAGCAAAAAGCAAAACAATAATTTCAATATAATGACATGAACTCATATAGACCTTATAAATTGAAAATAGAACCTTGATGGAATATGCTTATGGGTATTATTTTAATTTAATTTTAAAAATTTACTTCTGCTTGTAGTCAAATGGAAAAATAAATTAAGAAGCCTTTTCATCTATTGAGACTTTTCTTCCAGTGCTGAATAAAATCCCCAAAGTGAATATGTTTTAAAACTGAGAAGTTAGATAGCTATACACTTTCAACTTCATCAACTGTTTGGCACCAGGTATACAGGTAAATCATTTCATTTTTTTAAACTAATTCACCATGTTTGAATATTCAGGACTGTCCTAAGGCTAGATTTTGAATTTGGAGTAATTTCAAGTATATTTTGTGGTCTATGTCCACTAAGAGTATCCAATTTTTGGCCCATGTCCAGACTATGTTTTTCAAATGCCCAAAGCACATTAATTTTATACTTTATCTGTTTTTAAAACTTCATTTTTACTGTTCTCTCCACAAAACAGTTTTAAAACCAGCATTTGCCAATGTGTAACCTCAAATTCCTGGTGGTGTAAAATGACTTTCTGTTGGTACTGGATTTCTGGTATATGAATGAACATCTTTATACTAATATTTATGTATGTATTTAATGTGCATTTGGAAAAATATATCTAGCTAATCTAGTTGGTGGTTTCAAGGAAAGTATTGACTAGTATGAGGCTAAATAAACAAATTTATTAAATGTCTATTAACATGTTGCTTAAATAATAGTATAAATGGTATACAGAAAGGACAAAAATTGTTTATGTGGTATTTAAAAGCCTGAGGTTTAGTAAACACTTACATAGACAGTAAGAATTTAGTTTAGGAAGCAACATGAATATAGCAAACCTACACTAAAATGATGCCACTATATTCTTTTAAGTTTTCTACATTTTAAGACTCATTGAATTGTCATTTTAATATTTGAGACAATGAAGGGATTTATTTGGGGGGAGGATGCTTTCACATAGTAAGCAATCCTAGTTGCTAGTTTCATGTCTAAAAGATTAGTTTATGTTGTTGTTTTGTTTTGCTGTGCATTACTAATGAAGACTATTGATGAACTGTGAAAGGAGATTTCAATTTGATGGAGGATTAACATGTAATAAGGAATAAAATAAATAAATTAAGGATACAATATTGATTTTAGCTACATGTACAAACTAAAAGAAATTGATTAAATTTAATATTCTCTAAAGTAATATTTAAATCTGTCATCTCATGTAAAATAAAAAGAAATAAATGGCAATAATGCAAAACCAAATTATCACCACTTTTAATATCACATTCACAATATCTTCCTAGCTATAATTGTACTCATTGCAGTTTGAGTAGTTTATTAATAGACAATGTAAGGTATAAAGTAGGCATGAACATCATACAGCTAGAAAACTGTTACTGATGAAAAATATAATCTATATCTGATCTGCAATAACTTATGATTTAATTTTCATTTATTTCTAATCCTCACATTCTACAAACTAGAGCTATCCAGGTGTTCTAGTTTGCTAGCTGCCAGGATGGAACATACCAGAAATGGAATGGCTTTTAGAAAGTGGAATTTAATAAGTTGCTAGTTTACAGTTCTAAGGCTGAGAAAATGTCCCAATTAAAACAAGTCTATAGAAATGCCCAATCTAAGGCATCAAGGGAAAGATACTTTGGTTCAAGAAGGCTGATGAAGTTCAGGGTTTCTCTCTCAAGTGGAAAGACACATGGAGAACATGGTGTCATCTGCTGGCTTCCTCTCCAGCTCCCCAGGAGGCGTTTTCCTTCTTCATCTCCAAAAGTTGCTGGCTGGTGGATTCTCTGCTTCATGATTCTGCAGCATTCTCTGCTGTCCAGAATCTTGTGGCTTTCTCTCTTGTTGGTCTGTAGTTTTTTCCAATGGACTTCTTCTTTTAGAGGATTCCAGTAAAACCAATCAAGACCCACATAGAATAGGTGGAGAAACGTCTCTATCTGATCAAGTTTAATACCCACACTGACTGAGTCATATCTCTGTGGATAATGAGCTAGTTAAAGTTTCCAGTATACGGTACTGAATAGCGATTAGAAGAAACAGTTGCCTTTACGAAATGGGATTAGGATTGAAACATGGCTGTTCAAGGGTACATACATCCTTTCAAACCAGCTCACCAGGAAATAGGATTTTTTTAATGAATACTCAGCTTTCTAATACTATATTCAATTATTTATTTACTCCTTTGTTTACTTATTTCATAAGCAGGCATCGAGAATTGAACCCGGGTCTCTGGAATGGCAGGTGAGAATTCTGCAACTGAGCCACCGTCACACTGCCCTCAATAATTTATTTTTGATCACTTGAAAATTAGATTATCAAACTCATTCAATATTATATCAACTTCTTAAATTAATCTTGAGTATAAGGAACTCAAAATAAAGGATATCATCATGAAGAGGTTAAACAAAATATATCAATATATCAGATGGTTTCATAATTAAATAAGTAACCAAAACATGCTTGCAAGCTCAACAATAGTTAAATTAGAAAATCAGCTAGTAAAATTAAGGAAAACAATATATATTCAGAAATGCCATAAGGAAAAAAGATGCCATTGAATTTGTCCTTAGGAGATGTTTATTTTGTGGAAGAATATGTTGGTTTAGTATACTCTTTTGTTTATTCTAATGCTGTAAATTTATTCTGTAACTCTCATAGAGGTAATTATAGAACAGTTTAGTATTATTAGATGTTTATAATCCCTCAATAATGTTTTTTAATCTCTTGCCTTTTTTATCCCCAAATAACTGTGTTGCAGATCAGCAGAATTTTTAATCACTTCCACATAATAATGAAACAATTTTAACACAGAGACTAATATTACCTTTAGAGAGAAACCTAGAATCACAAATGAAGAAAAAAATATATAAAACAATATGAACCATTAAATGATTGTGCTTCACTCATCCTTAGCCTGTAGTAGTTATATCTACTTTTCTTATTTCAACCTTGATTTTTAAAAGGATATTCAACCTTAAATATCATGCTGTTATCCCATCATTTATTTTCTTAAACGTATATTTAAGTTGTGCTTAGTACCAAATATTTTAGGTGAAAGAGACAATTGAGAAAGAAAGGAAGCTATAGTTGACAAACATCAGCAGTTTTATAACTGATGAGTAGTAAAACCATGAAAATAACCTAGGAATTATGAATTTTAAAATTGCACTGTGACAAAATGTGTTGGTTGTGAAAGTACAAATTGATGCAATTATTTGGAAAACTTTGCTATGAGTATTAAAAATTGTTTAACATTTGACCAATAAGTGTCCTTCTCTGAAACTATACAAAATCAGATTTGTAGCACAAATATGTAAATAAAATTATCACAGCCTTGATCATAAACAACAACAACAAAAGAATCAGCCTAGGGGCGGGCCGCGGTGGCTCAGCGGGCAAAGTGCTTGCCTGCCATGCCGGAGGACCTCGGTTCGATTCCCGGCCCCAGCCCATGTAAAAAACAAACAAACAAACAAAATACAATAAAACAAGAAAATGTTTAAAGATGTTTCCCTTTCTTCCTCCCTTCCTTCCTTCCATCCTTCCTTCCTTCTCTCTGTCTTTCCTTCCCTTCCTCCCTCTCTCTAAAAAAAAAAAAAAAAAAAAAAAGAATCAGCCTATATCAACCTTCAGAAATATGGATGAAACTAACGACATTATTCGGAGGAAGAGAAGCAATAAATAACAGATGACATATTTTCTTATTCCATTTAAATGAGTTCATAAACATACAAAACTAATCCATAGTAAGAGATGTGAGAATAGTGGTTCAATTGGTTGGTGAGGAAATTGACTATGAGAAGGCAAGAGTATGCTTTTGGGGCTGGAAATGTTCTAAATTTTTGTTTGGTGATTACCTGAATATTAACAAATGCAAAAACTTATTGAAGTCACATCTAAGATTTGTGCCTTTAAGTGAATGAATTTTTTTCTTGATTTAGAATTTTTAAACCAATATGTTACTGGAAAGTTTGGAAACTTATACTTGACTATGATCATTTAAATATTGGTACCTTCTTCCTTTCCTAATATAATATCATTGTTAAAATAAAGATTGAGAAAAGATACTTGATGCATGGTGAATTCTATGACTGAATAATATTCACTTTAAAACAGAATGGATAGTAAATATCATACTGAATCATAACATTTACTAAAAATAAATATATTTGGGATTGAAAAAATTTAAATGAATTCATCCTGAACTAGGGATAAATAAAAGTGAAATGATTTTGAAAGTTAATATGAATCTTCAGCAGAGAATACATTTTATCCTTCATTTGAAGAAAAGTGGGATGTACACTGTGTAAGGGATACAGCAGAATGTAGAAAGGGAAGGATAAAATCTGTGTAAAATGCGGTTCAAAAATAATTTTAAAATGGGCTCTTTGACATTAGTATTTGATGGTACTTATTTTTTGACAACTTTCTGCAAAAAAGCATGGTGGACTATTATTGAGTTTTATTCAGTGACGCAGCTTCCAATTTCTTAGATTTTTATCTCATCTTTGAACATACAGTGATTATTCATTAGCTCTTTGAGTTAAATATGACTTTTTTCACTTAAAATATTTCTGCCAAAATATACTACTGATTTTGAGTCTGAAAGCCACATGATTTCTTAAGACTTTATTATTTGAATAGTATTATTCACAAACAGCTTTATCTTAATATCTTGTTAACTAATATTACATCCTTTCATTACATTATTCCCTTAAGTAGTTCCTTCTCTCATGGGAATATTTGACTCTTAGATTTCTAATCATCTAGTCACTAATGTTCATTTTTAATTTGTATAAATACCTGGTTCTGAATAACTCTGGAATCTCATCAGCAGTTTTACTGCATTGCCCTTTATCAAGCTGTGGATATTTCTTTCTACTCCAAGTTTGCTGGCATTTCTTTTTAATCGTAATGGGTGTGGTGTTTAGTCAAATTCTTTATCTGCATCTTTTGAAAAGATAATATTAATTTTTCTTTTAATAATTGCAGTTTACATTCAATGACTTTCAAATATTAAAGCAGTCTTGCATTCATGGGATAAATCCCCCATTCATGAAGTATTATCCTGTTTATACATTGATGTGTTTGAGGGGATTTGTTCCCATTTGGTTAAGGCTTTCTATCTGTGTTCGTGAGAAGTATCAGTTAGTTATCATCTTTTCCTATAACATCCTTGCAGTTTTTGGTGTCTTCTTTTAACACTTTGTAAACTACAAATAACTTTTAAGGACTTAAAGTAATGACATTGACTGCCAATTTCATTAGCTACAAATATTTGTAATGCTCGGACTCAGAATCATAAATGTAGAAAGCATCATAAAAATTAATTTGGCTTATTCTTTCTTAATATTAATCACAAATCACTTAAGACTTCAATTTGTTTAAAAATATTTAAAACACCCTAGTAGTTGGTTTCTACTTTGTTTTCAAAGACCTTGAAAAAGATGATTGAGTACTGCCAGCCTTGCTATCTTATTTTCTTTTTTAATAACCTTAACTGTCAATTCAGTGAATACATTTGTTCACTGTTACCCAGATTGCTACCAAATTATCCAATTGAGTGCATCTGAATTTAAGGAAAATAAAACTTATTTCACTTTAAATGGTTTGGTAAGGAAGGATGTTCTGACTAAACAAGAATAAAAATGTAAATGTCAGGTTAAAGCATTTTTTACTCACTAGTTCATAATAAACTAAGAAGCATGACTAGAGACCTTCGGTATGCAGCTGGAGAGTCACTTTGAGTCACAGTGCGTTTGGAAAGAATTTATAATAATAAAATTAACCTCCTGGAACCCAAGTAGCCTTAGGATATACAATCTGTAGAATACATTAGATGATGCATTTGTTTGACACCAAATCCTTAAAGTAAAGAAAGAAAAGTGAATCTTTTCCCATGCATTTAATGTAACTCTTGACATTTAAAAATATAATTGCATAAGTTTTTCAAAGAGTTTATCCTCTTGATCCAAATATATGTAATTTTTTACACTCCCTCAATCAGGAAGGGTAGCAGCCTACACCCTGCAATGGCATCATTCTCTACAGACCCAGCCGCTTTGCCCTCTGAGCCTAGACCAGTGAGGGTCTGCGTAAATTAGTCTTAGCAATGATCTGAAATCTCTTGGAGGGTCCTTTCCTCTTTACTCTAAGTAGCATAACAAAGAGCTGATTCAGCTCTCTCATTTAGACTCAGGAGGTGCAAGCATATATATCACTCGCATCTCCTAGTAAAAATGTAAAATGGGTATATTGGGAAAAATTTATCAGCTAAAACAATAGGAGGGACCTAAGTCACCTCAAAAATAACAAGAGAATTAAAGGGTTTCAAATCCCAGAGTCAATGTTGGGAAAAGATCCTCATAGTCTAGTTTCCACAGATATTTCCACATTGTGCATGATAGGATTATGGCTCTTTTAAATGTACCGCCTTGAATGCAAGCCACTCTTTCAAAAATTATTTAAGAATTTTCAGGAATAGTACATGAAGTTCATATTGAGAAGCAAAATGTTCCCTCAAATATATTGGATCAATGATAATTGATGTGATTGTAGTAGTATCTTTTTCTTTGCTTCTCTACAGAGAATGGGGGTAGCAACAATTGGTTATTATGACAATTGGAGAGACTAATTGTCCCTTGTGAGTCTCCCTTGAGTACTCAAGGAAGGGGTTCCTAACTTGATTAAGATTTTAAGATTCAGCCATCTTCCTCTGGAGAGGGACTTTTACTAATTCTTCCTACCTTATCCTAATAATTGACTAGAGATGAGAGGTAAACAACAACAACAAAAATAAATTGCTTAACTCACTTTACTTTTCATAATTTTTATGTTTCCTTTCGTATTCCTGCAGTATCCTAGAGTATTTATAACATACTCAGCAATGAAAAAAAGAAAAATTCAAGTAGTCACCATTTTACTTGAATTTCAGTCTGCCTTAATTTACAAGAACCCAAGTCTGTGAAAAAGAGTAAAAACCCATAATGAATAGCAAAAAGAATGATTTGGCTACTGAACACATCAAAGAGGAATGTAGGTATCTTTTATCTTTGCTAATTCTATTTCCAATAAAAAAGTTATGGGGAAAAATACCTGTATCCGAATACATTTAAAATGCAGCATAATGTTAAATGTTCCATG
This sequence comes from Tamandua tetradactyla, assembly GCF_023851605.1. Lineage (NCBI taxonomy): Eukaryota > Metazoa > Chordata > Mammalia > Pilosa > Myrmecophagidae > Tamandua > Tamandua tetradactyla. The sequence continues at coordinate 45,254,715 of NC_135347.1, read as the reverse complement.
TGAAATCATTTGATCCAGCATTCATATTCTTGACAAGAACAATAAAAGATGTAATATAAGTTTCATCCAATGAATTATTTACTTCACCATAATTTTACAAAAAGTAATGTGTAAGTTTCTGTAGATAGGTCATTGAGCAAATTTGCTTCTCAAATGGAAGAACATGAGCTCCACTTGATTGGTGAACTTTCAAGACTTTATTAGAATTTTATGTTCAATTGATTTCAACTTTTGTGAGAATCTAAAATTAAATTTAGCAGATACCAGAGGAGAGCAATAATTAAGAGAAATAGACGATACATATAAAAGTAAAGATATTAGAATCTTTTTCTACAGTTCCGTGATGAATGGATAAAAAGTCGTAAGTACTGTCGTTTCTCATCATATATTCTAAATGTGTGTAAAAGCCCAGAGAGATTCGAGGGAAAGAAGAAAGAAGCCAGTGTTTCCCGGAACTCCACTAGCTTCCTGTGTGAAGCCTCTCAGGAGACCATTGCAGAGTGGTTAGGTCCTGTGAGGGTGTAATGACAGCCTCAGGAGGAAATCAGCCAGATGCCAGCGACAGAGCATAGGACTTGCTTTGTTTTGCTTTGTAAAACAAAGCAAATGTGACCCTGGATGGCGGGGTCACATTTCGTTATTTTTCCATGTAAGTATCCCTGTATGGCAGTATCATTTGTTGAATTTCTGTTTGTTTGTTAATTATGCTTCTTTGTTTTTTGGAAAAGTGTGTGGACCAAGAATCAAACCCAGGTCTCCTGCATAGCATGCCAGAATTCTACCACAGAACTGCCCTCTCACCCCCAGCATGGGGCTTTTTAACTGTACTGCTTTTCCTCCCTTACAGTGTTCCATGCAGATCATTCCAGCCCTAAAACCACTACAATGCAACAACAACAGCAAAAAAAAAAAAAAAAAAAAAAAAACACACCACCAGCATCCCAGAATCAACCTGATAGCAAGAAGAGAGAACAACGTAAGACAGAATTGAAGGCTCTGACCGTATCTTTCGCAAAGTAGAAAAAGCAATATATGTGCCAGTGAAAGTCTAAGGCTGGTGATATATTAACAGAGTTTTCTTAGGTTGCCTCTATATTTTGGAAGAAGAGGTAGATGATGGTCAAAATTTTAAAAATAAATAAATAAACGCACACAAACTATCTGTGGGTCACAGATAGGTTTCTTTTCACTCTCCTTCTCTAACCCTAAAATGCTGTAGTTAATGAGTAAGTGACAGTGTTTCCTAAAGATTTCACTTTCCCTCTTTGCCCCTGCTCCTGGAAGAATGAGTTTCTTTTTTGATTTTTTGCATTTTTCATTAGAGAAATTGAAGATTTACAGAAATGCCATGTATAACGTAGAGAGTTCTCACATGCCACTCTTTTATTAACACCTTGCATTAGTGTGGCATGTGTTGCAATTGATGAAAGAACATTTTTATAACTACTATTATCTTTAGGGTTCACTGTTTGTGTTGTACAGTTCTATAGACTGTTTTTTACTTATTCTAGTACTATATACCACCAGAAATGTTGCTTTTTAATCACACTCTAATCCATATTTGTGTTGTTAATTATGTTCACAATGTTGTCCTACCATCACCACCATCCAATATCAGAACTTTTCCATCATCCTAAGTAGAAGCTTGTATGATTTACATATTAAATCCCCATTCCCTACATTTACCCTAGTCCCTGGTAAACTATATTCTAGTTTCTTCTCAATGAATTTGATTATTCTAATTCTTTCATAACAGTGAGATCATACGTGTAACTTTTGGTTGTTAAGGTGTACAATTTCTTCACATATTCTATATATTAAATCCTTAATCGGATATGGGGTTCCCAAATATTTTCTCCTGTTATTTAGGTTGAATTTTCGCTTTTATGCAAAGTCTTTTGATATGCAGAAGTTTTTATTTTGTGAGTCCATTTATCTATCTTTTTTTTTCTTTGTTTATTGTGCTTCTGGCATAAAGTCTAAGAACTCATTACTGAGCAATGGTCCTGAAGATGTTTCCCTGTGTCTCCTTCTAAGAGTTTTGAAGTTCTGGTTCTTATAATTAGGTCTATGATTTGTTTTGAGTTGATCTTTTTAAAACTTTTTTTATTGTATAGTATAACGTACATACAAAGCAAAGAAATAAAAAAACAATAGTTTTCAAAGTACTCTTCAAAAAGTGGTTGCAAGATAGATCCCAGAGTTTGGCATGGGCTACCATATGATCCTCTCATATTTTTTCTTCTAGTTGCTCCAAAATATAGGAGGCTAGAGGCTTAAATACTTTTTTATCATCACAATTGACTTTTTTCCTCCTTTTTTTGTGAACAATAACATATATACAAAAAAGCTATAAATTTCCAAGCACAGCACCACAATTAGTTGTAGAACAACTTCAGACTTTGACATGGCTTACAATTTCACAATTTTAGGTTTTTACTTCTAGCTGCTCTTAAATACTGGAGACTAAAAGAGATATCAATTTAATGATTCATATTTATTTGTTAAGTCCTATCTTCTATGTGTAATTACACCATCACCTTTGATCTTTTTATACCTCTCATTGGGGGTGTTTGGGCAATGGCAAGTCTAAATTTTTTATATTGGAAGGATCTGTCACTAATATGGCATAGGAAGATGGAACTATCTGATGTTCTCGAGAGACTGGGCTAAGTGTCATGAATTATCTGGACCAGGGACCCATCTGGAGGTTGTGGGTTTCTGACAAGTTACTCTAGTGCCTGGAACATTTGTGGAATCTTATAAACTGTTCAAGGTGTTCTTCAGGATTAGCTGGGATGGTCCTGGTTGGGGGTTGGTAGGTTATGAAAAGTAGCAAGGTCTACCTGAAGCTTGCATAAGAGCAAACTCCAGAATAGCCTCTCGACTCTATTTGAACTCTCTCTGCCACTGATGCTTTATTAGTTACAATTTTCCCCCATTTGGTCAGGATGTAATTGTTGATTCCACTGTGCAAGGTCTGGATTCATCCCTGGGAGTCCTCTCCCATGTTGCCAGGGTGACTGTCACCCCTGGATGTCATGTCCCACATAGGGGGGAGGGCAATGTTTTCACTTGCAGAGTTGGGCTTAGAGAGACTGAGACCACATCTGAGCAACAAAAGAGGTCTTCCAGAAGTAACTCTTAGGCATACCTGTAGGTAATTTAAGCTTCTATGCTACGTACATAAGCTTCACAAGAGTAAGCTTGAGTTGATTTTTTGTTTTTATTATGTTAAGTAGTGGTCCACACTCATTCTTTTACACATAGACATCCAGAGGTCCCAGCACTAATTGTTGAAGAGATTACTCTTTCCATCATTGACTGGACTTGGCAACCTTATTAGAAATCAGCTGGCCATAAATATGAGAGTTGATTTCTGAGCTCTCAATTTGATTCCATTGCTCTATATGTCTGTCCTTGTGCCAGTACCATGCTGTTTTTATAACTGCGCTTTGTAATAAATTTTAAGGTGAAAAAGTGAGTCCTCCAACTTTGTTCTCCTTTTTAAAGATATTTTGACTATTCTGGGCCCCTTATCCTTCCATCTAAATTTTAATGATCAGTTTTTCCATTTCTGCAAAGAAGGATGTTGGGATTCTGATTGGGATTGAATTAAATCTGTAAATCATTTTGGGTAGACTGAAATCTTAACAATATTTACACTTTCAATCTGTGAACATGGAATATCCTTCCATTTATTTGTGTTTTTTTTTTAAATTTCTCTTAGTAATCTTTTGCAATTTTCTGTGTATAAGTTATTTACATCCTTGGTTAAATTTATTCCCAGAAAGTCCTTACCTAAAAGCACACAAAATTTCAGGATATTTGTGTATGACCTAATTAGCTCCTTACCCATAACTTTAATGTTCACAAATACAGTCAGAAGTTTATCCCTGATCTAGATTCTGTGATTATTTTTCTCCTTATGCATTGCAAATACAAAAAATATGGAGGTAAAATTCCTCATTGGCTCAGAATGAGTGTTTGGAGACATTGAGTAGGCCATCCTTGAAGAATTGAGGCATTCTTTGGTGTGAGGATAAATAACAGGCCTTCAGTAACTGGATCTGTTATATAGGATGGAACATTGTTTTCTGAGGAATAATTTAGATGTACAATTATTAGTGAACAAAAGGAATAAGATAACAATGACACAAATACAGATTCAGTGACCATCTCCCATCCCTCAGCTACTTTCCCTCCCTCTCCCTGCTTCCTTTTCTATTGCTTCTGTATTTTTCCATTCCTCAGCCATGGGGAAATGTTAAGGTCAATGAAACAGCCTGTTAATGACTTGAACCCATAACTTGGATAAAGTAGACTCAGCTGCTTATCATGGCAGGAAACCCCAGTGGCATGGCCTCTTCCCCAGGGTCATAAAAACATTCCACCCTTGGAAAGACAGATTTGTCTTTCCTCAATGAAGGAAAGTGGGGTGTGTGGAACTGCCACCTACTTACCCAACCCAAGCTGTTTGGACTCCCTGGGAGACTGGCCATGATAGGATTTCTTTTTCTGCTCTTTTGGACACTTTGTGCTACGTAAGTTATAAAGGATTCCTTTGCTGAAAGTTTCTGTTGTATCTGAGCCTGTGTTGCCATGACTCACCATGAAACAACTTGCTCAACAATGGGAGTGGATGAATAACATTGCCTCCTACTCTTTTCCCCCATTAGTAACCATTCTCCCAAATTATTCCTTACTGGTTGGTAATTGTCACTACCCTAAGTACTTCCCAGATGCCACCACTGCTAGCCTACCCACTGCCCTGTGATTTTCATGTGCCAACATTCATCCTCATGTGTCTTGTAGGACTTCGTGAGGGCAGACCCTGACAGTGAGGATGGTCGCCTTTGGTGATCATACCAAGGATTCTATTCAATTGCACAATCCTTTCCGCAGATAATGGTCACTTCTACCATCCCCCAGATTTGCTTTCATGTAGCTACTCATGGGAACTGCTGACTCTGCAATATATGATTCAGTGACCCAACATTTTATCATCTTTTCTGATAACATCACCAGCTGCTACTTCCAGTCTTCTCAACACCAATTCCCTACTGTCTTCTTGGACTCCATTTAACCACAGGTTAGAAGGGACAAATTTAAATATTTGTTCAGACCCTGTGGGTTATTTTTTCTAAAAGTGTGCCATCTTTACAGACTCTGTTGTCACTGCTTTCTAGTCATGACAATGCATATTTTATAACTCATCTCATCGATCCCTAAAAGACTCTAGGGAGTTCTATAGGGCATTAACCATGTTGGATTGTGGAGCTTCTGAGAACAAATTGAGGCAGATTTAGCAACAAATTAACAGCTTTCAGGAAGAAAGGTGAAAAACAAAGAAGTAAAAACTATAACAGTTGCTAGTAAAGAGCCCTGAAAGAAGATTAAGCAGCTTGCACTAAAATCCACATTGTAGAAGACCAGAAAATGAAATAAAGTAGTAAATATATCCATAGAATGGTAGATTGGGATTTAAGGTAAATTGAAATTAAATGTACTTTTCCAACAAGAAGGGCATAAATCTATTCTGTCTTAATGATTTGACTCTAATATTATAAATTATAATAAAATTGGAGACTGAGTTATAGAAACAGGGGTTTTCATCTATGATATTACTTAAAGATACACTAAGCATCACCTAAGAGAAAATAATTTAAAATAAACTTAATGATAAGAAACACAAAAGCCTCATAAAAACAAAACAAATTCATACACATTCATTGACTTTGCTGGTTTAAGAAGTTCTACAGAATAGCTTTTTTCAAGGATGAATTTTAAGAGATAAGGTTAATTTTTCTTATATACTGAAAATACTTTCTACCGCAGCATGCATTATAAATTGATATTTATTATAAATTGTGATGAAAAAGATTTATTTATGTGGGGGCATAGTTCAGGAATTGTGCTTTGTATTATTCTCTTAAAGGAAAATACAGGCATTTAAAAGGTGTGTGATAGTTAGATTCAGGTGCCAACTTGGCCAGGTGAAGATACCTAGTTCTATTGCCATGGACATGAGCCAATGGCATGTGAACTTCAACTGTTGCTGATTACATCTGCAGTCAGTTAGGAGGCGTGCCTGCTGCAATGAATGATGTTTGATTTAACTGGCTGGTGCTTAAATGAGAGAGCTCAATGTAGCACAGCCCAAGCAGCTCAGCATACCCCATCTCAGCACTCACAGCTCAGCCCAGGCCTTTGGAGATGCAGAAAGGAATCACCCCAGGGAAAGTTGTTGGAACCCAGAGGCCTGGAGATAAGGCCAGCAGAGATCACCCTGTGCCTTCCCATGTAAGAAAGAACCTCGGTTGGAAGTTAGCTACTGTTCCTCTGAAGAACTACTTAAATAAATCCCCTTTTATCAAAAGCCAATCCATCTATGGTGTGTTGCGTCCTGGCAGTTAGCAAAATAGAACAAGGTATTTTTCTTAAATTGATGGTCTTTTCAGTAGAATGAGTTAAATAAAGCATTGACTTCAATTCTAGCATTCATCAGCTATTCTTAGGAGCTAACACTGTTCTTTTTTACATTCCAGAGAATCCTATGAATGTATCTTTATACTAAATCACACATCATTTTGCTGAAGATGACAAAGGAGTGGAAGGGACAACTTGAGCCATTTTCTCCCATTTAAAATAGGCTGTATGGATTTCATTTTGGCTTTACCCCATGATGAATTGCCACAAATAATTTTATTAAATTATGCTATAATATGTAATTTCATATGCAGTATCTAAAAGTGAAAATTTTGAGTTGTATTTATAACTTCTATCAGGAAACAAAAACTGAGCATGCAAAAGTAGGCTTTTAAATCATTTTGACATTCTTTTAGATGAAAACTAGCTCAATAACTTTTTTTATTTGGAAAATTATAATTTTATCACCCAACTTTTTCCAAAATGTCTATGGCTACCAAATGCATTTAATCATTGTCATTGAATTTGAAGTCCTGGGATTTAGATACATTTTAGAGAGAATATATCTTTAGTCCTTTGATCCCTAAATACAGCACAAATCCATAAAATCTGGGAAACGATTTTCTTAATTCTCACTAACATTTTCATTGGATAACTGATTAGTGACAAAATACATCAGCACATTAAAATACTCATCACAAAAAATATTCATATATTTACTTAGAAAATTTTTATACAGGGATAATCAATGAAACAATCACTCATAATTCTATTGTTAATTTTATCTGTTAGGATGTCAGTTATAACAGTCAGATTAATTTTAGATTAGTATCATATTTTGAAAACTTAATATTTTTAATACTATTTTGCTTAATCATATATAATATAATTGTCTTCTATTATTTAATGTTTTTTGTGTAGAATTTATGGAAGTAGGAGGTCTTGGGCTAACATCCTAGATTATCTCCCTGCTTTTATGTGCTTCCATTCCCTTTTGTACTTTACAATGTCAATAGAATTTGCTTCTGAAAAATTCTCACACTATCATTCCCATACTTGAAAATCTTTCACATGACACCTCTTTTTTCATCATCATCTTCTCATGTGAAACTCCCTCCACCAGCTCCATTACCACCATTTGCATCACTGCTTTCACTGTCATCATAATCATCTTTATTCTTTAAGTTCCAAATGAAACACCTCTTCCAATTTGTAACTTTCCATAAAAACTCCCTAACACGACCACTGCAAAATCAATGCACTGTTCAATTTGTTTCTGTAGCAATTTCTACATATTATAAATATGTATTAAATAATTTCCCATGAAAAATTATGACATTCAGATATTTACATGTATGATTTAAAGCAAACACCATAACTTGGTGGCCATATTTAATTAGCAATGTTATCCTCAGCATTGAGCAAATTGTTTCTGCACAATAAGCAGAAACACAATGAATGTTATAGTATAAAACTGAATTAAATTTAAAACAGAATGGTTTCCCACTTAATCACTTTCTTTCCATATAAATATAAATCCTGCCTCTCTTCTCTTGTCCACATCCAAACTAATTGTGGCCATGAACTATAATTCAATTTTTTTCATTGAATACTAGGTGATATTATACATTTTTAACTGAATTTTAGATAATTGTTTTAATATCTATGTAGAATTCAAATTTTGGCTCAGCCAAATTGTTATTGATCAATTTCCAATGTTTGTAGCAATTTTATTCTGATTGCTTATAAAATTGAAAAACATACAAGATATTTTATGAATTTCTATAGAATTTAAATATAGGTGTGCACTGGGAATGATTTACAGTAGTATGAAAGGTGGGCCACGGTGGTTCAGCAGGCAGGAATGCTTGCCTGCGATGCCAGAGAACCCGGGTTCGATTCCCAGTGCCTGTCCATGTAAAAATAAATAAATAAATAAAGTACTATGAAGACATAACTTTTCAATATCACTTATTGATAAGAAACCACATTGGCACATTGAGAAAAGGTATTGTAGTCAAAGAAATTCCACTAATATACTGTATACTACTTTCAAGTTATTCTCGAAATGCAAATTTGATTAATGTACTCTACTCAAAAATCAAACTGTTATCTGGGTGATTATGCTCCATTTAAAAAAAAATGCTTTAAGCAGGAGCATTATCAGAAGCATCTCTGTGCCTATGCAAACCTGTTTCATTAAATGGGCCTTATTATCCAGGGAATGCATTGTGTTGTCAAAACATGGTACTTATAAGCGTAAGTATTGTGACTAGAGCATACCATATGTTAATAATTATTCCACAAAACAAGCATAAAATATTACAGTCTAAAATATCAAAATGACAGTCATTGGTAAAGATATTGGTAGCTTATTAACATGCGTCTTCTAAGATAGCGTTTTGGAAATTACATTTAATATAAATTAGAAAATACAGTATTACACATATCTAAAACAAGGAATATGTTCCAAAGGACAAAAATTATTCTTGGTAAACATTCAGAAGGAGGAAATTAGTAAAGAAGATAAAAATATCAAATGCTTTTTTAATAAAATATTAAGATACCTTTACAAGAATAACATAATTGCAATAGATTCATCACCTATAAAATGATAGATATTAAAATTTTGATCTCTTATTGCATGCATAAAAGTAATGATATGCATGCACTCATATGGTTGATGCTTATAAAGTGAATAGAATAAATTAACCATATCACATATAATGCATACACATAGGACATATCTTTTGTAAATTTAACTGACAAATAAAGATTTTTGTTTAAGACTAAGACCCAGACCCAGAAATGCACATTTTGAAATAAATATTTAGCGAATTGAAATACAAAAAACCTTTTCCACCCTTCTCTGAATTTTATAATAATTAGGTCACTTTTCTATGATACTTTGCATATGTATAGTCAGATTTATAAGAACTTATGCTTTGGGAAAGTAAATGCATAAGAGTGAATTTTTTTTAGATGACCTAGAGAATATGAGAGCTGAGCAAACAGCTTTTTTCTTTATTTTTCCCTCTATTTTCATGACCACATTTCCCAGGAGATCTGATACAGTTTAATTTCAGTGAGGAGGAAACACATTTTAAACTTTCAAGTGATTCATCACTGTTGGTTTCCTTCAATTATCAAAAATGCATTTAAATGCAGTTTCACTTATAAATAACTGTTATTTTACTAGCCATAAATTTTATACAAAATAGAGAACAACATTGAAATGATGTAAAGTAAGCATATAATTGGGAGTTAATTAGGGTATTGTTTTCCAATAATTTTTTACTAAAACTTTTTAAGCTAACAGGATTCTTTTGAAAGGGAATAAACAAAAATCCAATCCTGTTAAAATAGTCTATAGTAAAGCTGACATTCTTAGTGAGGCAGTAAATTAGATTTATGCCAACATGTTCTCACTGAAATCAGGTATAAAACTGATGGCCTCAGGTTTCTTTGTTGATGTCTTCAGTGGATACAATCTTTAACTTGGGTGGAAGCTTATCTTAATTTTAACAATTAAATTTATACATGAAACAAAGCTAATTCTTTAAATATAGCAAAGTATTTTTAAAATCATGATAATTAATATTTATAAGTACCTGCTACAGGAAAGGCAATTTTCAAAAGCATGGTTCACTTTCCCCATTCTTAATCAATATGGAAAAATCATTTTTTTTTAAATTGCAAATAAATTAAAGGATAGCATATTCACAGAAGCTGGTAGTTATTTACTGGGGGATACTAAATCTGTCTGGTAATTAAGATAATTTGTAGGAATTAAAAGATAAATTAGTGTTTATATTTAATTATAAAGAACTATACATCCCATTAAACATTTAATTACAACTTGCTGAAAGCAACCTAACTACAACATGCTTTGTCAGGTTTACATAAAATTACAGAATAAATAACATTTTAATGTATTAATTTATGTAAATAACATTAACTTATTTCACCTTTAATAAAAGGAAGAGTATTTATAAAAATTTCTTGTGAAGCTAAATAATTATTCTATAGAAAGAGTTCCATCTAATAAAAATAACTTACATATAGTTTTCCAATACGCCATTTTTTCCTGGTAGAATTAACTGAAAATTCCAAATACTTTATTATATTTAAGTAGATGGAGCTTCTTGTCTGAAAAAATGCATTTTTGTCAGACAAGAAATTCAAAAAATTCACTTTGGAATTCTCTCACCCTTGAAGGCATATTCAAGGTTACTCAAGGGATAGGCAACATGGACATTTATATAATATGCAAAATCGTTTAAGAGGCACCATGTTTATGATTTTTTCTATCTTTGAGCAGAATTATATCCCTGTAAACAAAAGCAACAGCAGCAGATGTCAGAGAGGAGAACGAGAACACAGGGATGGAGGTTAAAGAAACTGTAAAGAACAGACATGAGAATAAACTTGAAAAGCAAGGAAAGGTTTAAAAATGCAAAGAATGATTATCATAGCATGTGTGGCAAGTATAACATCTTACTAGCTTACATAGGGTGATGAATCCAACAGTTTATATTCATTTTGCTGATTTTATTCTGTAGTAGTGGTCTTCAGGGATTATTTTCAGCAACACAGCTCTGTACTATGAACATTTTCTATCACATTCTGGAGGTTTTCAAACATGGTACAGTTGGAATAACACTATTGGCAAAGCAAATAAGAACACAAAATGTGCTGAAAAATAAACCCTTTAATGATACAATATGATACTTATCTGCTAAAAAGTTTGGTGTCCTATGCTCCTCTTATTTCATAATTCTTAAACTCATTGCATTTTATTCTGAAGACAATTGTAATAATACAAAAGCACAGAGTCTAATTTTTCAACCAGAAAAAAATAAAATCTTCTCACTTATACATTCATTCTTTCTTACCAACTCTAAACTTCTCTGTTAAGTAATCAGTTATGATTCCATCACAAGCTGAAATAGAAGCTTTTAACATATGTGCAGATTTTCAGAGAACAGTTCTAAAAGGTAAAAGACAATATTCAGAAAATAAGAATTAATAAATATTAAGCTAAAGGTTTAATCTAACAATTAAAAGCAGGATGATTTCTTACCATTATTTGTCAAGAAAAATATAAAAGTAATTTAAAATATTCTACTCAATAATTGATATGATATTCAAGGGGGATACACTGCTCATAAATGTTAAAATAAGCTTCAGCTAGATATTGCTAATTGCCATGGTATGCCAAGCCCCACCAACAGTATTCCTGTAAACCCTAAGGAATACACAGGGCTCTATCTGAGACTCTATAAACGTTTCAATCGTTAAGTTTATTTTTCAGAAACTGAAACCCCCAGGTGGTTTCTAAGCCAGGTAAGTGCTGAAACCCAGAGTCACCAGTCTCTCCAAGAGCATCAACCAGTTACTCCATAATGTCAATACCCCTTTTTAACACAAAGAAATTGGAATGGCCATTGCCCAAATATCCCTAAAGAGTGAGGAAGGATCAAAGAGAATATATTCTATCAAAGAATAGAAGATTTTCAATTCATATCTCTTTCCCTCTGGGGAAAGAAATAAGTTCAAATATTCTCATTGGTCCAACTTGATTCAAACACCCTTTGAGTTAGAGATTGAAAGAGAATGTAAATATTTCTCTTTCAAGTGTTGTCTCTGAGTAGCCAACTGGCAGAAAACTGCTTAGGAAATATAAGGTCTATGAAGAAAAATTCTGAACGATGTATTATCATCCTTTTCTAATGAAATGGGGCACTCTTTAAAGTAACAGGTGATGGCACCAAGGGTAACTTCCCACTTTGTCAAGACTAACTTGAAAGAAAGGAATATATGCAGAAGCACTATTTCTCTGGAATTTACAAGCAGAGGCATTTCAGATGCTCTCTCCCAATCTCACTACATCATCCTGAGCCAGCTGAAGAGAACCAGGCTAATCAATTTGATATTAAATCTTTGTCCATGACAGCTACCGAAGGGACTCGTCAGGCTCCTCCTCACAATATACTTCTGCTTCATTAGTTGTAAACCTGTTTTTGATTCTGCTGCATGTGACAGCCTCCAGAGGATCACGGAAATGACAAGCTTCTCTGAACAGCCCATTGGGATGTTACAGTTGCTTTTCAGGAAAATTGAAAGACATGAATCCATCAATCAAAGGGAAATGCACCGCTCGGTATTGCTCTGTGAGTCTATTCAGATGGAAGTGAGAAGCTGGACTATTACGTTGTGTTATGTCATTTTAAAGGCTTTTTTTCTTTTTCAATGTATGTACTTATAACCATATGGAAATTGGGATAATGTATAATAACCTTAATTCAAAAGCACTGACATAAAATGTGAGAACAAACTTTGATGGAGCAAATGCCATTAAATTATTATTGCTTTAAAAATCTTACTGTTTACTGCATTTAATTTTTAAAACAGAATTTTGAAAATGCAAGTTTTTTTCCAATTTCATTCCCTGTATACTTTATAGACATATCAGAGATAGGTTAAGTTGAGATTTCCAGCTAAAAGCACCAGTTTGAATAAATGGAGTTATGTTTTAGTGGATACTTCAGAGATTATACATTACAAAATAACCGTGAGCCACAACTAGTATCCTAAGATTCTCAAAATGTAAATTTTGCTTGGATAGATGGGAGAAGAGTAGGGTATTTTTTTCTCTAGAAAAATAAAGAATTAAGTGCCTGAAGATAATTATGATTTTAAAGTAAGCTAATTACTTTCCATACATGATCCCCCACCCTAATAATGTTTTAAGCCTGCATATCTATTCTCCCAAAAATTGCTATGCAAATATTATTTAAACAGTTTAAGTTCCTGTCTGTATTTCACAAATTTTAATTTCTATATAGGCTGGTTGATTAATTATATTACAAAAGGCTCTCAATTAATGAATGAATTGTGATGCAAAAGTGTGCAAGTATGAGACTAAATTTTCCTTTTGTGATAACATTCCATAAAAGAATATAGGTTCTGAAAGCCAGTAATATACACTCAAATATTTAGATTTTAAATATAAGGCTTAAAGATTATTTTCATACCATCCCTTTTGGAAATAAATATGTTGCAGTTTGAGATGTCTAAAATACATCTTCTACCATTGTAGGAATAAGATTGCCCACGTGTCCGCCTTCCACAGTTAGGAGACCAGGGCAGTTGGCTCTAAACTGCAGGGTGGGTGAGCAGTGCCTTCCAGAACAGGTGTGAAAGACAGTGGTGCCTATGCCAGGCAAGGATTCTAAATGTATAGTTAGAGGGGTTTTTGGTGGGGAATGATGTCAACAGTGTGAATGAGGACAGGTGAAATTAGGAAAGACCACCAGCACCCTGAGAATGGAGGCAGAAGGGATGACCTTACCAAGAGCTCATTGTTGTGCATTTGGTTCTTGCCCTTTTTTAGTTCCTTTCTTCTTCCTCCAAGGACCAAAGCCCTCAAAGGACAGCAGAACCCGAAGAAATTTTACTCGTATTGGGTTCCTGTATATTACTTCTGCCTTTAACCATGCTTGATTTTATAGCCAGGATCAAAATAAAAATGGGTTTAGAGTTAAAACAATGAGTTTCAATATCACACCAGATTACACAAAATGTATATTTCATTGGATATAAAAAGTTCTTGATGTCAATGATACTGAAGAGCATGTTTTTTCTAATCAACTGATAGTTTAGGATTTTTTATACTAATTTATTTTAAATACTTGTGTTTACAAGTTCGAAGAGGAATTACATGGATTGTCCAAAGAATTCATTTTTTCAATAAATAACATAAAGATATATTTAAAACCATTGCAATGAAACATAAAGAGTCCCTCCTCATGATTTACATACCCTAAAAATAAGCTGGGGATAATAAAGCTTTAGAAGAGATGAAATTAACACTAAGGAAAAGCTGAACTTGACTAATTCATTATTGATAATGATGATAATACTAGTGTAATTTGTTAAAGTTTTTAATATGTATCTGATATTGCATTAAATGCTAAACTTTTAATTTAGTCCTCAAAATAACCCTGGGATAAATTCTGTTACTTGCTTCATTAAATATATGGGGAAATGGAGATTAATGACATTAAATACCTGTCTGGAGTCAAATGTCATTGATAAAACCAAGATATCCAATGTAGAATATAGGCTGTTACTCACTGTAGTTGACTCTGAGTTCTGCCTTTCAATCACACTCTTATTTGGTAGTTTTTTTCTTTCTACTATTTCACCTCCTGTATGCCAACCTGTTCTTTCATTTATTTACTACTTCTAAAAATCTACATCTGAGGTGTTGGTCTCTGAAAATTTTGGAAGTGCTTCTCTCATTAGACAGGTATTGCCACACGTTCCTGCTATTAGCTATATGATATGAACAGAATTTTAGGGAAATTATTCTGGTAAATCAGTAAATCAAGATATTGATTTAGACATTGTTATGTCTAAATCGCTGTATAATGAATTACTTCAAACAAAATTAGTGGCTTCAAACAAAAATGAGTTTTTATCTCACAAAGCTCCTCTAAGTCGGGACTCTGGAGTGGCTTAGCCGGGTGGTCTGACTCAGGGGGCTGCCTTCATGTCACCACCTGAGGCTGGAGTCATCGCTAAGTTGGACTGGTGCTGGAGAAGTTGCTTCCAAGGTTGCTCAGTAACATGTTTTGCAAGTTAATGCTGGTTGTTAAGAGGCTTCAGTTTCTTATCAAATTGACTTTCCATAGGGCTGCTGAGAATCTTCACAGCACATGTGATCAAAAGAGGAGAAAGCCTGACCTACTCTTGAGAATCAAACACTGCCATTTCCACAATATGTTAATGATTATGGAAATCATCACTGCTCAATGTGGGAGGAAGATACACACAGGGAATTTAATTGTGAAATGTTAAAGTGGATTGATGAGGCTGTGGACAAATGAGGTAGAGAATGTGGTCTAAAGAAAGGAGTAGTTCACACAGGTCTATTTCATGGATGGAATCAACAAAACTCAGAGGATATTCTTGCTTGGGAGGAGCCATGACATAAAGAGTGTTCGTGATTATTTCAAGTTTTCTTTAGTTTGAGTAATAGGGGTAAAAAAAAAGAAAAAAGAAAAAGCAACTCTGTTAGTGGATGCTACAGGAGGAAATGATCCCAAGCCAGTGAATGTTCATTAGTTCATCAATTTATTTATTTATTCAATAATTAACAAAATATTTATGTACAGTATATTATGGTCAGGAAAATTGAACTAAGTGAAGGAGACATAGCATGAATGAGGGAGATATTTTATTACAATTCCCTTTCAATCCTCTTTTATCTGGATTTTAATACTCCTACATATTAATTACTCCTAACCGGATCTTTGGTTAAAACTTTTCCCCAGTGAGAGACCAAAAAGACAGCGTACCCCATTCTGGAACGGCTGAACGGGCAGGGAGAATCTGCTGCGGTGAGATACCCGAGGGGCGCGTGTTTTCCCGGCCAGGGCGGCTGGCGACTGGGGTCCCCTCCACGCACGTGGCTCCCCGGTCTGACTGGGAATGTTGAATAGCGGGGCCCTCCCGTCACGCTTGGCGTTTCGGGCCAGCTGGGCAATTAGGACTGGCACTCTCCCAAGCCACTGCGGCCAGAGACCCCCGCCTCCACGCGCGGTTTCCCGGGCTGACTGCCGTGCAGACAGACGAGCGCCACGAGTGCCACCTACTGGGCAGGAAAAGAAAAACAGAGCCCAGAGATTTCACAGAAAAAGCTTTCAACCAGCTGGGTCCCATACCCAGGGAAATCTGATCAAATGCCCAGACACCAGCAGAAAATAATGGATGACGCTCGGAAAATTGAAGATATGGCCCAGTCAAAGGAACAAACCAATAGTTCAAATGAGATACAGGAGCTGAGACAACTAACGCTGAATATACGAACAGAAATGGAAAAACTCTTCAAAAACCAAATCAATAAATTGAGGGAGGACATGAAGAAGACATGGGCTGAACAAAAAGAAGAAATAGAAAATCTGAAAAAACAAATCACAGAACTTATGGGAGTGAAGGACAAAGAAGAAAAAAATGGAAAAAACAATGGATACCTACAATGGTAGATCTAAAGAGACAGAAGCTACAATTAGTGAACTGGAGGATGGAACATCTGAATTCCAAAAAGAAACAGAAACTATAGGGAAAAGAATGGAAAAACTTGAGCAGGGGATCAGGGAACTGAATGACAATATGAAGCGCACAAATATACGTGTTGTGGGTGTCCCAGAAGGAGAAGAGAAGGGAAAAGGAGGAGAAAAACTAATGGAAGAAATTATCACTGAAAATTTCCCAACTCTTATGAAAGACCTAAATTTGCAGATCCAAGAAGTGCAGCGCACCCCAAAGAGAATAGACCCAAACAGGCGTTCTCCAAGACACTTACTAGTTAGAATGTCAGAGGTCAAAGAGAAAGAGAGGATCTTGAAAGCAGCAAGAGAAAATGAATCCATCACATACAAGGGAAACCCAATAAGACTATGCGTAGATTTCTCAGCAGAAACCATGGAAGCTAGAAGACAGTGGGATGATATATTTAAATTACTAAAAGAGAAAAACTGCCAACCAAGACTCCTATATCCAGCAAAATTGTCCTTCAAAAATGAAGGAGAAATTAAAACATTTATAGACAAAAAGTCACTGAGAGAATTTGTGACCAAGAGACCAGTTCTGCAAGAAATACTAAAGGGAGCACTAGAGTCAGATACGAAAAGACAGAAGAGAGAGGTATGGAGTAAAGTGTAGAAAGAAGGAAAATCAGATATGATATATATATACAAAAGCCAAAATGGTAGAGGAAAATATTATCCAAACAGTAATAATACTAAAAGTTAATGGACTGAATTTCCCAATCAAAAGACATAGAATGGCAGAATGGATTACGACCCAGCAATACCACTGCTAGGTATCTACTCAAAGGACTTAAGGGCAAAGACACAGACGGACATTTGCACACCAGTGTTTATAGCAGCATTATCTACAATTGCAAAGAGATGGAAACAGCCAAAATGTTCATCAACAGACGAGTGGCTAAACAAACTGTGGCGTATACCTACGATGGAATATTATGCAGCTTTAAGACAGACTAAACTTATGAAGCATGTAGTAACATGGATGGACCTAGAGAACATTATGCTGAGTGAGTACAGCCCAAAACTAAAGGACAAATACTGTAAGGTCCCACTGATGTGAACCGACATTCGAGAATCAGCTTGGAATATATCATTGGTAACAGAGACCAGCAGGAGTTAGAAACAGGGTAAGATAATGGGTAATTGGAGCTGAAGGGATACAGACTGCGCAACAGGACTAGATACAAAAACTCAAAAATGGACAGCACAATAATACCTAAGTGTAATGTAACTAGGTTGGAACACTGAATGAAGCTGCACCTGAAATATGGTTTTTTGTTTGTTTGTTTGTGTGTTTGTATCTTTTGTTTTTGTTTTTTTCTTTTTCCTTTATATATATATATATATTTTATTAGTATTATTATTTTAATTCTCTTTCTATATTAACATTCTATATCTTTTTCTGCTGTTTTGCTAGTTCTTTTCCTAAATCGATCCAAATGTACTAAGAAATGATGATCATACATCTATGTGATGATACTAAGAATTACTGAGTGCATTTGTAGAATGGAATGATTTCTAAATGTTGTGTTAATTTCTTTTCTTTTTTTTGATTAATAAAAAAAATAAAAAAATAAAAAAAAAAACTTTTCCCCAGTATATGCAATTGCCTATGTGTCTTCTCCACATGAACATCTATCTAATAGTCATCTCACACTTAACCAGCTCAACAGACACATTATCCAAAAATCATACCTCTAAACTGTTTTAGTCCCAGTCTTCCTCAATTCAATATATGCCAATATCATGTATTGACTTGTCAAACCAAAATTGTAATTGATTTGTTCCTACCATTCACAAGTTTATCAAATTCATCAAAAGCTGGTTAGCATCACTTCAAAACTATATGCTTGACCTGATCACTTCTTCCTTCCTTCTACCAGCTAAATAAAAATGGACTACTCCATAGCCTCCACCTTATATGTCTGCTTCTAAATTTGCCCTCGTACCAAAAATAAATATATATTACTCCCTATCAAATAACCCTCCAGTGATTTACAAATATTGTCAACTAAAATTCAACTTCTCTACCTGATCTCAGGTTCCAGTATAAACTGGCCCCTTATTCCCTCTCTAATATCATCTCTTGCTTACCCCGTTCATGCTCTGTGCCAGGCACAGTGATCTTTCCACGTTTACTCTTCTTTGAATGGGTCAAATTTTCTTCAAAAATTGAACTGTTGTACTCATTCTTCCAGATATTTACACAGATGTCTCATTGTAATTCAGCTTTGAACTCAAAATTACCCTTTCATTTAAAAGATGCATCTGTAATAAACTAGACAATGTAGATGAAATGTTCACCTTCTTAGAAAGGCATAAACAACTAGCATTGACTCAAGAAGAAATAGATCACCTCAACAAACCAATAACAAGTAAAGAGATTGAAACAGTCATCAAGAAGAAGCTCACAAAAAAGAAAAGTCCAGGTCTAATGGCTTCACATGTGAATTTTACCAAACATTCAAGAAAGAATTAGTACCAATCCTGTTCAAGCACTATGAAAAATTGAAGAGGAGGGAAAGTTACTTACCTGATTCTATGAAACCAACATCACCCTTATGCCTAAGCCACACAAAGATACAAGGAAAGAAAATTATACATCAACCTGTCTAATATAGATACAAAAATCCTCAACAAAAACTTACAAATCAAATTCAACAGCACATAAAATGAAGTATACATCATGACCAAGTAGGATGTATTACAGATATGCAGGATGATTTAACATAAGAAAATAAATTAATGTAATACACCATATCAACATATTAAAGCTGATAAACCACATGATCATCTCGATTGATGCAGATAAAACATTTGACAAAATTCAATACCTTTTTTTAATGAAAACACTTCAAAGGATAGGAATAGAAGGGAACTTCCTCAACATGATAAAGGGAATATATGAAAATACCACAGCTAACATCATCCTCAATGGAGAAAAATTGAAAACTTTCTCGCTAAGATCAGGAATGAGGCAAGGATGCCCACTGTCACCATTATTAGTCAACATTGTGCTAGAAGTTCTAACCAGTGCAATTAGACAAGAAAAGGAAATAAAAGGCACACAAGTTGGAAAAGAAAAAGTAAAACTCTCACTGTTTGCAGATGATATGATTCTATATGTCCAAAAAAAAAAAACTGCAGCAAAGCTACTAGTGTTAATAAATGGGTACAGCAATGTGGCAGGGTACAAGATCAACATCCAAAAATCAGTAGTGTTTCTATACACCAGTAATGAACAATTAGAGGAGGAAGTCATGAAAAAAAAATCCACTTACAGCAGCAACCAAAAGAAAGATACATTTAGGAATAAATTTATCTAAGGATACAAAAGGCCTATACACATAAAGCTACAAGAAATTCCTAAAAGAAACCATGGAAGACCTACATAAATGGAATGGCATACTATGTTCATGGATTGGAAGACTAAATATAGTTAAGATGTCAATTCTACCCAAATTGATTTATAGGTTCAATGTAATATCAATTTAAATCCCCAAAACTTATTTTGCAAAAATAGAAAAACCAAAAGCTAAATTTATTTTGAAGGAACGAGTGCCCTAGATAACAAAAAATATCTTGGAAAGAAAAATGAACACATAAAATTCTTGATAGCAGAACTTTTCTGGTTTGTTCACAGCACTTACATATATGCAGCAAATTGGAGAACACTTCAATGAATGCTCATTGTACGCCTGAAATACTATTTTTAAGTTTCTTTCAAACTTTATTAAAACACTTTTAGAATCTAAGCGACTAGGCCTACTTACTTTTATATCTTGTTGTATTAGTTAGGGTTCTCTAGAGAAACAGAACCAACAGGGAACACTTGCAAATATAAAATTTATGAAAGTGTCTCACGTGACCATAGGAACGCAGAGTCCAAAATCCACAGGGCAGTCTGCGAAGCCGATGACTCCAATGGATGGCCTGGATGAACTCCACAGGAGAGGCTCACCAGCCAAAGCAGGAATAGAACCTGTCTCCTCTGAGTCCTCCTTAAAAGGCTTCCCATGATAGGATTTAGCATCACTAATTGCAGAAGACACTCCCCTTTGTCTGATTACAAATGGAATCAGCTGTGGATGTAGCTGACATGATCATGACCTAATCCTATGAAATGTCCTCATTGCAACAGACAGGCCAGCGCTTGCCCAATCAGATGAACAGGTACCACAACTTGGCCAAGTTGACACCTGTCCTTAACCATGACACTTGTTTTTCAAAAAGTGCAGCATTAGCACATTAGACTATAAGAAAACTGAATTTAATATTATTTTAATATATGAGTTGCTTTTAAGGTAGCGTTAATACATCACATATTAAGTAATCAAAGCTTTGTGCTCCATTTGTAGGACTTATAAAATTGACATATCTCAATGGGAAGTATTATGAATTGTGTCACTTCCAAAGATATGCTCAAGTTCTGGGTGCAAGGGTAGTTCAGTGGTAGAATTCTCACCTGCCATGAAGGAGACCTGGATTCTATTCCCAGCCCATGCACTTTCCACCCCACCCCATCCCTCAAAAAAATC
Source organism: Tamandua tetradactyla (assembly GCF_023851605.1). Lineage (NCBI taxonomy): Eukaryota > Metazoa > Chordata > Mammalia > Pilosa > Myrmecophagidae > Tamandua > Tamandua tetradactyla. The sequence goes on along the minus strand of NC_135347.1, from coordinate 45,233,630 downwards.
CAACAAAAGTTTCTGCAATAAAGGGATAGTCACATGGAAAAAGAATGAAATGTGACCCCCACCATACAGCATACCAAAAAAAAAGATGTGCTCAAGTCCTAACCCCTTCTCATGGACATGCAACTCTATTTGTGCGAGGTTGAGTTAAAGCCACAAGCCAAGGAACATCACAGTCGACCACTAGGTCATTTCTAAAGCCCTATAGACTTCAGAGGGAGCACGGCACTGCCCATTCCTTGATTTTTAACTTCTAGCCTCCATATCTCTGAAACAATAAATTTCTGTTGTTTTAGGCTGTGCAGTTTGTGGTACTTCATTACAGCAGTCATAGGAAATTAAGACAGAGAGCATATGTAGATCATGAGCTTTAGAATCTGAAAGGCCTGGATTTTATTAACAATTTTCTTGTTCTCTAAATATATGACTTTAAAACTTTACCCGATGTTTCTAATTTTAATGTTTGTTTAGCTGTAAAATGGAAATAATTATAACTACTACTGTCTCATTCATAGATTTCTACTATTTATTAAATGAGAAATGTATGTAAAGGACTTGGCAATGTACCTGATAGAGTATTCAGGAATAAACATTGCACTATTAATACCATGTTTAATGGTTTGGACATTTAAATTGTCAACAAATCTCTTTTAATTATCATTGTTATCTGGTTGATATACAGTATCAACTATGTAATAATGCAAATAATGTAGAAATCCTTTAGGAAAAATGCAGGACATGAAGTAACTGGCAGTGTTTTTAAGTTGTATTTTAAAGGGAGTTTGATAAGTTTTGATGCCTAAGGAACATAATCTCGCAATATAATGCCCAAAGAAATAGAGTAATTTGAATTAATCAAAGGAATAGGATACAATTTCTAAAATTAAATGTGCTTGAGTTTCCCAAACCAAAGTTGCTGCAGCATCTTCTATGAGAAATGTTGGATAGAAACTTGTCCACCAGAGATTAAAGCCAATGTCCCTATCAAAACTAGAGGGCACCTTTTAAAGATTTTGTAGGTTTGTCCAATGGGATGCCCTGATAAATACCAAAGTGATTTGAACAGTGAATAAAAATGTGTTTGCAAAGTCCCCTTGAGAATGGCAAGAAAGGGGGAAAATTCAACTTCCCCATTTGGAGAATGCCTGATATTCTCACAAGCAGTAAAAAATCAAATAAACAAACCAAAAAATAGAGGGCACAGAAGAACGTTTGCTTTCTATTTGTCAGAATTTTTTTAATGATAGAATGGCAAGTTGTTCATTCTAATTCTAATGAATAAATTCAAGCCACTGAGCCTCACTGGTAAAATGAGGACAAAAACAGCTCAACCTCATGGAACTCACATAAAGATTATAAAACATATTGAAGCATTTAACACAGTGTTAACTTAGGTGATCATTCATTAAAAATGATATTTTTCACCATTATTAATAAAACACACAGGCATTGAGCAGCATCCCTGTTCTTCAAATTACAAAAGTCAAAGTAGGCTGCTCTTGTAGTATTTGATGATGTATTAAGGTATGTAAGATATAAATATAAAGCTCTAATATAACAATAAAAAGCGTAATGAAAGTATAGCTGAAGTTATTTGAGTTTAAGGAAATGGGAAAGGTCAATCCGTTTACAAATATGTTGTAAGCACTTTCAAGATGTGGAAAATAAAGGATGGAGCATTCCAGGAAATGGTAATAAATGTCATGAGTCAAGATTTATAAACAGAAAAGCATATAACACACTCAGGGACACAGAGAAGGATGAGGAAGAGGAAATTGTCTGGAAACAATTTGTACGTGGCATTGCCTGTCCAGCTAAGGATTATGAACTTTATCTCTTGTATAAAAGGCAGGAACAAATCTTCTGGGTTCAGCAAATTCAGTCCTCTAAAACTGACCATATTTTGAGTTCATGTTATGGGCAAAAGGTTCAGAAGACTTACGAGGAATCAAAAATTAATCCTGCAAATGAAATATAGCCCAAAAACATTTTGACAAGCAACAAAAATATAGGCCCAGAGAGGATTTTCTTTAAAAAAATAATTCAACATAGCATGAAAAAGGATTTAGACGACTGAAACAGAAAGATTAAGGGTAAGATAGCTCATGCTCTGGACAAATGAAAATTTGATAAAAAATCAAAATTATGATCAACCCATTTACTTTTGGGACCATTTCACTCTCTCTCCTATCATTTGGCGAGATGATCCTCAAGATTTTAAAAAAAGACTGATCGTTTAAATTATCTCTAAGAAATGGCTTTTATGTGTGTATTTAAAAGGGGGGAGATTGAAAGTATGTTACAGATAGATGGGCATACAATAAATGTATATATCAATAACAGGTAGATAGATGCTATAAAATATGTAATATGTAATATAAATATATATATATACTCTATTTACAATTATATTGGCCACATTAATAAAATAAAGCCCCAGCTCATTTAATTTTCAAATTAAACTACTTTCTAGTACACACATGCCAGTATACCAATGTCCATTTGAAATTTTCAAGTACATGTAGCCTAGAAAATTCCAAGTACTCCTCCAAATAACCCATAGCAAAGGAAGTACAAAATTAATGTGAATGTGTTGGGCTATCTTAGCTTTAGCTGGCATATACAACTTTCATTAGCTAAATTGTGTCAACCCAATGAAATTACAAATGAAATCCATAAAAGTTGATATATTTTTTTATTATTATTACATGGGCAGGCACCGGGAATCAAACCTGGGTCCTCTGGCATCGCAGGCAAGCATTCCTACCTGCTGAGCCACCATAGCCCACCCAAAAGTTGACATTGATGTACTAAATTACAAAGACTCATGTGTCCATCAGAGTGATCTCCATATGTCAGCAGCCTCGTGTGTGTGCACAGAAACTTACCCTTTTGTTTCCGCTCTAGTCTGCTCATCACTCGGCATGCAGCAGTTATCTGGGTCACCAACTCTAAACAACAGGCTTTCTATTGAACTTAACTATTTTCCGGTTATTTATTGGCATGCAACAAACTACCTACCCCTCAAACTTGGTTGCTTTAAATTATAAATATTTTAATATATCACGTTTTGTTGTGTCAGAATCTTAGCAGAATTTAGAGCCAACATTGGCACTTTTTCTGCTCTGTGAGGTATTGGCTGGGATCACTCAGTGACATTTAGCTTGGTGTCTGGGCTTGTCTGCAGAATGAAAGATCACTTCACTGACTGCCTGGTATCTCAGAGAATTGGGAAGACTGGGCTCAACTAAGCTCTTCAGCTCCGTGCAAACCAATGCCCCTTCATTTAGTCTCAACACCAGGTCATTTAAGGAACCAAGGGACCAAGATGGAAATTGCCATTCTTCTTTAGGACCTGAACAGGCATACTATCATTTTGACGAAGTTTTTTTTTTTTTTTTTTGGCCAAAGCCAGTCATAGGCCAGACCAGATTAAAGGTAAGGGGAAATATTCCTGGTCTCTGTATGGATGGGTATCAAGGAATTTTCAGCCACTTTTAATATGCCACAGGCACCCTACACCACTGATAATCCCACCAAGAAGCATTCCTGTGACCTCGCAAACCCTTACTTAGAAAAGTGCACATCTACAAGTCTCCTCAAAATTGAAAAATAATACACAGATATATGGCATTCAAATTATATACTCGAATGGAAATATTCCTCTCAAGGAAGCATAACGTGCAGATATGCAAATCTTGTCCTAGAGCTATCTAGCCTGCTAGCAGAATTCAGTTCAGCTGCTCAGAACCACATTGATCCTTGTGGACTCAAATAGGTTCATTTCAGAAAAAGATATTCAGATGCCTGAAGAGCCAAGCCAAATATTTTTAGTTTATATATGTTTCTCTTCTAAATAAATAATTTTATCCCAACAGTAAAATTAAAGCTTCAACATTAGATGTAAATTGCTTTTAATTTCCAAAGCATGGTTTCCTCAATCATCAAAGTTTGAAAAAAATATTAAGTCTAGCCTCAGAGGCAGTATATATTACAGAGAATTAGTCATAAATGTCATTATCTGATGAAAATAAATGCCACATTTTCCTTAATAAGAATTTGGTGAAAACCTACTCCATGGGGAATATATAATTAAGAATAGTAATGGGCTATCATTCCTATCTTCAGAACTTTAAGATAGTGTGTGAAAGAAAGAGAATAAAGAAAATGTAGGGGGCTTGAGGGAGGAAAGGCAGGAGGCAGAAAGAAAAGGAAGGAAGAAAGAAAGAGAGGTATGGAAGGGGAGAAAGGGGAGAAGCAAAGAAATGAGAGGAAGGAAAAGAGTAAAAGAGACAAAGCAAAGCAGCACAGAATTGTTCTGCTAGAATAATAGAGATAAGAGTGCATCAAGCATCATAGTGAATAATACAAAGATTTGATAGAAAAGTAAGGATTTGAACCAGCTTTAAAGCATGCATTTAATTCAAATAGGTGTGTCTGTGAGGAGTGGTAAACAGCGTGTGCAGAACCAAAATTTTCCTGAACAAAGACTAGAGGCTCGACATTAGTAGGAAATACATGGGGAAAAGAGGTGCATTAAGCTGCAATAGTGGAGTTATTCTAATGAGAAATAAAAAACATTTGAGTTAAGCCATACGTGAGGAGTCTTAGGATTAAGCTTGGACTGATGTTCTTAAAGAGGATAGTAACATGATGAAAGTAGTTCTTTAGATATATTAAAATGACTGAAATATAAAAGTAGCTTAGAAACTAAAGTATCAAGAAAAAAATTTTTTAAAAGAGAATGTTATTTAACTTCAGGATGGGATTATAAGAGAAAAGCATAAAACAGGGGCATATTTTAGAATACTATTTATTGACATTTGGAGCTATACTAGGTTTGTACTGACAGGAGCTGGTGTATACATATATATATGTATACATATATATATACATATATATATATGAAGAAATTTATTATAGATATTGACTCATGTGACCATGAGGAGCAGCATATCCAAATTCTGATGCCTATGAAGATGAGGGTTCACTCCCCAATAGAAGCTGATTGGCTGAATAAAAGGCATGAATTCTTCTTTTCTTCTGAAGTCCTCATTTTGGTCTTTTAAGACTTCCAGTTGATTAGATAAGGAACCCCAGCCCCCTCATTGTTGAGGGCAATTTCCTTTGTTGATCGTAGATGCAATCAATTGGTTATAGATGAAAATCTATCTTCAAATATCCAGTTGTTGCTTGAGCAAACAACTGGACACCATCACCTAGCCAAATTGACACCTGAACTTAGCCATTTTAGGAACTTACTTTAATATTGGAATAAAGATGTTTTTACCTTGAATTTTTTATCTCTTTTATTTGCTTTAAATGTACAAATATCTATTGCAAACAGTAGTAACAATCCACTTTCATGTAGAATGCAAAACTGGTATTTAATTTCCATTAACTATTCCGATAAATCATGTTTCCTCAAAAAAATAATAAAATGAAATAAAATAACCGTGATACTCATTTATATTCTAAGATGGCAAAGAGAACTAGGTCTTCTTAGGTGCTACAATTAAGACAGCAAGTAAAAAGGAAAATAAGCATTCGTCTGTGTTTTATGGGAAAAATGAAATTGAATTTTCCTAGATTTATGTTAATGACTTATTTCCATTTGTTGATTACTGCTTAATATCTTATTAAATTGTCACTTAATTGACTCTGCCCTCTCTATTAATCTGCATTAACAATAATATCTAAGGGGAAATCGTTGTCATTGAAATTTAATTATTTAATTTATATCTGGTAATTCTAAATATCATTTTCAATTTTGTAGGTTATATTAGAGCAGTGTATAAAACATTTATATAGGAGAACAAAAATAAACATCTAGAGGGATCCATAAAATGCTAATAACCTCTTTCTTAGAGGAAATTGTACATGATTATTTTCCACTTCTCTAGGTAATTGCTGTACTAGAATACACAGTCAAACTCATTTGCACAGTGTCCCAAGAAGGGTGGATTCTTTTGTTATTTCTTGTTGATGACGATTTAACTCTGCTTGTCTGACATTGAGCTGAATAACCCCTGTTAAGATCTGAAAATCCTTTCAAAACAGGCAGTATTTTGCAGAGGTTGGGAGAACTAGCATGGGCTCAGGATAAGGAGATTTAAAATTGTAGATTGGAAAATAATTGAAGAAAGGATAATAGTTCACAGTAAGATTACTTTTTGTTCACTTTTTTTAGTTCAATGACAACAACCAATTTTCTTGTTACTAAATGCATATACGAAGTTGAAAAAATAGTATAGCTAAAAGGCATTTTCTGGAGAAACTTAATAACGAATCAATTAACTTGCTTAACATTCAATTTTCACTTACTTATTTAAAAAATTCAGTTATATGGGGAGTACAATATTAATGCCAAATCTTGTGATACTTTTCAGATTTTTATCAATTTATCTATCTTTATTTGGGGTACAATAGTATATTTTAGAGAACTCTATATCCCTTCCATAATTCATAATGTCAACCTTCTTTCTGGACTTATAGGAAAACTGAAAACAATGCCCTATAATTGGAAAATGAAGTAAACACCTCCCTTTCTTTGCTTCCTAGCCCACCAGTACATTTTCTTGCCATTACTTGCCTCTCACTTCTTTCTATGGTGTGTTTACATAGTAATATATCCCATAATGGTCCAGCCCGCTAAACTTAACCACTTCCTTCCCAGTCACCAATGTGGGAAGTCCTGTCAGTCTCAGGCAACTTCAGTTCCCTTTATGAGTCCTCCACTTAGAAAATATCTACTTAGACTTAATGAAAATTTCTACTGAAAATCAAAAAAAAAAAACACTCATTTCCAGAGAAATAAAATAGTGAACTGTTTTTATCAGATTAAAGTTTCTATTAGCTATTATTCTGCCATTTACATCATTCTGTTGTCTGAACATGGTACTCAATTTCCAAATACCCCCCCTTCACAAAGGCTGCTCTAGTCATTTGCCATCACCACAGTAAAGTCTTGATCCAAAGTATTTTAAATCTTTTATGTTGTTTGAAAGCCACTCATACTCATATAATATTTTTTTAAATTCAGGGTGCCATGGAACAATGGTAATATGGATATTTCTGTTCCTGCACAAAGTAAAATATGGGCCTGTTCTCTGTAAATATGTGGAAATATTTCCTTGCTTTATTGAACATGTGTGGAGAAATTAGCAAATTCTTTGTTACACAAAATATTTCCTGTATAGCCCTGAGCAAGATGAAACTCACTTACGTCTGCAAATTTATTTGCTTTCATCTCATCTCAAAACCAGTCACAGCTGGAGCACAAAAGGAAGACAGGTGCACTCACAATCCCAGAAAGCAAACAGCTGTGTCAAAAGTAGGCTCAAGGTCATGTGAGCAAGCATGCACATACAATTCATTTTACAGTAGACACCATTTCCTTCTTTTAGTTGCAACATAAACATCAGAAATCCGTACTATACAAATTTTAATGAAAAAATTTCTTTATAGTAATCATTAAATTCACTGCCTGATATTGTTTCCCTTCCAGCTACAGGCAAAAGAGCCTATTTATTAGCCAGAAAATTATCCATTGGGTTAGATAATATCAAAAACATATGCTTAATTTGTGGAAATGTCAAGGGTTGGCGGTGATTATAATTTGAAAAATGATTACTAGCTCTATGGTTCAATTTGGGCTGTGATGTCAGTAGTAATGGAATGAAACATTGATTATCAAAACTCACAATTTTCAAAGAGAAGTAGGATGACAGGTAATGGGTAACATGAAGGGTCTTATTGAAATGCACTAGAATTCCAGTCAATTAAACTTTCAATCATTTGGAATATGTAATAATGTCATTAGGTATGTCAAATATTATTTTGGCATTCACTGTGGGTAATATATATTTGCAGATATCTCCCAAATAGTATAGAGTTGCAAAAAAGGGATTGAAATTAACGGCATTTAAACGGGGCACTAAGAAGTGTAGGATTCTATCAGTAAAAGAGGTGAACAAAAATCTGTAGGACTGTTTTGCCGTGTAAAGTAGCATCTTAAAATGTAAAAGGACAGATAATTTAAGCTTCTAGTTTATAGAAATGCAGAAAGAAGGAATAAACTTGATAAATTAGACAACCATGATTCAAAATTCTTTTGGCAGGTAGGCATACTAAACTAGAAGATTGACAGAAGTTTAGAGAATACACCCAAATTCTGCATTTAAATTGAGGTAGCACTGATAGAAAGATCAGTATAAAATCTTATTATTGTGTTAGTTTGATAGAAGTTTATAGTGAGCCAAAATCTGATTGTCCAACATTCATTGTAGCTATAAAGGAAGAAATATCTTAGAAGAGCTATCTAAATAATAAAAATGTATGTATTCTGTATCTGTTTTAAATATTGAAACTAAAGGCAATCAATAGAAAATGTAGAAAATAAGATTTTGATGCGCTATAACTTTTATTAAAGTAGTTCAATAGAAAAGTGAAACAGTGAGGTTTCAAACACCATCTGCCTATAACCAAAAGGTCTTTATCCAGAAGGTATTGTGTTAATATTAAACAAAAAAAATAATTTTTCCAGATTTTAAGTAGTACGGCTCCATGGAGGAAGAAATCATTTTATTTACTTGTTCATTTATTTTGTATTGGCTATTGAATTTTCCATGCTTAGAATCACATCAGAAGCAAGTAAGAACTTGATAAATGTTGATGACAACAGTGAATGAATTAGTGATTAACACAGAAATTTGTTTGGATTAAATTATTTTTAGACCTTGCACAGTTCTGATATATATTACACATTCAATTTAAGCTTACACAATAAACAAATGAGATTTAAAATGTCTTCCAAATATACCCTCCCATGACTTCTTCTCTGTTATAATTTGCAGCATCAAAAGGAAAATAATAATGAAGAAAAATTATATATATATATATATATATATATATATATATATATATATATGAAACTACATGAATAAAGATTAATTTCAGATTGCAGCTCTGGAAAAGTGCATGTTGGGAGATGTTGAACTGTAGATAATATTCAAATTAGCCTTTGGTGAGTTGGTTTGGCTATTCAACTTTAATAACCTTTATTTTAAATCATCTTTTATTGGACATTTTGAATGTGAACTCTTTCAGATATAATATTTTTTAATGAAACAAAAAAGCATGTTACTCATTTGAAATAAGCAACTCCAAACAACAAAACAGATTGGTCAGAATTGTAGTAGCTTATAATAAAAGAAGTGGAGACAAATAATTTTAAACATTTGTTTCACTGGATGACAACCACTAACTATTCATAAGAATTTACCATGAACAAAGAAAATGACATTATACTTTACTAAAGCCACTATTTTTCACATTCTTATCACTCAAATGGAAATTTGCATGAATGATATAATGCAGGAGTAATAAATATATAGACTTTTATTGTTTAAGTTTTCTCTTTGTAACATTTTGTCAGTGAGCTTTCTGAGGTGGTTGTAGTCCAGTTATGGTTTTCTTACTTTCAGAAGTTTTCTTTTCTCTCTCTCTCTCTCTTCATCTTTTCAAAGTTGCTACACTTCCCCTACTTACTTAAGTCTTGATTATTAGCTGCTTTGAATTCATTAATTCAATGACATTTCCTGAGTTCCAATAACACACTATGAAGTATATCAGGTTTTTGGAACAAGAAATACTGAAGTATAGTTTTGGAGTTCAGACTAGTATGGAATAGAGAAAATAAAATCAATGGTTAATAGGGAGCTTGTTAGCTATACTGGATGCAATAGAAACACAGAATCAGAGGCAAAAGAAGAACATCTAACTTCAAAATGTCTACAATATTTTTGGAAAAAGAAGGGCTATTTGAAAAAGTAAAAATAAGAGGGTGAGAGTGGAAATGAGTTTCTGGAAAATGGAAGACTGTGTTTAAGAAGGAAGAACCTCAAGAAAACATCGAGAGGCAAGAGATCAGGTGGAGAGGGGGTAGTAAAGAACATGAGGTGCTTCTGTTCTGGGTTTGAGATCACTCCTGAAAAAATGGGAAGGCACTGAAGTGCTTTAAGCAGTAGAATGATGTGAAAAGATTTGTTCTAGAGAAAAAAATCTGACTAAGACTTTAAGATAGATTAAATGGAGAGTAGATCAAAGTCTTGGGGACTAGGTAAGAAACTGTTCTTTGTTTCTCTAATTAAAATATGAATGAAATATATATATATTTATATATATCAGGTTTGGAAAGAGAGCAGAAGGAAGAGATTAAAAATATTTAGGCTGCATTGTCATAAAAACATGGGCATAAATTTGGCATGAGAAAAGAGGTTTGCAAAAAGGGAAAATGAAATACATTAAAGTATGTTATTTTCTGCCCAAGCAACTTGTAGATTATAATATTGTTCACCAATATGGATGCTTCTTTTTGCTAAAGCTGTCTGAATGCAATATACCGGAAATAGATTGGCTGTTACAAAGGGGAATTATTAAGTTCAAATTAAAATTCTAAGGCCATGAATATGTCCAATTAAGGCACCAACAAAAGGACACTTTCTCAGAGGAAAAACTGCTGGCATCTGGGGTTCATTTGTCACATGGGAAGGCACATGGTGATGTTTGGTGGCCCTCTACAAATTGTCTCTGTGGGTGTTTTCTTTCTCTGTTAGCTTCTCTAAGTTCTGAGCTCTCTTCAAAATGTCTCTCCCTTAAAGGAATCCAGCAAGCAGATCTTACCACATTGAATGGGTGGGCTCATATCTCCATGGAAGCAACCTAATAAAAAATCCCACCCAACAATACTTCTGCCCTCACAAGAGTAGATAAAAAGAACATAGCTTTTTCTGGGGTACATAACAGATTCAAACCAGCACAATAGAGAATACCAGTTGATGAGCATGTTGGCTGTTATGTTATGGGTAGGAGGGCAGCTTTTTTAGTTCAATATGAGATAATTCAGTTGGAAGCAACTACTGGCATCCAAGTGGTGATGTCCAGTTAGCAATTAGCTATAATCTTCTGAAAACTTGGAGCGATGTTTGGCATGCTTATATAGTTCGAATGACATTGGGGCTTAATTGTAAGTGGAAATCATGAATACGGATTAGTTAATCTATATAGCAGAACTTTTATAAAAACAGAAGAGGAGAAAATCAAAGTGAATATCTACAGGATAACATTCAAAGGCACTAACAGAGATAAAATTTAGCTAACAGCAAACAGAATATTTGAAGATCTATTAATATGAAATAGTATACATAATATTCACATTAAAAGAGAGTAAAATTAATATCGTGGGGGATAGCAGAAAGCATGGTGATTACAGATAGAACCAAGCTGCCATGAGAGAGGAAAGTTATAAGGACATCTACACAGATGGGAGCATTTGTTTTGATCAATCATTCTGTCAAAAACTTGGAAAACAGGAAAATAATAGCAGTAACATTTACTGGGACAAGAAATAGAAGGAGATCACCTGGGTGATGGTCTCATACTTTATATTTGTGTGTGTGTGCGTGTGTATTTTGGATGAATAAACAAAGATGGCCTGCTAAAGATGAGAATCGTAGGTGTGATGGTTAAGTTCATGTACCACCTTGGCCAGGTTATGGTGTCCAGTTGTCTGCTTATGCAAGCGCTGGCCTGATTCTTACTATGAGGATATTTCATTAAGAAAATGATTTTTGATATTTATTCTGGAAGATGCTTTGTGGACACATTTAATATAATGGCTTATATTTGTTTCTGAGTTCTGACAATTTGTTTCCAACATATCCTTCATTATTGTCTTCTATCTTTTTTTTTTATACTTTCTGGTTGTTGTATCTTCTTGGATAGTACTTTACGTCCATCAATTTTTTATATTTTCCATCTCATTGATTTATTGCTCTTGCTCCAGGGGAATTTTCTCAATGTTATGTTATGAAAACTTAAAATTAAAGTAATCATAGGAACTCTTTTCTAACTTTTTGTTTTGAAATGCATTTTATATTTACAAGAAAGTTGCAAAAACGGTGTGTAGATAATGCTTTACATTTTTTACCAAGTTTTCTCTTGCATAATATAGAAAACATGAAATGAACAAACCAATTTTGGTAAACTACTATTAAATGAACTGTGGAATTTATTCACATTTCAGCAATATTTTGCTTCACTAATAACCTTTAAGTTTCCCAGGAGTATTCTTTAAGAATGAAGAGTTAATTCTTAAATGGTACAAAGTTTCTAATTAGGTTGACTGTAAAGTTTTGATAATGAATGGTGGAGATGGTAACACAAAATCATGCGTATAATGCAGATCTCCATTTACCATACTATTATTGATACCTTACAATAGTGTGGTATAGTTCTTATAATTTATGAAAGAACTTTTATAATTGTACTATTTACTATAATCTATCATTTACAAGAGGGTTTACTCTTTGTGCTGTAAGAATACTCTTTGTGCTGTAAGAACTTACTCCTGGGATATTTAAAGACCATATTGCATTTAGTTATCACATCTTAGCTTCCTCCAATTCTATGAAAATTCCTCAGCTTTTTCATGTATTTCAAGACCTTGATATTTGTGCTACTTTTTTTTGTATTAAAGAAGTTATAAGCTTATAGAAAAATCATGCGTATAATGCAGATCTCCATTTACCATACTATTATTGATACCTTACAATAATGTGGTATAGTTCCTATAATTTATGAAAGAACATTTATAATTGTACTATTTACTATAATCCATCATTTACAAGAGGGTTTACTCTTTGTGCTGTATAGTCCTGTGTTTTTTTTAAATATGCATTCTAGTAACACACATACACATATATATATAACCTAAAATTATCCCCTTCTAACCACATTCACAAGTATAATTCAGTGCTGTTAATTATGTACACAATTTGTGTTACCATCTCCACCATTCATTATCAAAACTTTACAGTCAACCTAATTAGAAACTTTGTACCATTTAAGAATTAACTCTTCATTTCCTATCCCTCCTTGTTCCCTGATAACCTATATTCTAGGTTCTGACACTATAATTTGCTTATGAAATAATTATAATATTCTGTGCATAAAGAAAGGGCAGTTTGATGGACCCTTGGAGTAGATCAGTTTGGCACTGGGCATTGTTGACTCAGACTATACAGCATAGGCCAGTGCATTATTGAGTTTGACCTAATAGCAATCAAGTAGCCAAAATCCAAAGACCTGTGATAAATCATAAGGGGATTTTGCTGGGCATCACTTCTATTGCGGTCAGTGCTGTAAGATCAGGCTGCAGGTTGTGTTAGCCAGGCACACTGGACACAGGTTATTGAAGAGGGATGCTCACATTGGCCTTAATGTCAATCAGTGGAATATATTTGAACTACATATGCGTAGTTACTGCAAGTGTAGAAGTATTGCTGTATGGTGATCAGGCCCTAAGGATACAGAAGAAGGTCTGCCACCCAAGCAACTACAAGAAAGAGCCAGAACTAAAGTCAGGGTATGAAATATCAATGTAGAAGTCACTTTGTGGACTCAGGTAGTATAGCCAATTGAATTATTATGGTGGCACTCGGGGTGGCATATTCTTTTTCCATCATCTGGGTTATTCCATCTTTTATAGGCATATCCGTTTCCTTGCTGTCAGCTCCCAGATTTCAGATCTTTGACTGTTACCAAACACTCAATACCCAATGTAGAGGTTCATATAGGTCATTATCTGCTGATATGGCTCACGTGCACCAACTTCAACTTAGACGCCCACCTAACTGTGACCCACATGGTGCTACTAGTCGTCGTGGTGCTGTTATTTCCACTTCTTGTAAAGAAGAATGGGGATGAAACAACCATCCTTTATAGCCTGGAAATGTTGGTAGAGGTGGGAATGAGGGCCCCAGTGGGGAGCTATGTTTATCAAGAATCAGCAAATAGGAGTGCTGAGGTGCTTTCAATTTTTAGAGGATCATAATGCATAACATGCTTTATGTCAGATCTCATGTGATGGGCACACGTTCTGTTAATAAGAACAAAATCTCTTGCTGTGCATGTTCAGTAAACGGGTCTACTGTGCCTTAACAGTGTGCACTGTTGTTTTGAGCAAACATGTGAATGGAAGATGGGTATATTCACCTGTGCTAGTGCCTTCCAAAGGCTGTCTCCTCAAAGAGGTTTACTTTGTATGGTGAAATATTTTGTTTACAGAGTACAGATCACACAGCTAACCCATTAGTAAGAACCCAAGAATCGGTAAAGATGTGCACTTTAGACAGGTCATGGTCTCCCAACATCTCCTAAAATGAAAGACATTGAGTTCTTCCATTTGTGGGGAGCCCTGTGTCCCCTGTTTGCTCAAGGAAATACCTGAGTCCAGGTGATAGGCTTCAGTCCTCCACTGGGCATCATTGGATACTATTGTAGTAGTGCCATCAGTGAAATATACCAACTTTTCTTCTGTGTCAGGCATTTGGTCTCAAGGGACTCTCCACCTGGAAAATACCTCAGGCAGTAGGGGTATCACCACCCGCTCCTCAAGCACTGTGGGAAAGGGACTGAGTATGGGGGAAGTCACATCCTCTTGCATTTTAGAAAGGCCAGTGAGTCATGTTTTGCCTTCTCCTGAAAGGTATCATATCCATTTAAGCAAAGAGGAGTGGCCATGCCAATTCACTGTTGAGAGATATTACTAATCCAAGTTGAGATGGAGATCTAGGTTCACAGCAAAATGGGTTGCACCTTGTAAGCACCTCAGTTTCTAGGAGCACCCAGTATGCCACTAAGATCTATGTATGGAGTGTACTGGCCAACTGCTGGGGCAATTTTCAGATCCAGAATCCCATAAGTAGCCATGTTTTATCATGCATGTCCAAAGGCTTCAGGATGCATAGTCAACCAACCTCTAACAGCATTGCCTCTAATCTAAAGTGAGAGCCTGGGAGTACCAGCAGTAAGGCTTTTGAACCACCTGTTGGGCCAGTTGAAGTGTCCTGTCTTGTTTGGGGTCCCATTGGAAGGAGCTAGATTTTCAGGTGCTAGCATATATAGAATTAACAGTCAGATGTGGAATGTGCTCCTACAAGAACATAACATGTTCTTACAGATGTGCCTATTTGAGCACTGAGAGTGAGAATGTGTTGTTTTGCCAGGTTGAGGATTTCTTACCCCTTGGATAACCAAATAATTCTTAGGAGCTTAATAGGAGTTGCAGGTCCTTGAAATTTATGTGGGTTAGAGCCCATCTCAATCTTGTAGATATTGTGGAAGTGTCAATAAACCATGTTTGACAACCTTCACTGTGAGTCCCTGCAGGAGGATATCATCTATATAATGACAACACCAGCATTGTTTAAGTGTGAGCTTTTGGAGATCCTGTCTGCATGCATTGTATGCAATTACAGGGCTGTTTAGGTAGCCCATGGGCAATAAGGGAAGGTGTATTGAGTCCCATCAAATTGAAAGCAAAATGGGCATGGGAGGTGGGGGCTATTTGGGTAGAGTAGAATGTATTGGCCAAATCTATTACAGCAAAGCAGAAACTTGAAGCTTTCTGTATATTGTTAGTAATCGTAGTGATACTAGGTTTTGGTGGCACAGAGCATTTGAATTTTGATAATCAGTTGCTATTCATTGGTGGCTGGCTTTAGTACTAGTTAAGCAGCATTGTTAAAGAGAAAAATAATAATAGAAATGAGAGCTCCCTTATCCACTAAATGACTACTATCAGGCCTTAGCCCTTCCATACCTTACCTTGGGTGATACTGGAGTGTATTTTACACTTACATGGATATGGGCAGCTTAACTGAATCTCATTTAGCTTTTCCCACCAGCAGGGCAATGGATTTTGGTTTATTTCAGGGACTCATGAGACAAGACAAGGTGTCTATACCCATTTCCAAGAAATGGAAGGGGCAGCAGTGCTACCATCACTGAGAGTTGTTTAATAAAAATAGTTTCAATTTATATCACAATAAATTTGTGATGTTACATCACATAAAATTTGTTTGGCAGGTATGACTTTACCTGAAACTTTCTTAACATGATAGGGCTTTCTTTTGGGGTATAGTTTGGCCTGTATTGTGGTACCTAGACAGGCCAAGAAGGGCTGTTTATTTTGAGAGCTTGATGAATCACCATAGTTGTAAAGGGTGATTGTACCTGGGGTGTGGTCTGAGCTCTAGGATGTGGTAAATCCTTACTCTATTGGTTGGGAGACTCTCCAGTCTTCTGTTTGTAAAGTGTACCTCTCCCCTGGATGGGTTCACCTTAATACAGGGTGATTGCTGCTATACCATATCAGGAGCTCAAAAGTGTTCATGATTCCAAGGGACCCTTGGAGCAAAGTCTTGACCAGGAGCCCTCTGTGTGGGACAAAATAAGGCCTGGTTACAGGGGCACCATCTGTTCCTCATGGGCTAGAATTCCTTTAATTACTCTGGGGAACCTTTTCTACCATTGTACCCCTTATTCATCCAGTCAGGGAATCACTGTGTGTGTTCTAACAGTTTTTAGCACATCTACTCTAATTGTGCATTCCAGTACTCGGGAAATAACCACAGAATGGGTCGGGAGACCCTCTGGACCCACTATGAGACAGATCTGAGCTAAAACTCCTTCCATCATCTAACCACTATAAGCCCCTTCTCTGACTGGTGAACTACCAGTTTTGAGTCTCCTGGAATTCATGTCACTTCTGAGTCAGAGTCTAATAATCCCTGAAATACGTGATTAGTTCCCTTTCCCCCAGTATACAGTTACCTTGGTAAAACGTAGTAGGTCTCTTTGGGGAAGGCTGGGAGGAAGAGTAACAGTGTAAATTTGGAGCAGTGTAAGAGGATTCTTCCCCAAGGGGACCTGGCATCTCCCTCAGTCAAGGGGCTCTGGATCTGTAATCTGTCTCAATCTGGGAATTGATTAGAGGCTGTGATTTTTTTTTTTTTTTTGTAATTCAAGTTAGACTGTCATTCATTTGACCTATACAGATCAAGTAAGAATTTAGTGGACTGCCCACCTATTTTACCTCTAAGTGCCCATGATCTCATAACCAATGCCATAGGTCTCTGTGAGTCAGACTATTTTCATTACTGCTTTGTGTCTGCTGTCCATTATTATTGCCCCATTGTCCGCTTTGTCTTTGGTAATTAGGTGCTGCCACTTAGCTTCTGCCAACTTGGAGCTGATCAACCCCATTATTTTAAAGGATTTCAGCTCAGTGACAGTAGTTCCTACAGTGATAGCTGACCTACAGAGACGTGCAACCACAGCTCTTCAGGGATGATGGAGTTGGACTCTTAAATTTATTCCTCACGGTCCTGCTGATTGGGTTGGGCTATACTCTCAGTGAAGTGGCCTCATCTAAAGGTCATATTTACAGAGGAGTCACACCTACAGGAATGGATTATGTTTAAAAATTTGTTTTCCTAGGATGTATCCAGCTCCAAATATCTACAATATAAGAGAAAACGTCATGCAGAATTTATAGCCTTTTACACATAGCTGCTGTCTCCTTCACCATAATGGACACCTTAGGGCTCTTTCTGATCTTTTCAGTGAATAGTGGAGTTTATTGAAAAAGAGCCTACAAAAGAGTACAGACTTCCTCAATTTCTATCACCTCACTGAGGGGCTTAACATGGTTTAAAGACCACAAGTGGCCTAAATCAACGAATTCATTCATGTAGCTGAACTCTTCCTATAGGTGTCCGGTATTTCTGCCCCTTTCTCTGCAGGTGCCTGTCTTTCTTTAGATTTAGGACCAATTCTTTGCTTCTACAACTTCACCTCTCCAACACGTTTCATAAACTGCATGGATTTGAAGGTAATCTGGCTCTTTTGCAAATTAAAAGTGGAAGATTTGGGACTTGATATCCCAGAGGAGAAGCATATGTGCATTCTTCTCTAATCTCTTTAAGAATATCAAGAATTTTAAATATTATTTTATATTTTCTAAATTATTTCTGCTTTCTCAAGTTTCATTTGCTCTCTTTGTTCATTTGATACCTTCAATCATGTTGTTTTATTTTTCTTTACTGCTGACTTTTAGATGTCCATTTCTAGTTGTGAATTGAGGTTACGGTGTTTAATGAAAGTAATTTTATAAAACTTCTACTCCTTTTTCCTAATAGTCTTCTCTTTTGAATGTAAAATCTGCTTAGAAACACCATACATGTTTACTGACAGAATTTACGTTTAGGTGTATAGATAGGTTGCAATGAAATGTGACCTCCTACAAATCTAAAAAAAGAGGAGACACTTCATCTTGCAGCACCAATTTTTATACTTAGTTTCCTAGTCCATTACTTAGTGGATTCTTGTTTTAAAAATCATATCACTCCAATTTTAATATAAAGCAAAACCTCACTCCCTCAGCCACTATTGCAAGACACAGTTCCCTGTGCCTTCTACTTCTAAGTAGAGTTGGGTCCTTTGAGTAAAATGAGCTGTAAGCCTTTTGGAGATGTTTCCATATGAGTATTTTGTCTGTGATTTTCTCCACTTTGGTTATTATCTTTTCAATTCCATCTGCTGATCAGCTGGTTTTATAATATTCTGTGCATTTTTATCCCCATTCAATTTTGTAAATCTTTTTTATAATTTCAGTGGGATTTAGGGAGGAAACAGTTTTAAATATAATTTTTAAGACCATTATCTTGAACCTAAATTTATGATTAACCTTTTAAAGCTGCTCTTTTTCTTGAAAACAAAGGTGAAATAAAGTTATTTTAATATTTAGGAAAATGTGTTGCACACTGCAATTCATGGGGTCCTGGTTACAACCAATAAATATTACTTTGTTCTTTTTCTAATAACAAAATAAATCTGATAAAAAATATAGGGTAATCATAAGAAGTCATATAGATGCCATACAAAGAAGGAAAAACAGCCTCTTACTTTTAATCTCCTAAAAGAGATTCTCCTGAACTGCACTTTTATAGAACCTTTTACCTCACCAGAGAATTTTATAAGCAACTGATTTTTATATCTTCTCTTTAAGAGTCCTTAGGCACGGGGGTGATAAATAGCATCCCCTGGGTATAGTCTGAAAGAAATGGAACTCAAATAAAACCCTTTAGGATCTGAGAGTTTAATAAAGCCCCTTGCCCTAGTCATATAAAGGTAGCAAAAAATTAACAACAGCAGAAGCAGTAGCAACCACAAACAAATCATTACATTTTTTAGCATTGTCTTTAAATCTATTGGAAGCTAAAATAACCAGACAGAATGAAAATCTAGCATAGCATTCTGTATTATTCTTCAGAAGTTAAATATAGTCCAGAACTTGATAATCATTTATATATATATCTTTTACATTTTATTTGTGGCAACAAATATGCCTTTGGTTGGTTTTAGTAACAAATGGTGTAATGTTAAGTCCTCTCCTCATCTTCAAGATTTCATTTAAAAGTCATTTCCTTTGTTCTCCTTTTCTTTGTAGGTATCACTTTTTTTTTTTATTCAGAAGATTCAGAAATTTCAGAGGGGATTGTTTTCATCTTTTGGAGGAGTTGTTACAGTTTATATGAAAAAGGAGGAAAATCCTTTTACAGTGCCTGAGAGTCATTTGTTCCCTCTCACAACCTCCCTAGCAACTTTATTTCAGTTCTGAGGGAACTTCAATAAATGCAGGTTTTATGTATGCACTCTCAACTTGCCCAGAAGTCTAGAACACCAAGGACTAAAAAATGAGGAAGAAAATGGATGGGGAGAAGGGAAGGGAAAGAGCAGTACATCATACTTATTACATAATGGTGGTGGTTTATATCTGTTAAACGTTTAATGGGACAAATACCATCTAAAAATAGAGAAGTTTGTTTATTCACACTAATAATACACAGATGTATATGTGTCATTCTGAAGAAAAAAATAGGATTTTCCTAGGGGAATCATGTTAGGGCCCATTGATACGTCATCATCAGCTACAATAAAATCCAATAACTTTATTTCCATCACAACTGGATCATCTCCAAATTGCACATTGATTGTTTATTGTAGCAAATTATCCTGTGGTCTAAGCTGCTTCCTGTATTTCCCTTTCTAAGCTAGCTAGACTATATAATACTTAAAACCAATGATACCATACCAACTTTCACCACTTAATTTCCTCCACACTTGCCCAGATTAGGCATACAGGAGGCCCCTGATAATATTTGTCAGGTGGATGAATAATGGTAAAACAGCTGCCACCTACCTGGCTTCCACAACATAGTATAGAGCTAACTCACTCTTTTGTGAAATGTATATTATTCTTAAGTTCTAGAATATATTGCACAATTAGCTTTTTATTGTCCCATCTCTGCTTCATCCATGCCTAAGTATCTAAATCAAATGGAAATCTTCATCTGAAGTCAAAAAGTCTAATCCATTGAGCAGACAAAGTGTAACATATTTCACAGTTAATGAAGAAGTGCAGGAGTTTACATCCTACAAAGCTGGTCAAATTACCCAATTCTCAGATGACTCTGTTTTGCCTACTTAACTTCACTATGCAGTGACTATTACTTTTAGTGTTTTTCTTCACCTTTTAACTACCATTTAAAATTATTTTGCACTTTCATTTGTAACTACCTAAGGGTGAAATGCAAAAGCTATTTTTGTGGTGGTTAGAGTGGTCCCTGAAGAAATACATTTAAATTTGCAAAGTACTTTAGTTCCTTTTGAGACTTAAATTACTGCTCAGCAAATGTGGCATATTGCAAATGCCAATGCTGCTATAAAATTACCTATTGAAAAAGATTATAGACTTGTCTAAGGTTACTTTTTTCATTGTTCTTATTCTTGTGATTATATTCCACTTTCCACTAAGCAACGTAATGTATTAAATGTAATCTCTTAAAGGAATTTACTATCTTTCCCCCTTCCAGAAGCAAATTACTTAAGCATATAAAACAGCAACCATTTCTGAATATCTGTTCTATGGGACCATTTTTACATGTTGGAAAAAGCAATCATTTTACAACACTTAGCTTGTGAATTCAAATTGGGTGGCAGTGCCTTAATGACTCATATTGCATTGTCTATACACATCATCCAAGATTGGGTTTATGCAGCCATTGTGAGCAACCCCTGCCTTCAAGGAGTTTGGAATCTAGTAGGAGAAAAACATAAACAAAAAATAGTCAGAACCCCAAGGGCCTCGAGAGAGGAGATAGAGTAGACACTCCATTGCAGGTGGAGTGAGAGTCATAGATATGTCCTTTAAGGTAACTTGATATTCTTATGTATTTTATACAAATTTTTTTAAAAACTGATGAGGAGCCTATTAAAATCCTTTTCTGAGAAGTATCCTCAGCTTTATCCAATTAACTCATTTTCCTTGTTTCTTGTCTTTCCTTTGCAGCTAACTACTATTAATAAATTAATGACACTTTCTATTTTATAAGTGGCCTTATAAATATGTTAATAATTTTGTAAGTATGTACTTCCTCTTTCCTAGTCTTTAAGAAATTATTTTGGAAAAAAATCAAGTATTCTCCATTTCTATATTGTCCCAAAATTAGTGTAAATTATACCAAAAGAGTAGGAAATAATCTCTTTTCATGTTTTAATACTGATAAAAAGTCATTGTTAACATCATGAAAAATTGTATTTTAAAACATTTCTTCACCAACCTCTTCTTGGAACACCACCTATTAGGATTTTTCCAAACTCTATCAGAACCACTAGCTCTTTTTATATAGTATTTCTTTTCTGGGTCAAGCAATTTAACCTAGGTACTGCTGTAAGAACAAGCAACCCCTGAATCTCAGTGGTTTAACAAAATAAAACTTTGTTTTTATCCCACCCAGCTTTTCCAGTACTAGTTACCAGGACCTTGGTTCACTATTATCACTCAGAAAATCAGGCTGTGGGAGGTTTCATATCCCCACATCCCACTCTGACCACAACTGGGGATAGGGAAGAGGGGGAGATGGGTGAAATCAATCTGGCTTTTTGTTCTGCCAAGAAGAGGTAACTCATTTAAGCACCCAGATTATCTACTCAATCAAGTCACATGAAAACATTAGAAGTGGAACAAGGAAGGGAAGTTCAATCCCAAGATGAACCCAGAAGGAAGAAAGATGAAAATGTTTGTGAACTCATTTAATCATTTTCACATTGCTTGAGACTAATTAACAAAACATAAATAAATCACAAGCATACTATTACAATTTAGTCTGTGTTGAGCTCTTCACATTAGGTAATTCAATTATCCCACCATTTGTATACAGTTAATAGTCTTTGTTTTTTTGTTATTTTGCATGGGCAGGCACCAGGAATTGAACCCAGGTCTCTGGCATGGCAGGCGAGAATGCTGCCTGCTGAGCCACCGTGGCCCATCCTGCAGTTAATAGTTTTACTACTTCTAGCTTACTTTTTTTTCTCACAGTGTATAGAAAACATTTTGTTTATTGTCAGTTTCTTGCCATTATTTTTAATTTTTTTTATTTATTATTTCTTGACAAACCAAAACAATATGCAAACATGAACATTCTTAACATACAAATATTTCATACCTGGTATATAATCAATGGTTCACAATATCATCACATAGTAGTATATTCATCACCATGATCATTTTTTAGAACTTTTGCATCACTCCTGAAAAAGAAATAAAAAGAAAAAAGTAAAATCTCATACATACCATACACCTTACCTCTTCCTGTCATTGACCACTAGTATTTCCATCTACCCAATTCTATCTTACTTTTAAGGTCAACAGAAGCTCAGAGATTAATTAACTTGTTGAAGTTCAAAATAGCAGAGAAGAACTGAAGCTCAACTTCGTCAGATGCAAAAGTCACTGCATTAAAATCATATAGTAGGCTGGGTTCCAAGATGGCGGCTTAGTAAGGTACGTGCGTCTTAGTTCCTCTGACTCACATTAGGTAATTCAATTATCCCACCATTTGTATACAGTTAATAGTTTTTGTTTTTTTGTTATTTTGCATGGGCAGGCACCAGGAATTGAACCCAGGTCTCTGGCATGGCAGGCGAGAATGCTGCCTGCTGAGCCACCGTGGCCCATCCTGCAGTTAATAGTTTTACTACTTCTAGCTTACTTTTTTTTCTCACAGTGTATAGAAAACATTTTGTTTATTGTCAGTTTCTTGCCATTATTTTTAATTTTTTTTATTTATTATTTCTTGACAAACCAAAACAATATGCAAACATGAACATTCTTAACATACAAATATTTCATACCTGGTATATAATCAATGGTTCACAATATCATCACATAGTAGTATATTCATCACCATGATCATTTTTTAGAACTTTTGCATCACTCCTGAAAAAGAAATAAAAAGAAAAAAGTAAAATCTCATACATACCATACACCTTACCTCTTCCTGTCATTGACCACTAGTATTTCCATCTACCCAATTCTATCTTACTTTTAAGGTCAACAGAAGCTCAGAGATTAATTAACTTGTTGAAGTTCAAAATAGCAGAGAAGAACTGAAGCTCAACTTCGTCAGATGCAAAAGTCACTGCATTAAAATCATATAGTAGGCTGGGTTCCAAGATGGCGGCTTAGTAAGGTACGTGCGTCTTAGTTCCTCTGACTCCAAATCAACTAACAGGTGAACAGGAACAGTGCAGAACAGCTCCCGGGGCTACGGCAGGGAATGGACACACAGCATAACCCAGTCTGGACTGGCTAGTCTGACTGCGAGACTCGGCTGCATTGAGATCCCCAAGCGGCGCGCGATTTCCCTAGCAGCGGCAGCTGCGGTCGTCGGAGCTACTCCCTCCCTCCTTCCCGGGCCAGCTGAGAGTCTCAGAGAGGCAAGTTTCCCAAACCGAGGCGGCCGGTGCCCCTCTTTTGCGGGCGGCTTCGAGTCTTGGCTTCGAGTCCGCGGCTACGAGTCTCGGATCAGAGGGCTATCCAAAGTCTGGACTGGCTAGTCTGACTGCGAGACTCGGCTGCGGTAAGATCCCCGAGCGGCGCGTGATTTCCCAAGCAGCAGCAGCTGCGGCGGTCGGAGCTACTCCCTCCCTCCTTCCTGGGCCGGCTGAGAGTCTCGGAGAGGCAAGTTTCCCAAGCCGAGGCGGCCAACGCCCCTCTTTTGCGGGCGGCTTCGAGTCTCAGCTTCGAGTCCGCGGCTACGAGTCTCGGATCAGAGGGCTATCCAAGCCGTGGTGGCCCCCCCCACGGGAGGCTTCCTGGTCTGGTGGGGAAATCCCCAGGCCCGCTGCGGCCGGCGACCAGCCACAGGGTCCCCTCAAGCCACGGCAGCTGATGCCCCCAGAACGCACGGCCCCTGAACCAATAGAGAGAATTGGATCAGAAATCTCCAGGCCGTGGAGATCGGTGACCAGGGGGGACCCATTCGAAACACTTGAGACAAACGTGTGCCATGTGCGTCACCTACTGGGCCAGATAAGAAAAACAGATCCCAGAGATTTCACAGAAAAATCTTAAAACCTTGCTGGGTCCGACACCCAGAAAAATCTGAATAAACGCCCAGACGCCAGCAGCAGAAGATAACTGTCCACGCTCAAAAGATTGAGAATATGGCCCAGTCAAAGGAACAAACCAATAGCTCAAATGAGGTAAAAGAGCTGAGACAACTAATGCTGAATATACGAACAGAAATGGAAAACCTCTTCAAAAATGAAATTGATAAATTGAGGGAGGACATGAAGAGGACATGGACTGAACATAAAGAAGAAATAGAAAAACTGAAAAAACAAATCACAGAACGTATGGAAGTGAAGGATAAAGTAGCAAAGATGGAAAAAATAATGGATACCTACAATGATAGAGTTAAAGAGACAGAAGATAGAATTAGTGATTTGGAGGATGGAACATCTGAATTCCAAAAAGAAAAAGAAACTATCAGGAAAAGAATGGAAAAATTTGAACAGGGTATCAGGGAACTCAAGGACAATATGAACCGCACAAATATACGTGTTGTGGATGTCCCAGAAGGAGAAGAGAAGGGAAAAGGAGGAGAAAAACTAATGGAAGAAATTATCACTGAAAATTTCCCAACTCTTATGAAAGACCTAAAATTACAGATCCAAGAAGTGCAGCACACCCCAAAGAGATTAGACCCAAATAAGCATTCTCCAAGACACTTACTAGTTAGAATGTCAGAGGTCAAAGAGAAAGAGAGGATCTTGAAAGCAGCAAGAGAAAATGAATCCATCACATACAAGGGAAACCCAATAAGACTATGTGTAGATTTCTCAGCAGAAACCATGGAAGCTAGAAGACAGTGGGATGATATATTTAAATTACTAAAAGAGAAAAACTGCCAACCAAGACTCCTATATCCAGCAAAATTATCCTTCAAAAATGAGGGAGAAATTAAAACATTCTCAGACAAAAAGTCACTGAGAGAATTTGTGACCAAGAGACCAGCTCGGCAAAAAATACTAAAGGGAGCACTAGAGACAGATACGAAAAGACAGAAGAGAGAGGTATGGAGAAGAGTGTAGAAAGAAGGAAACTTAGATATGATATATATAATACAAAAGGCAAAATGGTAGAGGAAAATATTATCCAAACAGTAATAACACTAAATGTCAATGGACTGAATTCCCCAATCAAAAGACATAGACTGGCAGAATGGATTAAAAAACAGGATCCTTCTATATGCTATCTACAGGAAACACATCTTAGACCCAAAGATAAACATAGGTTGAAAGTGAAAGGTTGGGAAAAGATATTTCATGCAAATAACAACCAGAAAAGAGCAGGAGTGGCTATACTAATATCCAACAAATTAGACTTCAAATGTAAACAGTTAAAAGAAACAAAGAAGGACACTATATACTAATAAAAGGAACAATTAAACAAGAAGACATAACAAGCATAAATATTTACGCACTGAACCAGAATGCCCCAAAATACGTGAGGAATACACTGCAAACACTGAAAAGGTAATTAGACTCATATACCATAATAGTTGGAGACTTCAATTCACCACTCTCATCAATGGACAGAACATCTAGACAGAGGATCAATAAAGAAATAGAGAATCTGAATATTACTATAAATGAGCTAGACTTAACAGACATTTATAGGACATTACATCCCACAACAGCAGGATACACCATTTTCTCAAGTGCTCATGGATCATTCTCAAAGATAGACCATTGCTGGGTCACAAAGCAAGTCTTAAAAATTTTAAAAAGGTTGAAATCATACACAACACTTTCTCGGATTATAAAGGAATGAAGTTGGATATCAATAATAGGCGGAGTGCCAGAAAATTCACAAATACGTGGAGGCTCAACAACACACTCCTAGACAACGAGTGGGTCAAAGAAGAAATTGCTAGAGAAATTAGCAAATACCTCGAGGCGAATGAAAATGAAAACACAACATATCAAAACTTATGGGATGCAGCAAAGGCAGTGCTAAGAGGGAAATTTATTGCCCTAAATGCCTATATCAGAAAAGAAGAAAAGGCAAAAATTCAGGAATTAACTTTCCATTTGGAAGAACTGGAGAAAGAACAGCAAGCTAATCCCAAAGCAAGCAAAAGGAAAGAAATAACAAAGATTAGAGCACAAATAAATGAAATTGAAAACATGAAAACAATAGAGAAAATCAATAAGGCCAGAAGTTGGTTCTATGAGAAAATCAATAAGATTGATGGGCCCTTAGCAAGATTGACAAAAAGAAGAAGAGAGAGGATGCAAATAAAAAAAATCAGAAATGGAAGAGGAGACATAACTACTGACCTCACAGAAATAAAGGAGGTAATAACAGGATACTATGAACAACTTTACGCTAATAAATACAACAATTTAGAGGAAATGGATGAGTTTCTGGAAAGACATGAACAACCAACTTTGACTCAAGAAGACATAGATGACCTCAACAAACCAATCACAAGTAAAGAAATTGAATCAGTCATTCAAAAGCTTCCTAAAAAGAAAAGTCCAGGACCTGACGGCTTCACATGTGAATTCTACCAAACATTCCAGAAAGAATTAGTACCAACTCTCCTCAAACTCTTCAAAAAAATCGAAGCGGAGGGAAAACTACCTAATTCATTCTATGAAGCCAACATCACCCTCATACCAAAACCAGGCAAAGATATTACAAAAGAAGAAAACGACAGGCCAATCTCTCTAATGAATATAGATGCAAAAATCCTCAATAAAATTCTATCAAATCGTATCCAACAACACATTAAAAGAATTATTCATCATGACCAAGTAGGATTCATCCCAGGTATGCAAGGATGGTTCAACATAAGAAAATCAATTAATGTAATACACCATATCAACAAATCAAAGCAGAAAAATTACATGATCATCTCAAATGATGCAGAGAAGGCATTTGACAAGATTCAACATCCTTTCTTGTTGAAAACACTTCAAAGGATAGGAATACAAGGAAACTTCCTTAAAATGATAGAGGGAATATATGAAAAACCCACAGCTAATATCATCCTCAATGGGAAAAAATTGAAAACTTTCCCCCTAAGATCAGGAACAAGACAAGGATGTCCACTATCATCACTATTTTTCAACATTGTGTTGGAGGTTCTAACCAGAGCAATTAGAGAAGAAAAAGAAATACAAGGCATCAAAATTGGAAAGGAAGAAGTAAAACTATCACTGTGTGCAGACGATATGATACTATACATCGAAAACCCAGAAAAATCCACAACAAAACTACTAGAGCTAATAAATGAGTACAGCAAAGTAGCAGGTTATAAGATCAACATTCAAAAATCTGTAGCATTTCTATACACTAGCAATGAACAAGCGGAGGGGGAAATCAAGAAATGAATCCCTTTTACAATTGCAACTAAAAGAATAAAATACCTAGGAAAAAATTTAACTAAAGAGACAAAAAACCTATATAAAGAAAACTACAAAAAACTACTAAAAGAAATCACAGAAGACCTAAATAGATGGAAGGACATACCGTGTTCATGGATTGGAAGACTAAATATAGTTAAGATGTCAATCCTACCTAAATTGATTTACAGATTCAATGCAATACCAATCAAAATCCCAACAACTTATTTTTCAGAAATAGAAAAACCAATAAGCAAATTTATCTGGAAGGGCAGGGTGCCCTGAATTGCTAAAAACATCTTGAGGAAAAAAAACGAAGCTGGAGGCCTTGCATTGCCTGATTTTAAGGCATATTATGAAGCCACAGTGGTCAAAACAGCATGGTATTGGCATAAAGATTGATATATCGACCAATGGAATCGAATAGAGTGCTCAGATATAGACCCTCTCATCTATGGACATTTGATCTTTGATAAGGCAGTCAAGCCAACTCACCTGGGACAGAACAGTCTCTTCAATAAATGGTGCCTAGAGAACTGGATATCCATATGCAAAAGAATGAAAGAAGACCCATATCTCACACCCTACACAAAAGTTAACTCAAAATGGATCAAAGATCTAAACATTAGGTCTAAGACCATAAAACAGTTAGAGGAAAATGTAGGGAGATATCTTATGAATCTTACAACTGGAGGCGGTTTTATGGACCTTAAACCTAAAGCAAGAACACTGAAGAAGGAAATAAATAAATGGGAACTCCTCAAAATTAAACACTTTTGTGCATCAAAGAACTTCATCAAGAAAGTAGAAAGACAGCCTACACAATGGGAATCAATATTTGGAAACGACATATCAGATAAAGGTCTAGTATCCAGAATTTATAAATAGATTATTCAACTCAACAACAAAAAGACAGCCAACCCAATTAGAAAATGGGAAAAAGACTTGAATAGACACCTCTCAGAGGAGGAAATACAAATGGCCAAAAGGCACAGGAAGAGATGCTCAATGTCCCTGGCCATTAGAGAAATGCAAATCAAAACCACAATGAGATATCATCTCACACCCATCAGAATGGCCATTATCAACAAAACAGAAAATGACAAGTGCTGGAGAGAATGTGGAGAAAGAGGCACACTTATCCACTGTTGGTGGGAATGTCAAATGGTGCATCCACTGTGGAAGGCAGTTTGGCGGTTCCTCAAAAAGCTGAATATAGAATTGCCATACGGCCCAGCAATACCATTGCTGGGAATCTACTCAAAGGAATTAAGGGCAAAAACTCAAATGGACATTTGCACACCAATGTTTATAGCAGCGTTATTTACAATTGCAAAGAGATGGAAACAGCCAAAATGTCCATCAACAGAGGAGTGGCTAAACAAACTGTGGTATATACATACGATGAAATATTATGCAGCTTTAAGGCAGGATAAACTTATGAAGCATGTAATAACATGGATGGACCTAGAGAACATTATGCTGAGTGAGTCTAGCCAAAAACTAAAAGACAAATACTGTATGGTCCCAATGATGTGAATCGACACTCGAGAATAAACTTGGAATATGTCATTGGTAACAGAGTTCAGCAGGAGTTAGAAACAGGGTAAGATGATGGGTAGTTGGAGCTGATGGGATACAGACTGTGCAATAGGACTAGATACAAAAACTCAAAAATGGACAGCACAATAATACCTAATTGTAAAGTAATCATGTTAAAACACTGAATGAAACTGCATCCAAGCTATAGGTTTTTGTTTTGTGTTGTTTTGTTTTGTTTTGTTCTTACTATTATTACTTTTATTTTTTTTCTCTATATTAACATTCTATATATTTTTTGGTTATATTGCTAGTTCTTCTAAACCGATGCAAATGTACTAAGAAACGATGATCATGCATCTATGTGATGATGTTAAGAATTACTGATTGCATATGTAGAATGGTATGATTTCTAAAAAAAAAAAAAAATATGGTCAGCACAATACTACCTAATTGTAATATAATTATGTTAAAACACTGAATGAAGCTGCATCTGAGCTATAGTTTTTTTCTTATATGTTTTTGTACTTTTTATTTTTATTTTTATTTTCTCTCTATATTATCATTTTATTTCTTTTTCTGTTGTCTTGCTATTTCTTTCTCTAAATTGATGCATATGTACTAAGAAATGATGATCATACACCTATGTGATGATATTAAGAATTACTGATTGCATATGTAGAATGGAATGATTTCTAAATGTTGTGTTAATTAATTTTTTTAATTAATAAAAAAATCATATAGTAGAGAAAATACTATTTTTCAAATCTTGTTTTCATTGATCCCCTAAGTTTCTCATAACAAAATGCATTGCTGATTGAATCTTTATTGGAGAGAGAGAGAAAAAAAGTACAGATTTGAGAGACTGTTCATCAACATGATCACTTGATCTTACCTGCCATTATCTCCACTGATATTTGTCTTACACTGAAAACTGTGTTTGAAAAACTTAACAGATTTTAACTATACATCCTTCTGCAACTTCATATCACATCACTATTCATCACATACAATTTCTGTTCTTACCTGTCACCAGACTAGCCTTAATTGATTGCTATGACTCCTCAAGTTACTGTTATATAGATTCTAAATAAGCCCTATATCACTCACTGTTAGATAGATAAATAATAGACTATATAATGAAACAATTGCAAATCATAGAATGTAGCTACATAAAAATAGAATGTCTAAGATTTATTATATATGCATATAAATGTACACATACATGACTATACATAATTTTATATATGTAATATATAATTTATTTATAATAATTGAACTAAAAACAAGATTGGATTAAAGCATCCATAAAGAGTTTAAGGTTTGAGAAGGTGGTTGACTACAGATTCGGCAAATCTGAGGAAGTAGGAACCATTTTGTATGGTACTGTGGTGGTAGATGAATGACTTTATAGTGTTATCAAAACCCATAGAAATGTAAATCACCAGGAGTGAACTTTTATGCGTGCTAAAAATATATAATAAACCAGTATGTTGAAAATTTCGGAATGAAATATAAACTGTGACAAATGAATGTAACTGTATTATAAACATCTGACATAATTCTGAAGGAAGTAAGGGAAGAAAAGGAACTACATAAGTAACTTTAGAATATGGTGCTTTGACTGAAAATTGTGAGGCTAAAGATAAAATGAACTGAGCATTCCTGGTGCTTGCCCATGTTAAAAAAAAGAAACAAAGAACTGAGCATAAAAATGATACTAATTGAACAATTTGATTTTCAAGGACACATGGATTAAAAATTGTGGAATGGTTTTATATGTATACAGGGTTGAACAAAATAGAATATGAATGGTGGATGATGAAAACCAGGTTTTTCATTCTTGAAGAGGGAAGTTACAACTAAGCAAGAAAGGAAGGATAGAATGGACCTTGTGGTACTGGGGTGCTATTGGAGAGATTAGCATGTACTTGTGTCTAGCTTCATTTCTCTTCAGTTTGATGAGTACAGAAATCATTACAGCTATGTGCATACACTTGGGATAACTTAGCTCAATCCCCTGAGCAGACTGTGCTGGTTTAAAAGAATGTATGTCCCCCAGAAAAGTCATGTTTCAATCTAAATCCCATTTCATAAAAGCAGAATAATCTATTCAGCATTGTATCTTTAACACTGTAATCAGATCATCACCCCAGAGATGTGATTTAATCAAGAGTGGTTCTTTTTTTTTTTTTAACTATTTTTATTAATTAAAAAAAATTAACAAACAAAACATTTAGAAATAATTCCATTCTACATATACAATCAGTAATTCTTAATATCATTACATAATTGTGTATTCATCATTTCTTAGTACATTTGCATCGATTTAGAAAAAGAGATAAAAAGACAACAGAAAAATAAATAAAATGATAATAGAGAAAAAAAAACTATACATACCATTCCCCTTACCCCTCGCTTTCGTTTACCACTATTTCAAACTGAATTTATTTTAACATTTGTTCCCCCTATTATTTATTTTTATTCCATATGTTCTACTCTTCTGTTCATATAGTAGCTAAAAGGAGCATCAGAGATATGGTTTTCACATTCACAGAGTCTCATTGTGAAAGTTATATCATTGTTCAACCATCGTCAAGAAACATGGCTACTGGAACACAGCATGACATTTTCAGGCAATTCCCTCCAGCCTCTCCACTACAACTTAAACAACAAGGTGATATCTACTTAATGCACAAGAATAACCTCCAGGATAATCTCTCGACTCTGTTTGGAATCTCAGCCATTGACACTTTGTCTCATTTTACTCATCCCCCTTTTGGTCTAGAAGGTTCTCTCAATCCCTTGATGATAATTCTCAGCTCATTCTAGGGTTTTTCTCATTCCTTTGATGCTGAGTCTCAGCTCATTCCAGGATCTTTGTCCCTTGTTGCCAGGAAGGTCCACACCCCCGGGAATCATGTCCCACGCAGAGAGGAGGAGAGCAGTGAGACTGCTCATCATATTGGCTGGAGAGAGAGGCCACATCTGAGCAACAAAAGAGGCTCTCTTGGGGGTGACTCTTAGGCCTAGATTTTAAGTAGACTTGACCTATCCTTTGTGTGGTTAAGTTTCATGTGAACAAACCCCAAGACTGGGGTCTCAGCCTATAGCTTTGGTTGTCCACACTGCTTGTGAGAATATCAAGAATTCAACTTGGGGAAGTTGAATTTCTCCCCATTCTCACCATTTCATGAAGGGGGCTTGCAAATACTTTTCCAGTCACTGATCAAATAATTCTGGGATTCATCGAGGGGTCACTCTGGACAAACCAACAAAATATCATGTGCTACCTGAGATTCCAAGTACTTATGACATTCAATCAAACTATCTACATGAGTTATATTAGGAAATGCTCTAGTCAAAATCTAAATTTTGTAACAAATAAGCATTTTTTGCTTTAGTCTCACACATAAGGTGACATTTTAAAGTATTAATTATCATCTATTTTCAGCACCCTGCAATGACATTCCTTTGTTCTTCCTCATGCAAAAACATTTTTTAAAATTTGTACATTGTACATTTCACTATTATTATACACTCTAGGCATTCCTAGATTATACCATCTTGACCTTTAACATCTATCTTTCCTTCTGATTTCATTTATGACCCCAGCCCTCCTCCCTCTATCATTCTCACATGCAGCTTCATTCAGTGTTTTAACATAATTACATTGCAGTTAGGTAGTATTGTGTTGTCCACTTCTGAGTTTTTGTATCCAGTCCTGTTGCACAGTCTGTATCCCTTCAGCTTCAATTACCCACTATCTTACCCTATTTCTATCTCCTGATGGTCTCTATTACCAATGACTTATTCCAAGTTTATTCACTAATGTCAGTTCACATCAGTGAGACCATACAGTATTTGTCCTTTAGTTTTTGGCTAGTCTAACTCAGCATAATGTTCTCAAGGTCCATCCATGTTGTTACATACTTCATAAGTTTATTCTGTCTTAAAGCTGCATAATATTCCATCATATGTATATACCACAGTTTGTTTAGCCACTCGTCTGTTGATGGACATTTTGGCTGTTTCCATCTCCTTGCAATTGTAAATAATGCTGCTATAAACATTGGTGTGCAAATGTCCGTTTTTGTCTTTACCCTTAAGTCTTCTGGGTAGATACCTAGCAATGGTATTGCTGGATCATATGGCAATTCTATATTCAGCTTTTTGAGGAACCGCCAAACTGCCTTCCACAGTGGTTACACCATTTGACATTCCCACCAACAGTGGATAAGTGTGCCTCTTTCTCCACATTCTCTCCAGCACTTGTCATTTTCTGTTTTGTTGATAATGGCCATTCTGATGGGTGTGAGATGATATCTCATTGTGGTTTTGATTTGCATTTCTCTAATGGCCAGGGACATTGAGCATCTCTTCATGTGCCTTTTGGCCATTTGTATTTCCTCCTCTGAGAGGTGTCTATTCAAGTCTTTTTCCCATTTTGTAATTGGATTGGCTGTCTTTTGGTTGTTGAGTTGAGCAATCTCTTTATAAATTCTGGATACTAGACCTTTATCTGATATGTCGTTTCCAAATATTGTCTCCCATTGTGTAGGCTGTCTTTTTACCTTCTTGATGAAGTTATTTGATGCACAAAAGTGTTTAATTTTGAGGAGCTCCCATTTCTTTCTTTCTTTCTTCAGTGCTCTTGCTTTAGGTGTAAGGTCCATAAAACCACCTCCAATTATAACATTCATAAGATATCTCCCTACATTTTCCTCTGTTTTATGGTCTTAGACCTAATGCTTAGATCTTCGATCCATTTTGAGTTAACTTTTGTATAGGGTGTGAGATACGGGTCCTCTTTCATTCTTTTGCATATAAATAACCAGTTCTCTAGGCACCATTTATTGAAGAGACTGTTCTGTCCCAAATGAGTTGGCTTGACTGCCTTATCAAAGATCAAATGTCCATAGATGAGAGGGTCTATTTCTGAGCACTCTATTCAATTCCATTGGTCAATATATCTATCTTTATGCCAGTACCATGCTGTTTTGACCACTGTGGCTTCATAATATGCCTTAAAGTCAGGCAGTGTGAGACCTCCAGCTTCGTTTTTTTTCCTCAATATACTTTTAGCAATTCGGGGCACCCTGCCCTTCCAGATAAATTTGCTTATTGGTTTTGCTATTTCTGAAAAGTAAGTTGTTGGGATTTTGATTGGTATTGCGTTGAATCTGTAAATCAATTTAGATAGAATTGACATCTTAACTATATTTAATCTTCCAATCCATGAATATGGTATGCTGTTCCATCTATTTAAGTCTTCTGTGATTTCTTTTAACAATTTCTTGGAATTTTCTTTGAATACGTCTTTTGCCTCTTTAGTTAAATTTATTCCTAAGTATTTTATTCTTTTAGTTGCAATTGTAAATGGAATTTGTTTCTTAATTTCCCCCTCAGCTTGTTCATTACTAGTGTATAGAAACACTACAGATTTTTGAATGTTGATCTTGTAACCTGTCACTTTGCTGTACTCGTTTATTAGCTCTAGTAGTTTTTCTGTGGATTTTTCAGGGTTTTCGACGTGTAGTATCATATCGTGTGCAAACAGTGATAGTTTTACTTCTTCCTTTCCAATTTTGATGCCTTGTATTTCTTTTTCTTGCCTAATTGCTCTGGCTAGAACTTCCAACACGATGTTGAATAATAGTGGCGATAATGGACATCCTTGTCTTGTTCCTGATCTTAGAGGGAAAGTTTTCAATTTTTCCCCATTGAAAATGATATTAGCTGTGGGTTTTTCATATATTCCCTTTATCATCTTAAGGAAGTTCCCTTGTATTCCTATCCTTTGAAGTGTTTTCAACAGGAAAGGATGTTGAATCTTGTCAAATGCCTTCTCTGCATCAATTGAGATGATCACGTGATTTTTCGGCTTTGATTTGTTGATATGGTGTATTACATTAATTGATTTTCTTATGTTGAACCATCCTTGCATACGTGGGATGAATCCTACTTGGTCATGATGTATAATTCTTTTAATGTGTTGCTGGATTCAATTTGCTAGAATTTTGTTGAGGATTTTTGCATTTATATTCCTTAGAGAGATTGGTCTGTAGTTTTCTTTTTTTGTAATATCTTTGCCTTGTTTTTGTATGATGGTGATGTTGGCTTCATAGAATGAATTAGGTAGCTTTCGCTCCACTTCAATTTTTTTAAGAGTTTGAGCAGGGTTGGTACTAATTCCTTCTGGAATGTTTGGTAGAATTCACATGTGAAGCCTTCTGGTCCTGGACTTTTCTTTTTGGGAAGCTTTTGAATGACTGATTCAATTTCTTTACTTGTGATTGGTTTGTTGAGGTCATCTATTTCTTCTTGATTCAAAGTTGGTTGTTCATGCCTTTCTAGGAACTTGTCCATTTCATCTACATTGTTGTATTTATTAGCATAAAGTTATTCATAGTATCCTGTTATTACCTCCTTTATTCTGTGAGGTCAGTGGTTATGTCTCCTCTTCCATTTCTGATCTTATTTATTTGCATCCTCTCTCTTCTACTTTTATCAATCTTGCTAAGGGCCCATCAATCTTATTGATTTTCTCATAAAACCAACTTCTCATCTTATTGATTTTCTCTATTGTTTTCATGTTCTCAATTTCATTTATTTCTGCTCTAATCTTTGTTATTTCTTTCCTTTTGCTTTCTTTGGGGTTAGTTTGCTGTTCTTTCTCCAGTTCTTCCAAGTGGACATTTAATTCCTGAATTTTTGCCCTTTCTTCTTTTTTGATATAGGCATTTAGGGCAATAAATTTCCCTCTTAGCACTGCCTTTGCTGCGTCCCATATGTTTTGATATGTTGTGTTTTCATATCCATTCTCCTCAAGATATTTACTAATTTCTTCTTTGACTCACTGGTTGTTAGAGTGTGTTGTTGAGCCTCCACATATTTGTGAATTTTCTGGCACTCTGCCTGTTCTTGATTTCCAACTTTATTCCTTTATGATCTCAGAAAGTGTTGTGTATTATTTCAATCTTTTTAAATTTGTTGAGACTTGCTTTGTGACCCAGCATATGGTCTATCTTTGAGAATGATCCATGAGCACTTGAGAAAATGGTGTATTCTGCTGTTGTGGGATGTAATGTCCTATAAATGTCTGTTAAGTCTAGCTCATTTATAGTAATATTCAGATTCTCTATTTCTTTATTGATCCTCTGTCTAGATATTCTGTCCATTGATGAGAGTGGTGAATTGAAGTCTCCAACTATTATGGTATACGAATCTATTTCCATTTTCAGTGTTTGCAGTGTATTCCTCACATATTTTGGAGCATTCTGGTTCGGTGTGTAAATATTTATGATTGTTATGTCTTCTTGTTTAATTGTTCCTTTTATTAGTATATAGTATTCTTCTTTGTTTCTTTTAACTGTTTTACATTTGAAGCCTAATTTGTTGGATATTAGTATAGCCACTCCTGCTCTTTTCTGGTTGTTATTTGCATGAAATATCTTTTCCCAACCTTTCACTTTCAACCTATGTTTATCTTTGGGTCTAAGATGTGTTTCCTGTAGACAGCATATAGAAGGATCCTGTTTTTTAATCCATTCTGCCAATCTATGTCTTTTGATTGGGGAATTCAGTCCATTGACATTTAGTGTTATTACTGTTTGGATAATATTTTCCTCTACCATTTTGCCTTTTGTATTATATATATCATATCTAATTTTCCTTCTTTCTACACTCTTCTCCACACCTCTCTCTTCTGTCTTTTTGTATCTGACTCTAGTGCTCCCTTAGTATTTCTTGCAGAGCTGGTCTCTTGGTCACAAATTCTCTCAGTGACTTTTTGTCTGAAAATGTTTTAATTTCTCCCTCATTTTTGAAGGACAATTTTGCTGGATACAGAATTCTTGGTTGGCAGTTTTTCTCTTTTAGTAATTTAAATATATCATCCCACTGTCTTCTAGCTTCCATGGTTTCTGCTGAGAAATCTACACATAGTCTTATTGGGTTTCTCTTGTATGTGATGGATTGTTTTTCTCTTGCTGCTTTCAAGATCCTCTCTTTCTCTTTGACCTCTGACATTCTGACTAGTAAGTGTCTTGGAGAACGTCTATTTGGATCTATTCTCTTTGGGGTGTGTTAGACTTCTTGTATCTGTGATTTTAGGTCTTTCATAAGAGTTGGGAAAATTTCAGTGATAATTTCTTCCATTTGTTTTTCTCCTCCTTTTCCTTTCTCTTCTCCTTCTGGGACACTTACAACACTTATATTTGTGTGCTTCATATTATCATTCAATTCCCTGAGCCCCTGCTCAAATTTTTCCATTTTTTTCCGTATAGTTTCTGTTTCTTTTTGGATTTCAGATGTTCCATCCCCCAGTTCACTAACTCTAACCTCTGTCTCTTGAATTCTACCATTGTAGGTTTCCATTGCTTTTTTCATCTCTTCTAATGTCTCTTCCATTCCCATAAGTTCTGTAATTTTTTTTTCAGACTATCCATTTCTTCTTTTTGTTCATTCCTTGCCTTCTTCATGTCCTCCCTCAATTCATTGATTTGGTTTTTGAAGAGGTTTTCCATTTCTGCTTTTATATTCAGAATTAGTTGTTTCACCTTCTGTATCTCATTTGAACTATTGGTTTGTTCCTTTGACTGGGCCATATTTTCAATTTTCCTGGTGTGATTTGTTATTTTTTGCTTTCGTCTGGACATTTAATTACCTTAATTAGTTTATTATGGAGATTACTTTCGCTTATCTTACCTAAGGTTTTCTTGCTAGATGAGTTTGTTGTCTATCTGTACTTTGACCTTCAGTTCAGCTTTTTCTGGGCCTCTAGCTTAACTTTTGTTTAACAGAGGGTAATTTTTCAGTTCTTGTTTTCTTATTTCTTGTCCTGCTTGTAAGATGCCTTTTCCCTCCCCACCCTTAGGAGGGTCTACATAGGTATTACAGACTCCAGCCGGGTTTTCCTGGAATAAACTGGCCTCCTTTCAGGGGGAAGGAGTCACCTGCACCAGTTTTCCCTGAGGGTGAGACCCAGCAGGTTGAAAGACTTTCCTGTGAAGTCTCTGGGCTCTGTTTTTCTTATCCTGCCCAGTATGTGTTGCTTGTCTGTCTGCAGGTCCCACCAGCAAAAGATGTTGTGGTTCCTTTAATTTTGGAAGATCCTCCCTACTGGGGGTGTGGTGGAGACCGAGGAAAGGTTGCAGGCTTGTTTCAATGGTTTCAAACAGCCAAGCCCTGGGGTCTGAACTCCTCGAGAAAGGGACTCCACCTGATTGCGTTTCACCCCTCCCCTGGAGAAGGGTCAGGAGGAAGACAACCCTGAAAGCAGAGACTGCCTCTGCATAAGCCCAGGGCAGCTGCAGCCTGCGCAATCCTGCCGCTGAATCCAGAAGCAGCCAAGCCTCCATAGAAACATCCACAAAAGCCTCCTTTTTGTCCCCTTTCCTCTTTTTTGGTTAGCCCAATAAGTGACCTCCACCTTGACCAGTTTCGCCTGAGCTGGGGGCCTATTTTTAGTAGTCAGAATTTGTTTATTAATGCCACAATTGGTGTTTGGTTGGACTCAGTCCCTGCTCCTGTTAGAGTGTCTTTCCTTTCCCTCCAGGAAGCCACCTGTGGGGGAGGGGTGCCTGCCGCAGTGGCTTGGGGAACTCACTGTTCCGGAGACTCACAGCCGGTCCAGCTGGTCCAGACTGGGGTACGCTGGGTGTCCGGTCACTATTGTGGCTCCAGGAGCTCTTCTGTATTGTTTCTGGGTATTTAGTAGTTATTCTGGAGGACAAGCTAAAATGCTCACGTTGCTAAGCTGCCATCTTCAAGAGTGGTTCTTAAACTGGATTAGGTAATGACTTGTCTCCACTCATTTGGGTGGGTCTTGAGAAGTTTTTGGAGTCCTATAAAAGAGTAAGCATTTTGGAGAAAGAAAGAGATTCAGAAAGAGAGCAGAGCAGAAAGACATAGCCACGAGAATCAGAGTCCACCAACCAGTGACCTTTGGAGATGAAGAAGAAAAATGCCTCCCGGTTTGCTTCATGAAACAGGAAACCAGGAGAAGAAGCTAGCAGATGATGCCATGTTTGCTATGTGCCCTTTCAGATGAGAGAGAAACCCTGACCATGTTAAGCATGTACCTTCTCATTTGAGAGAGAAACCCTGAAATTCATCGGCTTTGTTGAACCAAGGTATCTCTCCCTGGATGCCTTTGATGGGACATTTCTATAGACTTGCTTTAACTGGGACATTTTCTCAGCCTTAGAACTGTAAACTAGCAACTTATTAAATTCCCCTTTTTAAAAACCATTCCATTTCTGGTATATTGCATTCTGGCAGCTAGCAAACTAGAACACAGACCTAGAAACAATGCTGCCTCAGTGAGTAGCAATGGGCACACTTAATTCCAATAAAGGGGACCAAGGCTCCATAGAGAAATGGATGCTTCTAGGAATATGGCAGAAAAACTACAAAATAAACTCAAGGTGTCTTGGCATACCAGAGAGTAAAGAAATGTTAAAAATGAAACAAGTTTCTGAGAATCAAAAAGATGAGGGTATGTCAAAGGAAATACAACAACCAATCTGAAAGTTTGCTATGGACAAAGCTAGAAAAATTTAAGCCACACAACAAATCATGTGTTATTGGGCTATAAAACAAAGTATAAAATAATTATCCATGTGTCCATATTGTTATTAAGATATGGAAAATAAATACATATGGAGAAGAGAAAAAGCTTTCTTACAGAAAAGTCCCATTTAATATGTGTAGACACTCCCCCTCTGCTTTACTGGTGGGAATAGCACTGTTTTGATTCAAATAAAACTACTGAACATCATTTAAGTGCATTTAGAAAGCCTGTTGTGTGTCAGATAAACTCTTCAAATATTATTTGTGATAGTTAAAGCATAGAAGCAGAAATACATAGTTCCAATTTACTTTGAAATGAGGACAGACATCAACATTAAAGAAAAAACACACTTTAGGAGAAGTACTTTGACATTTTCTGAACTCCAAATGCCCTTATGTATTCCTATTTCTGTCATACATGCACTCTCTCAGCAGCGAATAAATCGACCAGCATAAGGAGGTTATTAGAAAAGCCTGACATACCTATTCTGGGCATTAGAAACTAGGACAGCTATTTACAAAGAGAGGGGATCAAGTTGAAAGTTTTCTCTTGAATAGTAGACTGTATTAAGTGTCTATTTAGACGTTTTTCATTACAATTGCCTAAAAGTCTGAGGAAATAAATCATTGCTCAAAACATGTACCATTTAAAGTCTTTTATTTTTACTTCTTTTAATGCATGGCCAAAATGAGAATGTATTATACCTTAAAAATATTTCTTTCAGATCTAATTAAATGGGCATTCATGTATTTATGAACCAAGACTTTTATTGAGTTTAACTTGCTTATTTATCTTTCTGGTGAGGAGAAACATGTATTGAGGGTAAGGGTGCAATGAAAAAAAATCCCTAACTGATTAAAGCTATCTTAAAAGTTGGTAGAATTAAATGGTAAGGAGAAACTGATCCATATTCTCCTGGGAATTTTAGAATATACAGAAAGTAATGGCTGAAAATTTAAATATCTGTAATTTAATCTTTTCTTAAGCATCTTATATGACTTTGAAAAAGTATGTGGAGTAAAGGGGATTTCATCTACCTTTTACTTACACATTCACTATCTCTCTGAAATTAAAATAGAATCCAAATTCTATTCTATTATAGTCATTCTCAGATAGTAAATTTAGTATGAAAAAACTAAAAGACTCATACTTTCAGAATCCATTGATTGAATAAGAACTGAAGAGGATGGTAAATTATATAGCATTCAAAATAACTGAGTACATAGTGATGATAGAAGGAGATGGGCTAAAATATTTGTTTTGCCTGAATACCCTTTTGTTTCAACACATTTATTAATGATCTACATTTAAGATGTGACTTCTAGTATTAGGTTGGGTATACCCTCTTTTCATGGGACAGATTTTTTCTTTTTTGCGAGAGTGACAATTATTTGTAAAATAATTCATTATACAATGCAATCAGTATAGGAAGAAAACAAACACATGCCATAAAGATATTCAACAGAAAAATTGTGGATTGAATTCATTGAAAGTTTATGGAAGTATCTTTCCTATCAAGCAAATATATTCTCTTGCTGAATAAAATAATATAAAATAATTTAATATAGTAATTTAATTATAGATGTTTAATTACATTGCCACCCACCCAAAGCTGAGCAAAGGTATAGTTTGTAAAATTGCTGAGGAAATCACAGGCTAACAAGCTGAACACAAGTAATGAAAAATGCAATCTCTTTGAAAATAAGAAATAGCATAAAGACATCTGCTTTTACTTTTTTTTTTTAGGGCGATTAGTATATGCACAATAAGAAAGCTAGATGACTTCAAAATTTTCATCATATTATCTGAAGTAATAAATAAAAATTAAAAGATCCCTTCTACAAAGAATTGATCTTTTTATGCCTCAACGCTCTGTTTTGCCACTAGTTAGAGTGAAATAAGACAAGAAATCTTAGTCTAGAGGCTGTCATATAAGAAAGTGCAGAGAAAAGTGGTGCAGAATAGTAAAAGAAAATAATCTTCTCAACAATCCAGTAACAGAAAGTTAAAGCAATTTTCCAGCTCTTTGTTAAAACTTCCACATAAATTCAAGCTTACTATGGCTTAGCTTATGGTAAAACAGCATTTTTCTTTAGCAGCTTCAGAATAAAGTTTTTAGGGGAATTCAGTTTTTAATATGCTTTTAGTTTTTGTTCATTCTATAAAACAAAGTTTCGCCATTGTCAGAATAATTCTAATATCTCTGCTATAGCACTGTCAATACGCAAGCATAATAAAAGAATGTCCATAGATTGTCTTAAACTACACAAAAATGCACTACACTGCATTGTGCTCTGATTCTATATGTGTTTTTCCTTAAATCTTTATTTAATTGAGTGCCATAGGCAGAAAACACATCTTAGTAAGAGAATAATAGCCTCTCTATGCTGAAATGATAAGTGTGTGCAAGATGATATTAATTATACCAAGTGGTAATTACACAAGATAAATTTATGCAACAAAGAGTTTTAGAGAAATAAGGTTCTTAAAACATTGCTCTCTACCACATTTATTAGTTGATTAAATAACTTTATGTCACAGTAAAACCCCTTTTATTAGCCTAAAGGAGGATGAAGAGTTTTAGCAATTAGTTATAAATTGACTCAGTTTCAAAACTGTAGCTGTTAATGCAATTATGCAAAACTAGCTATAAAAATGAACCAACTGCTCAAAAAATAAACGAAAAAGACTCTCATCAACAAAAAGTTAGTGATTTCTATTAACCTCCACAGAAAATAAAGTGTGTAACACCCAAAGAGGTAGGATTAGTTCTCTGGATTATTGACATTCCTTTGCATTTTCCATTCTGTGAGAAATTTTCAAAGTAAAGAACTTAATATTTGCTTTAGTTACCT